>NC_081544.1:27138186-27156058 GCF_901000735.1 Corylus avellana
ACGAAAATGACCCATTCATTCTCTTAAATAACAAAACCGAGCTAAAAGAATCAGCTTTTTATTGAATAAGAGATGGGTTTAATATCAAAATTGTACCTTGAAAATCCAGAAACTGTCAAAGATTTCCTCGAAGATCCCACCAGACCCTTCCTCCATCTCCGGCGAGGAAGAAGACTCGTCGGACCACCACCGCCTCTTCTCCTTCTTCTTCTTTCTGCCTCTGCTTCCTCCAAAGCCAAATTCAGAATCTTGGTCTTCTCCTTCGTCTTTGTCATCCTCGAAGTTGAATCCCTGTGAGGAACGGGCGGTTTCGGCATTGGAGTTCCAGGGACGGTACCTGGTAGAGAACGAGCGGCGAGAATGAGAGGCCGGATAAGGGGTTTTGGGTAGCGTTGGATGGCGATAAGGAGGTCGAGGATGCGTGAAGATGGAGCAGGGGTGGTGTGTAAGGAGCTGGGCTTCCATTTGGCCACGTCCTTTAGTTTCTTCTCCTCCATTCAACTTCCATCATTTTTGGAGTATGGACTAGTTTCCCTTACTAGTCCCAAAGAGTAGCAGCCTAGCAGGAAAATGTTAGCTAAAAATAAAATAAATGAATAAATAATTTTTTTTGACATAATAAATAAATGATAGATCAACCACATTAATTCTTGTGTTTTATTTTATTTATCCCTTTTATTTTCCTTTAGCGTTAGTAATTAAGCCTACATAAACAAGACCAAACGAATCACACCACAAATGCTCAATAGATAATTTTGGGTAACCCCTCTCTTGATCTGTTTTTTTTCATTGGCGGGATTAATTTTTGTGGGAATCTATGATGAAAATATTAGTATTTGCCGTCTTGAATTTCATTAATATTCTGATAGGGTTAGGTCACTTTATAGGTCAGTCGAACTTGAGGGAGTGTCTTACTGCCGGTTCTCATCGTTTAGGCCTTTTTTTGTGTGTAACTTCTGGTAAGCAAGGACTATTTTGGTCACATTCAAAAAATACATATAGTTAGTTTCTCTGGCCTTCCTTTTTATTTAGAAAAAAATATATGTTTTCATCTAAAACATTACAATTTATATAATCTCACCCTCATAACACACAAACGGTGGCGATTAACACACACACACACCAAAAAAAAAAAAAACCAGTGGCGGTTGCTTTTAATACGTTCAAGAAACGACCACGTCTCTTCGACATACAAACGGCACCGTTTAGCGAATCGCCTCTTAAGCCCTAAAAGTCTTGAATCGTATCCACCAGATAAGGAGGACCTGAGACAGAGAGAGACATAGACGAGGCCGATGCCCATGGATTTCTTCGGAGACATGGACGACCAGCCGTCGACGATGGCGATGGACGTTGACGACGTGGACCCTCTTGAGATCTACGGCGAAGGCGTAATCTCTGTCGACAACAAGGTCGCCGACGCCGATTTCTTCAACTCCTTCGAGGACGACTTCGACGACTCCGACATTAACTGAAACTTTTCGTCATCATCATGTATGCCCTTATTTTCTAGGTTTTTTTGTCTCCGTCAGAATCCTCCTGTGTTAAACGTGGAACGTGCATATTAGGAACGATGTGTTTGACTGGTTGGATCTTTTCTTATATGGTTGAACTAGAAATTATATGAGGTTTCGACTATGGCTGAATAATTGATTGGCTTTCTTTCTTTTTTTTTTTTTCTTTTTTTTTCAGAATTAAGCTTTGGTTAGTTGCTGAGAAATTGATAAAAATAAAAATTAAAAATTAAAAAAAAAAAAACAAGAACCGGGAAATTAACATATATGTGGTTGATCGGCTCCTTCTTATAGTCGCACTTTGGAGTTTATTAGGTATATGTAAAGAGGGTTGTCCTCAGTTTGGTTGCTGGGTAAAGGAAAAGAAAATTCACTCCGGAATCGGTACTGTTTTCCTTTTATATTGTTTTTGGATATGCCTTATGATTTCAAATAGTGTAAAAGTGAAGTCGTAAGGATAGATGGTTGTATTTTTGGCTTAGTTGAGTGAGGGATTATGAATATAAATTAGTTTTTATTTTTACGTTTATCAATCCTCTATTTTGCTTGGAAATATTAATTTCAGCATTGGTTTTGGCCCTAGTATGTTGTTGAGCTGAGGAGAATTCTCTTCGTCTTTGAAGCACACCTTTCTCTGCGTTTTGGTTGATCTTTGAGTCGGTGGATGTTTAATTATCAACTTAATCACACCAGCTGTGATCTCTAAGCATCTAACTGGTGTGGGAACTGTCTCAGATATTTGTCACATTATAAAATGCACATGGATATATCCACATTTGATAATGTTTCTCAAGATAATTATCTCTTTACTCCAATGGTACTTCCTTCCTCTGTAGCAAGGTGGAGGGTGAACCATGAGTTCAAGTCCCACCGAGTGCTTGTGTATCTTACAATTATTAGGAAAAAAAAAAAAAAATTGTGTCCTCTTCTCTTCTATGTAATTGGCAATTCAATTTAGGTGTTGGTGGTCATGGTTGAATTTTAGTGATTGCTGCTCGAATTGGAAGGCTTGGTTATGGATTTTCTTTGTGGAGCTTAGTTGTAATTTCCAAAGATTATGTCGAGAAAAGTTATAGGTGTTTGGTATGGATTTGCTGTAGGTGTTTGATATATGTAGGGTTCACTCTGTTGTGATGATGGGATGAAATACTGCAGGAAATAAGGAGAATATCCAGAAAACCTCTCGTATCTAGGTTTAAGCACGATTGTGGTGCTGCTTTGAACTTTTTGGTCCGTATTGAAGGACCGGTGAATGATTTATTTTCCTGCAATT
Source organism: Corylus avellana (assembly GCF_901000735.1). Taxonomy (NCBI): domain Eukaryota; kingdom Viridiplantae; phylum Streptophyta; class Magnoliopsida; order Fagales; family Betulaceae; genus Corylus; species Corylus avellana. The sequence goes on from NC_081544.1 coordinate 27,140,974, forward strand.
ATGGTAGTGGTGTCTGATTTATTTAACCAAAAGTGAGGACCTCATGTCCTTGAGCATGGGATCTGTAATTCTTGTGTTATTTAGATTGCAATTGGTGGGGCAGGTTGTTGGTATGTTTTAATGGACGAGTAATTCTAGAAATTATATTTTTATCTCATAACTATCTTATAATATTGGCATGGCACTCTGACCCAATTCTTGAATTTATTTTTTACAAGTGATCCAAGGGTTTATTGGAACCACATGTTAGTATTGTAAAAATAATTGTATAATAGAAATGTAGTTTTTAGCTCAAGCTAAGGTGTGCATCTATTTATATTAAGTCACATAACAGTGATCCAAGACACTAGATTATTGGAAGCTAGTTTTGTTGAATGGGTAGCTTGGTGCAGGGAGCATGAAGGGGAACACATGATGTGTGGACATGCTAACCTGGTTACTAAGAGATGTTGATCTACTTTGCATCAGACTTGGTTCTAAATTGGGTGCGTTTCAGATGGCAGTGGGAGTAAGGGCATGTTTGAGATTGCGTTTGAGAGACTTAAAATCTGCTTTTAACACTCAAAAAGTCTGTTTGAAGAAAAAAATATTCGTTTGGTAAAAAAATTTAAAACGCTTTTAAGGGTCTAAAACGCCTAAAAATGGTTAAAAAGCACTTTTGGCAAAAGCTTAAAAATGAAGCTTTTGTCCAAAAGCTCTATTTGTCAAACGCAATTCCAAACATGCTCTAAGAGTGCTTGCCAATTTTGTGTGACATACATACAAGAAGAAAAAGATAGAGCAAGTTCAAGTAATTATCATGGCCGTGTAAATGGGCTTTGGACACCTACACTTTGTAAACTTTTGTTTTTAATTCAATATATATATATTTGTTTGAAAAAGGTAAAATTTTGTTGGAGTTTTGCGACAAGTACTTTACAATTTACTACAAGTCTTGTACAAATTAAATATTTTGTTGGAGTTTTACTAAATTTACGTACAATGATATTGTTTTTGTGCCCATAAAGATGGTAAGTAACTTAGGATAGTGAAATTGGGGTCTAATAATGGTTATGGTACCAAATAAGCGATGTAGCCTACGACATTGCATTAAACAAATATTGATTCATACCGATTGAGAATTTAATAATGGTTGGGACGTCTACATATGAGTTTGCCATTGTTGATGTTAGAACATCATCCCATACATTTATGCTCAAACATATTTGAAAATTCTATATTACGACTCCAAACGACACCTATTTTGAATGTATAGGTGTTTCACACAATTTATGCGGAAATAGATCTGACCTAACAATTAATAGACAACCAAAAATATATGAAACAATAAACAATAAACAACACAGATATTTTGGTTACGAAGAGGAAACCAATTAGATAACTCTCTAATTGTAAAACCTCTCCAGGGCAGCAAAACCCAGGAAATCAACTAACTCAGTAAAAGAATAAAGGATTACAAGACGTTCACACTTACAAAACCTTTGCAATTGACATGATCTTGTATAAGACAAGCGACCCACTTGCCTTCTACCGCAGTAGCCCTTTCCAGATACAGCTGGTACAATCCTTTTACGTGATCTCCCTTCATTGGAACTCCGGTTGACTTCGCATCAACAATCAACAAGTAAACACAAACGATCACTCTAAGAGAGAGAACAAACTCTACCCTTTTAGCACACAAAAGCGAATTCTAGATGCGGAAATTCGTCCCTCTCTCTTCCTATAGAGGTGTATTTATAATAGCCCCATCATCCCTAGACCTAGGAAAGAGTTTATATTCATTTAAAACTGTTACAGGTACGCGGCGTTCGGACGGGAACATGTGCCATCCGGACGGGACAACAAAACACAGCCAGAAAGTGTTTTTAACACATGGCCGTCTGCAATCTCGTCCGGACGAGATTGCAGACGAGCCATTCCGCCTAGCTTCGTAGTATTCTTTTTTATGGCCCATTTTGACCTAGTAAACATTAGAATTAGCTAAACCTCGTGAAACATGACTTTGTAGATCATTGAGTTATCTTTCCAACGCCGCAAAGATTGATCCAATCAGAGGCTTGAAACTCAAGATATGACCTTTTTAGTAAAAGTCGTCCGGACAGGATTCAGACGAGACTGCAGACGAGGCTCTCGGGAATTCTTGTTTATCGAGTTCGTCCGGACGGGGTTCAGACGAGGCTCTCAGGAATTCCTATTTATCGAGCTCGTCCGGACGGGATTTCAAACGAGATTGCAGATGAGGCTCTCGGGGAAAATAGAATTCTTCGAGTGTCCGAACGGCACTTCTTCTCGTCCGAACAGTAATTGAATGGATGATGAATCTTGGCACTTTTGGTCACCATTTTGCTTACTGAATTAAGCCAACAAGAACTTACAATATTCAATCTATTCATAGTTTGGCCGAAGGTTAGAAGCTTTTTGCAGCATTTAAACTGCCTTCAACTCTATTGCAACTTGTTTCACTGTAGGCCATTTCTTCCCATTTAAGTTAGCACCTTTTCGCAAGGTGCGTGACTTCAATGACATCTTCTTTCTTGCCTTCTTTTAAAAATTGGCTACTAAGAATTTCAAACAAATTGTTCTCTTCCGATGATTGAATGAAATATGTTGCTAGACTTTTGACTTCTTGTGTCTTTGTTGATGAGATCACTTTTTCGCCAATTAACAGCTCAACAAACTTTTATGTTTTTTTACTTGTATATATGTGTGTATAGGTAATACATCAAGTTAATTAATTTGGAAACACTACAAGTAGCACTTCAAATTACCTCCAATTAATTACCATAGCTAATTCATTTTGGGAGCGTTACATGTGTGCCCCTTTTAATGGGGGAGGCTCCTGGCCCAAAATGGTAGCATGGATTCCAATAAGGTGTCACATTAATGACCATAAGAGTTTATAGTTTCCACATGAAAAATATCATTGATTTGCTTATCTTATAAATGCGGTTGTGTATGCGAGTCCATTGCTAGGGTGACTATTCAATGTATCAACAACAACAAAAATAGATCCTTGAACATGGAGCTTTCTGCTATCTTATACTATCAATAGAATTGGATATGGTTAATCCATGTTCTCAGATGATTTTTGAAATTACAACGTAAACAGAAAATTATTTAGCCTATAAAATTGCATCAAACAAATACTGATTCATGCAGATTGAGAAGATAATAATGGTTGGGCGTCTACAGATGAGGTTGACATTGTTGATTTGGGTTCAGCATCCCATGGCTCGTACATTTCTGCTCGATCATATTCAAGCTCTTCATAGTTTTGTTGAAGGTTAGGAGTTTTTTGTGGCATTTGTACTATCTCCAACTCCATTGCGACTTCTTTCATTGTAGGCCGTTTCTTTCCGTTTAAGTCTAAGCACCTTTTCGCAAGGTTCGCGACCACAATGATATCTTCTTTCTTACCTTCCTTCAAAACTCGACTATCAATAATACCAAACAAATTGTTCTCCTCTATCGATTGAATGAAATTTGTTGCTAAACTTCTGGATTCTTGTGTCATTGTGGAAGAGATTGCTTTTTCTCCAGTTAACAGCTCAGCAAGGACAACACCAAAACTATAAACATCACTCTTTTCTGTAAACTGACTTGATTGGAAATACTCAGGGTCCAAATATCCAAAAGTGCCATGCACTAGTGTGGTTAAGTGAGTTTGATCAACAGTGATGGATCTTGATGTCCCAAAGTCGGCTACTTTAGCTCTGTACTTATCATCTAAGAGTATGTTTGTAGACTTAATGTCTCGATGATAAATGGGCGAGGAAGCTGCTGAGTGTAAGTAGAAAAGAGCTCCTGCTACTTCAGTTGCAATTCGTAAGCGCATATCCCATGTCAATGGAAACTCTTCAGTTTGGCCATTGACATATTGGAAGAGAGTTCCATTGGGAATGTATTCATAAACTAGCAAAGGAACTTCCGTCTCCAAACAACAACCAATTAGCTTAACAACATTCCTGTGGTTAATTTGTGAAAGAATGACAACTTCATTAATAAATTCTTCAAGTTTTGCTTCATCAATTACCCTGGACTTTTTCACAGCAACGATTCTACCATCTGCCAACATGCCTTTGTAAACAGTGCCTTGTCCTCCTTGACCAAGTATTCTATTTACATTAAAACGATCAGTGGCCTTCTCCAAATCTTTTGAATTAAACAATTTGGTGGTATCAACATTGGCTTCATTTGAAGATAATTGTTGTTGTAATAATAAACCACCATTTCTTTTGAAAAACTTGTTCTTCTGTTTAATCCTCCTCCTTTTCTTTATTACTTTGTATGACCACCACCCACCAACAAGTAGAACCAATAGCCCAAGGCTACTACTAACACCTGCTTAATGCAATGTAATAGGAAGATATTATTCATTACAATAAAATGTTATAGCAATAGTTTTGATTGAGAATGTTGACTTAAGATAGAGAGACATCTTCTCGAATGCTAAAAATTAGTATAACAAACAATCATGTGACAAAAAGTATGCTAATATATTATGACCATTAAAGTGTTCGAACAGGATGGTAAAAGTGGGCTATTAAGGGAGGAAAATGATTAAACCAAAAAAAAAAAAAAAAACAAAAGGAAGGTTTAAAGGTTTTCATTAGAATCCCATACCTACAATTTTTAAAATTGTAACCATTATTTTAAATGAACAGTCACGATTTTGTCAAGTCATCTATTTTGACTTAAGAAAAAAAAAAAGAGAAGAAGAAGAAGAGGAAAACCTCACTTAACCTTCTTGAACTTCCATCACTTTTGCAATTACTCTTTAAAGTTCAAAAACTCTCTATTTAGTGTATCAAACTTCAAATTTTTTGCAATGTCACCCTTCCGTTAGATTTTTTTGTTAAATCCTTACGAAGGTGTCAAAATTACCAAAATACCCCATTTTGTTTTTTGAAAAAAAAAATTTGAAAAGATTTAAGCTTTGGTCATGATTTAACGAAATTTTGCAAAAATACCCACACCTAAATCCTTGCAATTTTAGAAATTTTGACTAGATTTAACGGAAAAACTTAACGAATGAGTGATATTGCAAAAAATTATAAGTTTGATACATTAAATTGAAAGTTTTTGAACTTTGTGGGAGGGTGGGAGGGGGGGGGGGGGGGGGATATAATTGCAAAAGGTAATAGAGGTTTAGGATGGAGGGTTGAGTAAAGTTTTCAAAAAAAACAAAAAAAAAAAACTCTTAAGAGGAAATGATTTCTTTAGCCAACACCTAAAGAGTTTTAGTCAACCACCTATTAAGATTTTAAGGTGGTTGGCTATTTCAAGGAGGTGTTCGGCCACTCCTATAAGCCTTGAAAGGTGACTCAACGACCCCCGCAAGATTTGAGGGGCTTGGGAGGGGGGGTATGGCCAACCTCAAAACCCTTTGGCTTATGGGGGATCTTTAAAAATAAATAAATAAAGGCTTATGGGGGTGGTTGGTCACTCCTCAAGAGTTTTGAAGGTGATCTAACCATTTCCTAAAGTATTTGAGGGTGGTGGACCATCCTCTTTAAGTAGATAAAGGAAGATTTTTTTTTTTAATTAAACCATTTTAAGAATTGCATGTTGTTGCAATTTTAAGAATTTCAAAAAATTATGATCCTAAAGGTTCCTATATATATATATATATATATATATACTTGAAGCATACCTCTATATAGTAGTAAGTGAATTTTAGGGAGATATTTATTGAAAATTGATTGCATAGAAAGTGTACGGGAAAATATTAAAAAGAAAAAGAAAAAAATTGCCACTACACACGCTTGGAAATACTTCAAAAATTGGGATATGAGCACTTTACAAGGAGTATAACAGAGTGCCATACGTTTTAGAAATCTAATCATGGCAAGCCCATTTTGATGCTTTTAATTTTTTTTTCAAAAGATGTGTTTCAATTCTCCTCAAAATATGTGTTTTAAATTTTTGTTTTCTCTAAAAACATAATATTAATTCCCCTAAAAGAATGTATATCCAAAGCAAGTGGAACCAATTGAAAGAAAGAAGGTGAAAGAAAATCAATCAAAATAATGTCGGAAAAAATATTGAGATTTCTTGTTTCGGTGGTTCACAATATGCATTATACGTACCTATCGTGGCCGCTCTAACCGGAGGCTTCGGGGGGTAAACAGGTATACAAGAGTAATACCCAATACCATTTTCACATTTTACATTGAAGTATGAGCTATTGTAACGGGAACAAGGGTTTGATCGCTCGCATTCGTTAATATCTGACATGTAACGAGACAAACACCGTTAGTTTTGAAGCTTCTAATCTCTCTACTTGCCACTCCATTGTGATGATGATAATAATAACAATTAACAATGGTAATATTTTCAAATGAAATCCATTGATATTGCTTTCTTTTGTTAGATCACTTGATTCTTTTATAACTTCATTTTTCTCTATATTTATCAAGAAATGACTTTTAACACAAAACGAGAGTTTCTATGCTATGAACTTTATTAATTATAGTATGAGATTTGCCTGATTTGGGGTTTCACAAATAAGAATTCTTGTTATTTCTAATTCTAACCTTTGCAACCTGGTCAAGTATCTGTAATAAAATCGCCAACTTTTATATTGAATTGATAAAAATACTTTAGAATTTAATTTTATATGTATATATATAGTGAAATCTCTGATCACGTGAGTTCTATTGTGAGGCTGATCATGCATGCATGTGATTCCCTTCACTTAACTTTTAAGAAATAACAATTGAACTCACAAAAAAAAAAAAAAAAAAACAATTGAGAGGAGGGTAACTAAATAGAATGTATGTAATTTTATATGTAATATTTTATATTGCCGACTTTTGAAAAGTCTTCGATGGAAGTTTGAATAGAAAATGGACTATTTGAATAATAATAATTAAACTATTTTAAAAGTATTAAATGGAGGTTTTGATTGAAAATAAAGTATTAATTGGAAAAAGAAAGGTCTTGTCTTTAAGGTGGTGTTTGGTAAATAGGTTGGCCTAGACACTGTAGTTGATGTATATTGATGTAAAAAAAAAGTAAGAATGTTTTGTATAAAAAAAGTAAAAAAATGGTATGGAAAAGTGAAAAAGTTTTGTTTTGTAGTGATTTTTTTATTTGAATAATAATAAAAAGTGAATAATGTGATATAAAAAGTGAAAATGTGAAAATGTTTTGATGTTAATTTTTTTGGAAATTGTGATGAACAGTGTCTAGACCATCCGCGGCGCGAGGGTAATAGATTAATCATTTACACTTATTTTATCTACTTTTTTTTCAATAAATTTTGTACTTATCTGGAAAAAAACTTGTAAGATACTTAATTGATAAAACATAAAATATGAAATCAAATCAAATATAAAAATTAAGTATACAATTAAAACTTGCCTTTGACCAACGAAATTTCAAAATAAACTATCAAAATGAAATTTAATTTTATTATATATATCATCAAATTTATTAAAATTATGTTTTTTTCCCAGGCTCAATGCGGCCATAGTACTGTAATTCAACACTACACACATTTATACGTGTGGTCTGCATAAGGCGTACGTGTAAGTGGTGACGTTGTTGTGACGCAGGTGTTCTACAAGTGTTATTTTGACCAAGGTGTGAATCTAGCCTATAATACATTCATACAAGTGTTGCGAATTTAATTCATAGAAGTACTATATAATTAGCACATAAACGAAAAAGAAAAGAATAATTAAAGAGATAAATAGACTTGTACCAAAACTTTACCTTGACATCCTCCAAGAATATAGGGATTCCCTTCATAGCCTCCATCGCAAGAACATGAAAAAGTTGAGTTCCGGTTACTCATTCGAATACATGTGTAGTTTGAAGAACTATTATATGTAGCGAGATTATTGAGTACTGAGTAGAATGATGTATCAAGAACCCCCCATTCCAACACCACAGGAACGTGGTACGACACAACGGAAGACATATTTGAGAACAATCGAACGTTGTAGGCGGCCTTGAACCACTTTTCTTCTACCAAGAATGCAGACCTGCAACCGATTGTAGGCTGGTTTGGAACGATTATTGGTTCTGTATTTGTATTGAAGGCAACGAGGTCTGAAGCAATTGTGGTTTGGCATAAACGAGTAGTAGTATCATTTATGATCACTTCACAAACTTTACAGTTGAAAGGGCATGTCCTGCACCCAAAAACTGAACCATCTAAGGAAGTTATTGATGCAAAATTGTTGCAGCCGATGGCCACGAATATGTTTTCGGACTGGGAGAAGATGAAAGGGCTTTTTGATAGCTCCACATTTTCTATGCCCCTTGAAAGATTACCACAAGCAGAAAGTGTCGGATAATTGACACCAACTGTGTTTCGTCTTCGTGATAAAGTGCTTCCGAATGAAATGTAGAGAACCTCCAGGTTGAGCCTCCTCAAGAAAGGCTTGGGAGAGCCCGAGGAGTAATTGCAAATTACTTCATACCAGTCATCAACGTAGCAACCAGCTGCTCCTATTCCAAAAGGGTATGGAATGCTAACATTCCCACAGCGTTCTTCACATGAAGTAGTACTAGTAATTGCATCAATTGAACACAATAGCAAAAGGATCTGAAATAGAACTACCATTTGCATCCCCATCTCTCTCTTGCTCTCTTTTTCTATGATGATGACGGGATTGTGAAGCAGCTATATATAATAAGCCCAAGCCCCCGCTTTCTATAATGAATTGAAAAGTTCTTCTATGGAAGCTGCCAAGAAGACCAAGTTGTCGTTGTCAGGACTAGCCTGAATTGCATAAGAGAAGAAAATCCAGCTAGCAGCCATGATTGAACTCTTACGAAATTACTAGGAAAATGATCCCACATGGATGGTCCACAATTGTGACCTTTTGGACGCGTAGCGGTAAACTACCAATTGGTAAACTACCAATTAGAAGGCACCATATATATATCCGGATACGCACGCTTACTTACTTCTGGCTTGTCCTCTGCGAACTTTCCGTGTTTTCCACTTTGATTGGAGTGTGCATTTTTTAGAATAACTATCTATTTCATATTACGTGGTAAATAGTTTGATGATCAAGATTGAATTATATCAAGACACGGGTGATTCCGTCCTCCTGAAGGATATCGCAAAAAGTCATTGCATTGACTTCTAGCGACGAAAACGTCCATCTCCACGTACGCCTTCGCAAACATCCTAGCCAGAGGAAAAAGACTATTTCATTTGACAAAAGTTTTTTGTTTCAGTGAAAATAATTTAGGATGGTACACAAATTCTTGTTAAAACAAAATAATATTAATTCAAAAAAAATATACAATAAGACAAGTGACATACCAGAGATAAAAAAGTAGGATATGAAAAGATTTATTTTATTTTGCTTGTTGATAAAAAAGAACTGGGAAATTAATATATATATATGTATGTGGCTGATCGATCGGCACCTTCTTTTAGTCGCACTTTGGTGTTTATTGGGTTTCTGTAAAGAGGGTTGTACTCCGTTTGGTTGCTGGGAAAAGGAAAAGAAAATTCACTCCGGAATCGGTACTATTTTCCTTTTATATTGTTTATGGATATGCCTAATGATTTCGAATAGATCGAGCAAATTAAGGGAAGTCTTAAGGATAGATGGTTGTATTTTTGGCTTAGTTGAGTGAGGGATTACGAATATGAATTAGTTTTTATTTTTACGTTTATCAATCCTCTATTTTGCTTGGAAATAATGTCAGCATTGGTTTTGGCCCTGGCATCGGTGGATGTTTAATTATCAACTTAATCACACCAGCTGTCTCTAAGCATCTAATCGGTGTGGGAACTGTCTCAGATATCTGTCACATTATAAAATGCACATGGATATCCACATTTGATAATGTTTCTCAAGATAATTATCTCTTTACTCAAATGCTACTTCTTACCTTTGTAGCAAGGTGGAGGGTGAGGTCGTGGGTTCGGGTGCTTGTGTTTCTTACCAATAATAATAATAATAATAATAAACATTTGTGTCGTCTTCTATGTTTTTGGCAATTCAATTTAGGTGTTAGTGGTCATGGTTGAATTTTAGTGATTGCTGCTCGAATTGGTAGGCTTGGTTATGGATTTTCTTTGTGGAGCTTAGTGATTGAGTTGAAATTTCTGAAGATTATGTCGAGAAAAGTTATAAGTGTTTGGTATGGATTTGCTGTAGGTGTTCGATGTAGTGTTCACTACTCTGTTCTAATGATGGTGTGAAATACCGTAGGGAATAAGGAGAATATGCAGAAGGCTTCTCTATCTAGGCTTAAGCACGATTATGGTGCTTTTAACGTTTTGGTCTGTTTGGAAAGACTACAAAATGTATTTAACCATAGGTGAGGACATCATGTCCTTAGGATGGGATCTGTTAATACCACGCACGCAGAGCCCTTGATGCTGGAGACCTATAAGAGAGTCAAATGTCAGAGTGGCACGCGGGTAGTGGCGGCGAAACTACCTCGGATGTTTAAGTTAATAGAGAATATGTGAAGTAAAATGGGAAGAATTTCAGTATGGGTAAAGTAATAATGAAAGAGTTTGATTAGAAAAAGAAGTGCCTGATTTGTTTGCTTTCCTCACCTTTTGTAAGGCCTGTCTGTCCTTTTTTTTTTTTTTTTTTTTTGATAATGCCAAATTTCATAATAAATCAAGCAGCTAGAGCAAAATGCTCCAGGTGCAGTAAGTCTCTGATACATTCTGGTGGGGTCACCCACATTTGTTCCACCTCAGTCTTAGTGGCATACTTGGCCAGTACATGGGCTATATTATTATCTTCTCTCCTAACATAAGTCATCTTCCATTGCAGTGGCGGAGCCACGTTGGTGGTTGGGGGTGCCGTGGCACCCCCAACGATTTTTTTTTAAAAAAATTTTCCTTTTCCCTGCTCTGTGGCCACTTGCAAGTTGGCGCTCTGATCTTATATACACACCAAGAAAATAAGAAGAAATAGTTAGTAGAAGAAGAACTCAATAATAAAACCTTCATATATATATATGAATACAAGTTGCTGCTAGGAGACTGATGGTGAACACAACTGGGAGAGAAGTAGAGTTTTGCATTTTTTTTTATCATTTCGTGGGTGGTCATGAACTGCAAAGTATAGATTTTTGTGTTTTAGGGTGTAAGAATCTGCTTACTTTTTTTATTCTGGAAGTGTTATATTTGTGTTATGATATTGTTTAGCCTCTTTAGGCTTTGATCAAATTAAGAGAAGAATATATCTTAGTAATTACCGAACTAGCATTTTCAGCAATAAAAATTGTTAAAACACGACTTTGACTTTGCAACAAAATTGAGGATGATTTTCTTGCAAATAGTTCATTTCTCTATATTGAAAGGGAAATTGCTGAGAGCTTTGATTTAAATTCGATACTTGATGATTTTGTACTTTTAAGAGAACGTAAAGTGCAATTCTAGACACTTTTTTTTTTTTTTTTTGTATTTCTGTCTTTTTGATATAGTGCCGACATGTTACATTTCTAATATATCAATTTGAGCACATATTTATGAATTTTTATGTATATATTTTTTTTGTGATACATATATTGTGTAAATTACAAAATTTTTAGGGTGGAAAAAATTTTTAAGACGCCAAAAAAATTTTAGCGGCACCCCCAATATGAATTGTCTGGATCCGCCACTGTTCCATTGCAACCCAGTGCACAGCTCAATCTTCAGGTCCTCCAGTACGATCCCCAGGCTGCTCCGATTGACCTCTTCACGATTTACCTCATCGACTACACCTTTTGCATCTCCTTCGAAATGGACTTGATCAAATCCCATCTCCTTGCACAACCGAATCGCCAACAATGCAGCCAACGCTTCCGCCACCAAAGGAGTGGGATTTCCTTTTTGGATAGAGCATTTGGCCACCACCAGCCTCCCCAACTGGTCACGAACTACCACTGCACTTCCCATCAAGCATAAGGCCTGTCTGTCCTGAGTTAGTAAGTATGTCAAATAAAGTGAGTGCTGTCAGCTGGGGGATCTTCTATTGAATTCGGATTTGGATCCCGTCCATTGGGAAATATGAGAGTGTCATATTCTTAATCCTGGCCCTTAGATTAATCTAAGGGTCCACAATATCTCAATATCAAAATCCTAAAATAAACACAACCACACTCAACTACATATCAAATTATTATTATTATTATTATTATTATTATTTTGAGAGGAAGCCACCAGGGGGAGAGCCGCCACCGCCGCCCATTGGGGGTGGCGCGAGGCCACCCAGATGGAGGTGGGCGCTTTCCATGGATGACTGACATGGGAATCTAATCAATAAAGATTTTACCCTACGAAGACGTTCTGGGTCCACCAGCCACAATAATTTTTCCACTTTCAAACTCCATCTGACCTCCCTGCAGTGATCCTCACTGTTCACCCTACTTTCTTCACAATTCAACTTCACATTGTGAATGGCAATTGAGTAGTATCCGCTAGATTAATTCTATAAGGTCAGAAACCATAAGGTCTCTCCTTTTCTCACCTTAAACATACCGATATTATAGTATCGAGTAATGTTATAAATTTTTTTAAAATCTTTTTAGAGTCATCTTAAGTGTGATATAACTTTTAAAATAACCAATAGATCAAAGTTCAAGAAATCACATCTCAAATTTAACGATAATTTTAAAAGTTACATTACATTTGAGTGAACTCTAGGATAACTACAGGAGAACTTATAACATTACTCTATAGTATCTGCTAGATTAATTCTAAGTTAACTAATGAAGGCTTTTACGTAAATAGACAAAAACAATTGAGTAATTTGAAGAAATATTTAGGAAATTAAATAAATATATCGAGTTTGAGTTTGAGTTGATACTTACTAGGATTTATATACCTTGACTCAGGTCTTTATAGAACTTTATAGAGTTCATATTCTTAGCATAAGTGGATACATCTATAATTCTCTTAATTATTTTAAATTTTAAATACTATAGTACTATGTTTGAGGAGAAATGATTCACCTCAATATTTTTTCATATTTTCTCTATTTCATCATACAAATTCAATATGTCTACCATTAAATTTGTAGACTCATGTACGTAGACTTTACACAAATTTAATAGTTGATTTATCCATTCACTATAAAAATGGTTTAAAATATAAAAATTTTATCATTTCTCGCCAACCTCCTCCAAAGCATCTAATTGTTACAAAAAAGACCATGCCAACTTTTTCTGACTCTTTGGACGGACGGAAACCCAATCACATGCAAAACATGTGATTTTTTCAGTCAAAAATACCCTTAGGGTAATGTAAAAAAAAAAAAAAAAATTCTTAAAAAAGGTTAAATAGAAAATAAAAATAAATTAAAAAAATAAACAATAAACAAAAAAATAAAACAAAACAAAAGTCACGTGCGACACATGTGCTGGGTTTCCGTCTAAAGAGGCAGAAAAAGTTGACTGATAATCTTTTTGCCATATGTAGTTAGATACTTTGATAAGGTTAATCATTACTTTTTGAACATTAGACGTCACAACAGAAAATGTTGTATACTTTGAAAGAGTAAAGCATATTTTTTCCAAAAGAAAAAAAATCACGCATTTACACGTTAGTATGTTACGAACATCACGATATTCCAACATTTCATTCAATTTTTCCACAAACTCATCAATAGTTTGTCCCCAGCAATTATTGAAAAGAAATGACTGTTCTAATTTTTCCACAAGCTCATCAATAGTATGTTCCCAGCATTTAGTGAAAAGAAGGACCATTCTAATTGGACTGAGCCAAGTTGACTTCTAAGTCTCCCCTCAAGTTTTGGGGATTATGATTCTTTGCATTTATTTTAAAGAAACTAGATTTTCAAATTACATAATTTAGACCCTTTTTAAGTATTAACACGCTTTGAAAACGCCACCTATTAAAAATGTGGCATGTTATTATGAAGGTAGCTAAAAAAAATTCTTGGATCTTGGATTTATATACATATATACCTTGGCCGAGGAGCACGACATTGTAGATACCCCTTTGGAAGACACGCTTTGGCCGAAGAAGGTGATCAGATTTAAGGTTGAAGAGACTAGATCTGGATCAAGATCTAGATCTACAAACTAGATTTAAAGTAACCTGTCAGAAACAGAAATTGGAGGAGTCTATATAGAAGACACCGAGCACTGCTACCGTGAAAAGGGAGGAGGGAGATCTAGATCTAGATATTTTTTCTTTTTTAAATTGTTCTTAGTGTTGCCTAGGAGGAAAGAGAAACGAATTCTAGAGAGAGGCCATCTCTCTCTAGATTACCACTACTGTCAAGCCACTAAAATAAAAAGTTTTATTAAAATTTGATATAATGAATTTTTATATTTGAAAGTTCACTTTAGCACACTTCAAGTTTTTTTTTTTTAATTTTTTTTTTCTCTCATTTCTCTCTCTCCCCCTCAAAGTAAAGATCAAAAATAATAAAAACAATATTTTTTTTTTTTACAATTTAAATAGAAAGTTGAATAAATATGTATGTTGAAGATTGTGTATAAAATATTAGTAGCTAAAATATTAAAGTTTTATTTTATTTTTTATTTTTTATTTTTTTGTAAAAATTAAAGTTTTATTTTGAGTAGCTAAAATGATTACCATTGCTGAAGATGCTATAAATCTAAAATAAATAAATAAATGTATATTTTGAATAGCTAAAATAACAATCATTTTTGGCTTAATATACAATTTAAATCTCCTATTTAATGTACTACGTAATATAATTTAATAAAAAAAAAAAGTCTTTTAGTTTTCCCATGATGTCTTTTGGTATATTTTTTTAGGAAAAATATATAATAAATCTCTGAGTCAATCCTTTAAAATTTAAATCTTGTTAAGTTTTTTTTTTCTTCGAAAATTTAGTCTTTGAGTCAATTGAAATGACAATAAAATCTCTGCAATTAAATTTTTTTAACAGACGTTAGGGTAACTCAAAACGCACTGTTTTACCCGATTAAAATATTAATTTTTTATTAATTTAATTTAAAAAATTAAATTAAAAAAAAAAAAGAAAAAAAAAAAGCCATTAAAGCCATGGCTTTAATGGTGCACGAGTATTGAATCAGGTGGCATTAAATCCTCAAATTAGATTATCTTGGATCTTGGATAATCTAATTTGGTTATCGTCAAATTTAATTA
>NC_081544.1:27156158-27168070 GCF_901000735.1 Corylus avellana
TCTTTTCTGTAAATTGGCTTGATTGTAAATACTCAGGGTCCAAGTATCCAAAAGTGCCATGCACTAGGGTTGTTAAGTGAGTTTGATCAACTGTGATGGATCTTGAAGTCCCAAAGTCAGCTACTTTAGCCCTGTATTTTTCATCTAAGAGTATGTTTGTAGACTTAATATCCCGATGATAAATGGGCGAGGAAGCTAATGAGTGTAAGTAAAAGAGAGCTTCTGCTACTTCAGTTGCAATTCGCAAGCGCATATCCCATGTTAGTGGAAACTCCTCAATTTGTCCATTAACATATTGGAAAAGAGTTCCGTTAGGAATGTATTCATAAACTAGAAGAGGAACTTCGGTCTCCAAACAACAACCAATCAGCTTAACCACATTCCTATGGTTAATTTGTGAAAGAATGACAACTTCATTAATAAATTCTCCGAGTTTTCCTTCGTCAATAACCTTGGACTTTTTCACAGCAACGATTCTTCCATCTGCTAACATGCCTTTGTAAACAGTGCCTTGTCCTCCTTGGCCAAGTATTCTATTCACATTAAAACGATCAGTGGCCTTCTCCAGATCTTTTGAATTAAACAATTTGGTGTTTTCAACATTGGCTTCATGTGAAGATAATTGTTGTTGTAACAATAAACCACCATTTCGTTTGAAGAACTTGTTCTTTTGTTTAATCCTCCTCCTTTTCTTTACCACTTTGTAGGACCACCATCCACCAATAAGTAGAACCATCGATCCAACGCTGCTGCAAATACCTGCTTAACACAATGTCATAGAGAAATATTATTCATTGCAGTAAAATGTTTTAGTAATAGTTTTGATTGATAATATTGATTTAAAATAGAAAGACATATAGACATATTCTCTTAATGCTAGAAATTAGTATGCAAAACTCTCATGTGACAAAAAGTATGTTAATATATTTTGACTATTAAAGTATTCAAAAAGAGGAGATGGTAAAAGTGGGCTATTGGCTGAGGAAGATGATTAAAAATAAAAAATAAAAGAGCATGAAAGTTTAAAGGTTTGCATTAGAATCCCTTACCTGCATTTTTTTAAGATTGTAACCATTATTTTAAATGAAAGGTCATGATTTTGTAATGTGATCAATTTTGAATTTTTTGTTAAAAAATAAATAAATAAATAAAATAAAAAAACTTATAGGAATTGATTTCTTTAGCCAACACCTAAAGAGGTTGTGTGCACCACCCCATAATATTTTTGGAGTGATATGCTATCCCAAAGAGGTGGTCAACCACCCTCATATGAGCCTTGTAAATTGGCCCAACCACTCCCTCAAGACTTGAGGGGGTGAGTGACAAACCACTTTTCCAAGGTTTATAGGAGTTGGTCGGCTTCTGATCAGGAGTTTTTGGGATGATTTGGCCACCCCAAAACCCTTTAGGTGGTGGTCAACCACTTTCTTTGAGTGGCTAGCTAAAGAATTTAATTCTTACAATTTTTTTATTTTTTTTTATTTTGCCTCAAAATGATTGACTTGGCAAAATCTGAGTGTCCATTTAAACCATTTTAAGAAGCATGCAGGATCCTGCAATTTTTGAGAATTTGGAGAAATTCTGATCCAAAAGGTTCCAATATATCTCAAAGATAATAGTAAGTGAATCTTAGGGATATATTTATTTAAAATTGATTGCATAGAAAATGTACGATAAAATATATTAAAAAAAAAAAGAAGAAGAAGTGATTTGATTCTCTACACGCTTGGAAATACTTCAAAGATTGGAATATAAGCACTTTACAAGGAGTATAACCGAGTGGCATAAGTCTTCGAAACGTAATGGTCATGATGAGCCTATTTTGGTCCTTTTATTTTTTTTCAAAATATGTGCTCAATTTTTATGTTTTTTTTTCTTCTCAAAACACGTTTTAAAATTAGAAAAAAATAAAAAAAGCTAGTAAACATACCTATCGTGGCCGCTTTTCCATTAGACTTGGTGGGGCCACTTGTCAAACAATTGTAAGACCCATAAGTATTTTGACAGTAGTACTGGACACTCCCACTAGTCCCGAAACAAGGATTTGAGAGCTCGCATTCGTTAATATCTTACATGTATGGAGACAAACAATAGATGTTAGTATCTAATAAATCAAAAGCAAAATTCATAGTTATTAATTATTAAATCCTCAATTATTTAAAAAGAATTTAAAAAATAAGAAATTTAATTATTTAAATTAATATTATAACATTTTTGTGGGTAACAAATTCCTACTGATCAATAAGAAAAGTCTAACAATATCATTGATTATTCCAAAAGTCTAAATTGATAAAAATAAGAAATTTAATCATATAACATGTGCCTAGATGTTATGCTATTTTCTACGGACAATGATCTTCTCAATTTCACGATCATGATTTAAAATCGGTAAATTTAATGGTTTACATGATTTCACATTATTTGAATTTGTAAAAGATTTGTTAACATTGACTATATATACGGTTAAATAGCATCATCTTTAAATTATTATTTTTTTCTAATTAAATCAATTTCATTTAAAATTGAGAGAATCATATTCTATTAGTGCAAGCTAGGATAACAAGTGGTTGGAAAAAGCAAGGTCTTGTTTTTAAAAGGGACCATCCACCCATGGTAATAGGTTAATATGTAGTTCTTTCATCTAGGTAGTTCTTATCAATGAATTTTGTACTTATCTGAAAGAAAAAAAAAATTAAAAAAAAAAAGGGAAAAAAAAAATGACTTGTAAGATACTTGATAAAACATAAAATAGGAAGGAAAAAAAAAATTAAGTATGAAGCTTCCCTTTGTCTAATTAAATTTCAAAATGATCTATCAAAATGAAATTTTATTATATGTATCATCAAAATTATCAATATTTTTTTTTCCCAGGTTCATATTGGTGGCCACACGTGTAATTCAACACTACACAGGTTTATACTTGTGGTCTGCGCACAAGGCACATGTATGTACGAGTGTTAATTCATAGAACCAGCCATTTAAATAACACAAATAAAAACGAAAAAGAAAAGAAGAATTAAAGAGATGGATAGAATAGTAGAAAGAAGTTTACCTTGGCATCCATCAGGAAGATAGGGATTTCCTTCAAAGCCATTTTCGCAAGAACATGTATAAGTCGAGTTCGGAGTCCAGTAGTCATACAACAACGAAGAAGTATAATTGTAAGTAATATTAGAACAATTGTAGCTTGGGAACGTATTATTATAAGCGGTGGAGGCGGAGGCATTATTATAGGATATTGGAAGTGAGTAGAATGATGTATCAGGAATCCTCCATTCCAACACCACAGGAACGTGCACTTGCGATCTAATGGACTTCCTATTAATTGAACGTCTTTGGAACCACTTTTCTTCTACCAAGAATGCAGACTTGCATCCATCGAACGAGTAACGGTTGTTGTTTCTTTTTGTTCGCTCCATGCTTGATTTGAAGGCATCGAGATATGAAGGAATTGTGGTTTGGCAGCAGTTGATGCCATTGCAACTACTTGCATTTACCAATTCAATGAAAGTACGGTCACAAATTGATATGCACCCAGCCCTAAGTTCTAAACCGCTAGTAAATGAACTATTATCAGCAGTATTTGGACCATATAAGTACACCATCGAGGCAAAGTTGTCGCAGCCGATGGCGATGAATCTGTTAAGGGACTGGGAGAAGATGAAAGGGCTTGTTGCTAACTCTGTATTTGCTTTGTTCCATGAACCACTATCACGTCCTTCACAGATAACAAATGTAGGATAGTTGACGTGAACTGTGCCTCCTAATGAAATGTCGAGCACCTCCAAATCGAACTTCTTCAAAACAGGTTTGGGAGAGGCCGAAGAGTCATTATTATTGCAAACTACTTCAAACCACTCATCAACGTAGCAACCTGCAGCTCCTATTCCAAAAGGAAATGGGATGTTAACATCCCCACAGCTTGCATTACATGAACCATTACTTGCTAAACCCGCAGCTGCTTGTACAAATATTGCATCAATTGAAAACAATACCAAAATGATCTGAAATACCATTTGCACCCCCATCTGATCTCTCTCTCTCTCTCTTTCTTTCTAGGATATTGATGAATGGGAGTGTGAAGCAGCAAAGCCCAAGCCCCCGCTTCTTATTAAGCCATGCAATTATTATCGTCCTTTTCTAAAAGTCGCCAAGAAATTGTATGGAAGTTGCCAACAAGACTTAGACCAAGTCGTCTTAATTTATTACAAAAAAAAAAAAAACAAAGGTCGTAAGTACGCTAGCTTTTGAGTAGGGCTGTTAAGAGAGCAAGCCGCTCGCTCGGGAGTTCGAGCTTGGCTCGCATAAGCTCGTTTTGTGCTCGACTCGAATATTAAATGAAGCGTTTCATAAACACGAATTATGGCTCGAATATTAAACGAAGCTAACTCAGCTAAGCTCGTGAGCAGCTCGTATAAGGCTCAAATTGGTAGTTATTCACATAATTCCTTATATTAATATTAAAAATTGATGATTTTTTTTTTTTTTTTTTTTTTCTAATAGCATCCTTTTATTATAAAATGATGCATATCCTCTTTTTTCGAAACCAAGTGCCTTACTGTATTGACTTGGGCTCCATACTACGCTAGCCTGACTAAGCAAATGCTCATATGCAAGCTGGCTTCTTGAGCCGTTTAAGAGTACTTCAAGTTTAAATTTATAATAAAAAAATAAATTAATAAATTAAACAAATTAAATTAAATATAAGAGTCAACTTGTGAACTAGTTCGGCTCAGCTTGACTTATTATAAACTCGAATTCGAGCTCGATTTTTTGGCTCATCCTTAAGCTCGACTCGAGTTCGAGCTCGAGTAAAATTTAAACAAACCGAGCTCAAACAAGGTAAGCTCGCTCAAGCTCAGCTCGTTTACCCCCCTACTTTTGAGTTGTCTTCTGCATGTTAACTTTTCCGTGTTCTCCACATAGACTAGTTCTTTGTTTGCTTTCATTGTCTTTTTCAAGTCAAGTCATTTTCTGATCTAGAAAGGAATGATAAGGACTTTAGACAAGTCCCAGAACATGCCTAATAAGAGACTTTTACGCATTTCAATCTACATTTAATTGTTTTCCAAAGAATATTCAGGCGGCTTCAAACTTGCGTAGAACGTAAAGCAGACGGTAGGCATGCATTATTACTTTTCAGACTCAAACTTGTTGACCATAAAATCGTCCTCTGCTTCTTGTTTTGTTGTTTTCAATAAAAAAAAGTGAAAGAGGATTTGATTTTTCTTTTCCACTTTTTTCTGAGCAGTTTAACCATTATATTGTCAGAATATATTAGGAAATTTGATTTAGAAATTTAATTGTAATTAATTGTAATTTCAAGTCATCAGATTTGATGATAATTGATGGTAATCAAATCAGATTATCTACCTCAATTCTCTTATAAATATGAGTACTTTGTATTGTAACAATATCAACAAATAAGTTTATAGCTTACTTTTTATCACAAGAGGTCCCTCTGGTTTGCTTAAAGACGACGATGGTTCATCCGTCAAAATTTCGTTTAAAATTTGACAAAACATTACGTCAACACCAATCACGGTTTGACATGTGTCCATACAATTAATTAATTAAAAATATTAATTTTTTAAAAAATATTGACAGACGGCTAGCCTGGGGTGGCCGAACCACCACAGGACGAATGGGGTGGCCGAACCACCCCCAGTGCAACGTCCTTTTTTTGGTTTTTTTTTTTTTTTAATATGACGTGCCACCCAAAAACTCAAGTACTACGCCATGTAGCATCTACGTGTAAGGATGACGTGACATTTCCTTAAAAAACTTAATGAAATCTTAACGGAAGTACTAAGTGGGTTTATTGCCTTACCACATATACCATTTGCGATATTTTTTAAAACACATGTGGCTATTTGATTTTCGTACAAACAACAGATATTGGAATAGTATTTAACCCTAAAGAAAATAAGAAACCATAAGTTACATGGCTCGGTCTATGATTTACGTTCACCGAATAAAAGACCAAATGACTACATTTAATTCTTATTCCTTGATATTGTTACAATACAAAAGACTCATATTTATAAAAGAATTGGGAGTAGATAATCTAATTTGATTATCGTCAAATCTAATTACAATTGAATCAATTAGATTTAATTATCATCAAATATGATTACGAAAAATTACAATTAATTAGAATCAAATTCCCTAATATATTCGGACAATATAATGGTTAAACTGCTGAGAAAAAACTGGCAAAGAAAAATCAAATCCTCTTTCACATTTTTTTTTTTTATTGAAAACAACAAAACAAGAAGCAGAGCAGGATTTTATGGTCAACCAATTTGAGTCTGAAAAGTAATTAATAATGCATGCCTACCATGTACTTTATGTTCTAAGCAAGTTTCAAGTGGCCTGAACATTCTTTGGGATAGAAATGTAGATTGAAATGCATAAAAGTCTCTTATTCGGCATGTTTTGGGACTTGTCAAAAGTCCTTATCATTCATTTCTAGATCAGAAAATGACTCGACTTGAAAAAGACAATGAAAGCAAACAAAGAACAAAATGAAAGACTAGATAATTAATTAGGAACTTTTTTTTTTTGAAAAAAAATAAATTAGGAAGTTAGGACATGGTCAAAGTTCTGAACAAGGACATAGAAACTCTGCCTGCTACAGCATCAAAAGAGTGCGCACTTGTCAATATAAAACTATTCAATCATGATCGTCAAACTTTCAAAGTTACTATTAGGCTTTTTGCGGTATCCTATTGGGGGACGGAATCACCTCTATCTTCATATAATTCAATCTTGAAATTGGATGGATGCCGTAGATCATCAACTTGGCTGTTTGATCTTTGTCAAACTTGCAAAAATTCAGTCGAAATCACGCAAAAATGAAAGTAAGCGTGGGGCTTAGCTTCTTCATCTTATTCGGCTTTGTTACGAAAGTTTAAGGGTGGTATTCTCATGAAGCCTTCTAGTAATTGATTGTTTAAAGTATGTTGCAGATATATAAGATGCTTCCAAAGAGTCACAATTGTTAGAATATACGGAAAACACAATATATTTTTCGTGTATTTTCATAATTATGTTAATATCAAATATTTTTTTATTTATGGATGGATTGTCATCAAATATTGAGATTGTAATCAAATCAAGGGGATTTGATTACATATTTGTATTTAGACATTTTCCTATAAATATGGACCTTTGTATTGTTAAAAAAAAAAAGAGTCCATTTGGGCAGTTATCAGATCGGTACGCGTGATGTTGTCGTTTTGGGCTGATCTGGAACGAGTGGCAAAAGATATGGCGAACGGCGTGACAACCAGAGTGATTGATGGAATGTGGTGGCGTGTGGGTGTGCTTTTGAGAATAAAAAATGATGGAAGATAGAATAAAATTTTTATTTACATAGAATAAAGTAAAATTTAGATAGTTCATTATTTAATACTTGAAAATGAGAGATAAAGTGAGAAAAAATAAAAACATAAACTTACCCCCCTCAAACTTTCGCGCTTTTTGCAGGTATTCCCGTTGTTCAAAAACTCTCACTTTAATGTATCAAATTTTTATTTTCTTTCACTTTGCCCCTTCCATTAGGACTTTCTGTGAAATCCTAATGGGCCGGTGTTAAATTACTAAAATACCCTTATTTATTATTATTATTATTTAAAAAAAAAACTCTTGATCTGTGAGTTTACCGGTAGATGTAACCCACCCATATTGTAATTTACGGGTCATATTTTTATTATTATATTAAAAAGAAAAAAGAAAAGAAGAAGATGGGTGGGTGACCCGCAGGTGTGGGTCACAAGTGACCCGCCGATGGGTCACAGGTGACCCACCAGGAGTCACTGGCGAGTCACACACCTTTTTTTTTTAAAATAATATAATAATTATAATAATAATTTTTTATTTATAAATAAGGGTAAATTTGAAATTTTTTTAAAAAAAATTAGGGGTTTAAAGGACTTTTACTCATTTGATTGTTAATTTAACTGTAAAATCCTAACGGAATGAGCAAAGTGAAAAAAAATAAAAATTTGATACATCAAAGTGAAAGTTTTTGAACAATGGGAAGGTGTCTGTAAAAAGCGCAAAAATTTAGGGTAGGTAAGTAAAGTTTTTCCAAACATAAAAAAATGGAGTATTAGAGAAAGAATTTGTTCTCCAAAATTTGGTGAGAGATTTGACAAGCCTTAAAATAAAGAGAAATAAAGAGCTTGCTGATTTTTATTTTTATTTTTTTAATTTTTTATAAAATTTTAACTAAATCTTTGCTAAAAGTAAAATTTAAAGAGCTCGTTAAAAATGCTTTAATGTATAAGCTGTGTCTGTGACTAATATGGAAACTATTAAATTATCGCTAATATGGGAGCTATATATTCATGAAGACACAGTCGTCGTGGCTAGCTAATAGCAACAACACGACTAGCTAGCTCACGATGGAGTTGGTTTTTGACGATGACCATCAAATCAAGTGGCAATATCGAGGACTTGTGGTTGTAAAGGGTCATTAGTCATCGTCTATGACCATGTTGCATGTATATGGTCGAGGAAGAGGATAATCTTTTTCCGACAGCATAATCTGTTTGCGAAATTGCGAAGAAGCTAGCAGAGGTGGGCGCTTTCCATGGATGGCTGAAATGGGAATCTAATCAATAAAGATTTTACCCTACGAAGACGTTCCGGGTCCACCAGCCTCAATAATTTTTCCACTTACATTATTGAGGCTAGTGGAAAGTAGGGTGAATAGTGAAGACCACTGCAAGGAGGTTACATGGAGGTGGGCGGTTTCCATGGATGACTGACATGGGAATCTAATCAATAAAGAATTTACCCTACGAAGACGTTTCGGGTCCACCAGCCACAATAATTTTTCCACTTACGAACTCCATCTGACCTCCCTGCAGTGATCCTCACTGTTCACCCTACTTTCTTCCCAATTCAGCTTCACATTGTGAATGGCAATTGAGCAGTATTCGCTAGATTAATTCTATAAGGTCAGAAACCATAAGGTCTCTCATTTTCTCGCATTAAACATACCGATATTATAGTATCGAGTAATGCTATAAGTCTTTGTAGAGTCTTTTTAGAGTCATCTAAAGTGTGATATGGCTTTTAAAATAACCAATATATCAAAGTTCAATAAATCACATCTCAAATTTAACGATAATTTTAAAAATTACATCACATTTGAGCGGACTCTAGGATAACTATAGGAGAACTTATAATATTACTCTATAGTATCTGCTAGATTAATTCTAAGTTAACTAATGAAGGCTTTTACGCAAATAGACAAAAACAATTGAGTAATTTGAAGAAATATTTAGGAAATTCAATAAATAGAGTTTGAGTTTGAGTTGATACTTACTAGGATTTATATACCTTGACTCAGGTCTTTATAGAACTTTATAGAGTTCATATTCTTAGCATAAGTGGATACATCTATAATTCTCTTAATTATTTTATATTTTGAATACTATAGTATTATGTTTGAGGAGAAATGATTCACCTCAATATTTTTTCATATTTTCTCTATTTTATCGTACAAATTTAATATGTCTATTATTAAATTTGTAGACTCATGTAAACTCCACACAAATTTAATAATTAGATTTATCCATTCCCTATAAAGATGGTTAAAGATATAAAAATTCTATCATTTCTCGCCAACCTCCTCCAAAGCATCTAATTGTTACAAAAAAGACCATGTCAACTTTTTCCGTCTCTTTGGACGGACGGAAACCCAATCACATGCAAAACATGTGATTTTTTCAGTCAAAAATACCCTTAGGGTAATGTAAAAAAAAAAAAAAAATCTTAAAAAAGGTTAAATAGAAAATAAAAATAAATTTTTAAAAATAAACAGTAAACAAAAACAAAAAAATAAAACAAATCAAAAGTCATGTGCGACACATGTGCTGGGTTTCCGTCCAAAGAGGCAGAAAAAGTTGACTGATAATCTTTTCGCCATATGTAGTTAGATACTTTTTGAACATTAGACGCCACAATAGAAAATGATTTATACTTTGAAAGATTAAAGCATATTTTTTCCAAAAGAAAAAAATCACGCATTTACACGTTAGTATGTTACGAACATCACGATATTCCAACATTTCATTCAATTTTTCCACAAACTCATCAATAGTTTGTCCCCAGCAATTATTGAAAAGAAAGGACTGTTCTAATTTTTCCACAAGCTCATCAATAGTATGTTGCCAGCATTCAGTGAAAAGAAGGACCATTCTAATTGGACTGAGCCAAGTTGACTTCCAAGTCTCCCCTCAAGTTTTGGGAATTATGATTCTTTGCATTTATTTTAAACAAACTGTAGATTTTCAAATTACATAATTTAGACCCTTTTTAAGTATTAATACGCTTTGAAAACGCCACCTATTAAAAATGTGGCATGTTATTATGAAGGTAGCTAAAAAAAATTCTTGGATCTTGGATTTATATACATACCTTGGCCAAGGAGTACGACATCGTAGATACCTCTTTGGAAGACATGCTTTGGCCGAAGAAGACGATCAGATTTAAGGTTGAAGAGACTAAATCTACAAACTAGATTTAAAGTAATCTGTCAGAAACAAAAACTTGAGGAGTTTACAGAGAAGACACCGAGCACTGTTACCGTGAAAAGGGAGAAGAGAGATCTAGATCTAGATCTTTTTTCATTTTTAAATTATTCTTAGTGTTGTCTAGGAGAAAAGAGAAATGAATTGAGGCCATCTCTCTCTCTCTAGATTACCACTACTGTCAAGCCACTAAAATAAAAAGTTTTATTGAAATTTGATATAATGAACTTTTATATTTGAAAGTTCACTTCAGCACACTTTAAGTTTTTTTTTTTAAAAAAAATTTCTCTCATTTCTCCCCCCCCCCCAAAGTAAAGATAAAAAATAATAAAAACAATATTTTTTTTAACAATTTAAATAGAAAGTTGAATAAATATGCATGTTGAAGATTGTGTATAAAATATTAGTAGCTAAAATATTAAAGTTTTATTTTGAGTAGCTAAAATGATTATCATTGCTGAAGATGCTATAAATCTAAAATAAATAAATAAATGTATAAAATGACAATCATTTTTGGCTTAACATACAATTTAAATCTCCTATTTAATGTACTACGTAATATAATTCAATAATAAAAAAAGTCTTTTAGTTTTCCCATGATGTGTTTTGGTATATTTTTTAGGGAAAATGTATAATAAATCTTTGAGTCAACCCTTCAAAATTTAAATCTCTCGAAGGTTTTTTTTTTTTTGAAAATTTAATCCCTAAGTCAATGGAAATGACAATAAAATCTCTGCCGTTTAAATTTTTTAACAGAAGTTAGTGTAACTCAAAATGCACTGTTTTACCCAATTAAAATATTAATTTTTTATTAATTTAATTTAAAAAATTAAATCTAAAAAACAAAAAAGCCATTAATGGTGCACGAGGATTTAATCATCGTGCACGAGGATTTAATCAGGTGGCATTAAATCCTCAAATTAGATTATCTTGGATCTTGGATAATCTAATTTGATTATCATCAAATTTAATTACAATCGAATCAATTAGATTTAATTATCATCAAATTTGATTACGAAAAATTACAATTAATCACAATCAAATCACCTAATATATTCTAACAACATAATGGTTAAATTGCTCAGAAAAAAAGTGGCAAAGAAAAATCAAATCCTCATTCACATGTTTTATTGAAAACAAGAAAACAAGAAGTAGAGCACGATTTTATGGTCAACCAGTTTGAGTCTGAAAAGTAATAATGCATGCCAACCGTCTGCTTTACGGTAGGGTGCATTGATTAAAGTCTGATTCGTCAAACATTCCAGAGCAAGGGTGCATTGTAGCCATGCAACCTATAAACCTTAATTTCCACCATTCACATTGGTAACCCAAAATTTTGCAACGTACACCGCAAGAATATATATG
>NC_081544.1:27168170-27172183 GCF_901000735.1 Corylus avellana
CCATCGCCCAATTTTTTTTTTTTTTTCTTAATTTTAATTAAATATAATTTTTTAATGTTTTTAATTTTTTTTTAAAATTAATATTTTTAATTAATTAATTAATTATATGGACACGTGTCAAACCGTGATTGGTGCTGACGTGACGTTTCGTCAAATTTTAAACAAAATTTTGACTGATGAATCATCGTCGTCTTTAAGCAAACAGAAGGAACCTCCTGTAATAAAAAGTAAACCCTAAACTTATTTCTTGATATTGTTACAATACAAAGTACTCATATTTATAGGAGAATTGAGGGTAGATAATCTGATTTGATTACCATCAATTATCATCAAATCTGATTACTTGAAATTACAATTAATTACAATTAAATCTCTAAATCAAATTCCCTAATATATTCTGACAATATAATGGTTAAACTGCTCAGGAAAAAGTGGAAAAGAAAAATCAAATCCTCTTTCACATTTTTTATTGAAAACAACAAAACAAGAAGCAGAGGACGATTTTATGGTCAACCAGTTTGAGTCTGAAAAGTAATAATGCATGCCTACCGTCTGCTATACGTTCTACGCAAGTTTGAAGCCGCCTGAATATTCTTTGGAAAACAATTAAATGTAGATTGAAATGCATAAAAGTCTCTTATTAGGCATGTTTTGGGAATTTTCCAAAGTCCTTATCATTCCTTTCTAGATCAGAAAATGACTTGACTTGAAAAGGACAATGAAAGCAAACAAAGAACTAGTCTATGTGGAGAACACGGAAAAGTTAACATGCAGAAGACAAGTCAGAAGCTAGCGTACTGACGACCTTTTTTTTTTTTTGTAATAAATTAAAACGACTTGGTCGAAGTTTTGTTGGCAACTTCTATACAATTTCTTGGCGACTTAGAAAAGGACGATAATATTGCAAGGCGTTATTGAAAGCAGGGGCTTGGGCTTTGCTGCTTCATTCACACGCCAATTCATCAATATCCTAGAAAGAAAGAGAGAGATCAGATGGTGGGGCTAGTGCAAATGGTATTTCAGATCATTTTGCTATTGTGTTCAATTGATGCAATAATATTTGTACAAGCAGCGGATTTAGCAAGTCATAGTAGTTCATGTCAAAGAAGCTGTGGGAATGTTAGCGATATCCCATTTCCTTTTGGAATAGGAGCTGCAGGTTGCTTCGTTGATGAGTGGTTTGAAATCGTTTGCAATTATAACGACTCTTTGGCCTCTCACAAACCTGTTTTGAAGAAGCTCGACTTGGAGGTGCTCAACATTTCATTATCAGGAGGCACAGTTCACCTCAACCATCCTACATTTGCTATGTGTGATGATGATACATTCAAGAATGATTCATGGAGCAAATTAAATACGGAGTTAGCAACAAGCCCTTTCATCTTCTCCCAGTCCGAGAACATATTCATCGCCATCGGCTGCGACATCATTGCCTCAATAGTGTACGTATATGGTCCAAATACTACTGATAATGGTTCATTTAGTAGTGGTTCATTTCTTCAGTGTGGGTGCATATCAATTTGTAACCTTACTAGTGGAGTGGTAAATGCAAGTAGTCGTTGCAACGGCATCGACTGCTGCCAAGCCACAATTCCTTCATATCTTGATACCTTAAATATAAGTATGAGGCCAGTAAATAGCAAATTTTACTCCAGAACTAATGGATGCAATTCTGCATTCCTAATAGAAAAAAAGTGGTTCCAAGAAGGTGGTTCATTTAATATTAGCTCCATTATGTCGCACGTTCCTGTGGTGTTGGGATGGAGGATTCCTGATGTATCATTCTACTTACTTCCAATATCCGATATTAATGCCTCCGCCTCGACCGCTTATAATAATACGTTCCCAAGCTACATTTGTTCTAATATTACTCAATATGAATATACTGTTTCGTTGCGTGATAACTGGAACTTGACTTATACATGTTCTTGCAAAAATGGCTTTGAAGGAAATCCCTATCTTCTTGATGGATGCCAAGGTAAACTTCTTTCTACTATTCTATCCATCTCTTTAATTCTTCTTTTCTTTTTCGTTTTTATTTGTGTTATTTAAATGGCTGGTTCTATGAATTAACACTTGTACATACATGTGCCTTGTACGCAGACCACAAGTATAAACCTGTGTAGTGTCGAATTACACGTGTGGCCACCAATATGAACCTGGGAAAAAAAATATATTGATAATTTTGATGATATAATAAAATTTCATTTTGATAGATCATTTTGAAATTTAATTAGACAAAGGGAAGCTTCATACTTAATTTTTTTTTCCTTCCTATTTTATGTTTTATCAAGTATCTTACAAGTCATTTTTTTTTTCCCTTTTTTTTTTAAATTTTTTTTTTCTTTCAGATAAGTACAAAATTCATTGATAAGAACTAGCTAGATGAAAGAACTACATATTAACCTATTACCATGGGTGGATGGACCCTTTTAAAAACAAGACCTTGCTTTTTCCAACCACTTGGTATCCTAGCTTTCACTAATAGAATATGATTCTCACAATTTTAAATGAAATTGATTTAATTAGAAAAAAATAATAATCAATTTTAAATGAAATTGATTTAATTAGAAAAAAATAATAATTTAAAGTTGATGTCATTTAACCGTATATATAGTCAATGTTAACACATCTTTTACAAATTCAAATAATGTGAAATCATGTAAACCATTAGATTTACCGATTTTAAATCATGATCATGAAATTGAGAAGATCATTGTCCGTAGAAAATAGCATAACATCTAGGCACATGTTATATGATTAAATTTCTTATTTTTATCAATTTAGACTTTTGGAATAATCAATGATATTGTTAGACTTTTCTTATTGATCAGTAGGAATTTGTTACCCACAAAAATGTTATAATATTAATTTAAATAATTAAATTTCTTATTTTTTAAATTCTTTTTAAATAATTGAGGATTTAATAATTAATAACTATGAATTTTGCTTTTGATTTATTAGATACTAACATGTCATCTATTGTTTGTCTCCATACATGTAAGATATTAACGAATGCGAGCGCTCAAACCCTTGTTCCCTGTACAATTCAGCCGGGAGTGTCCAGTACTACTGTGAAAATACTCATGGGTCTCACCGTTGTAGGACTGGCCCCACCAAGTCTAATGGAAAAGCGGCCACGATAGGTATGTTTACTAGCTTTTTTTATTTTTTATTTTTTATTTTTTATTTTTTTCTAATTTTAAAACGTGTTTTGAGAAAAAAAACATAAAAATTGAGCACATATTTTGAAAAAAAATAAAAGGATCAAAATAGGCTCATCATGACCATTACGTTTCGAAGACTTATGCCACTCGGTTATACTCCTTGTAAAGTGCTTATATTCCAATCTTTGAAGTATTTCCAAGCGTGTAGAGAATCAAATCACTTCTTCTTCTTTTTTTTTTTAATATATTTTATCGTACATTTTCTATGCAATCAATTTTAAATAAATATATCCCTAAGATTCACTTACTATTATCTTTGAGATATATTGGAACCTTTTGGATCAGAATTTCTCCAAATTCTCAAAAATTGCAGGATCCTGCATGCTTCTTAAAATGGTTTAAATGGACACTCAGATTTTGCCAAGTCAATCATTTTGAGGCAAAATAAAAAAAAATAAAAAAATTGTAAGAATTAAATTCTTTAGCTAGCCACTCAAAGAAAGTGGTTGACCACCACCTAAAGGGTTTTGGGGTGGCCAAATCATCCCAAAAACTCCTGATCAGAAGCCGACCAACTCCTATAAACCTTGGAAGAGTGGTTTGTCACTCACCCCCTCAAGTCTTGAGGGAGTGGTTGGGCCAATTTACAAGGCTCATATGAGGGTGGTTGACCACCTCTTTGGGATAGCATATCACTCCAAAAATATTATGGGGTGGTGCACACAACCTCTTTAGGTGTTGGCTAAAGAAATCAATTCCTATAAGTTTTTTTATTTTATTTATTTATTTATTTTTTAACAAAAAATTCAAAATTGATCACATTACAAAATCATGACCTTTCATTTA
>NC_081544.1:27172239-27180742 GCF_901000735.1 Corylus avellana
ACAAAATCATGACCTTTCATTTAAAATAATGGTTACAATCTTAAAAAATGCAGGTAAGGGATTCTAATGCAAACCTTTAAACTTTCATGCTCTTTTATTTTTTATTTTTAATCATCTTCCTCAGCCAATAGCCCACTTTTACCATCTCCTTTTTTTGAATTTTACCATCTCCTCTTTTTGAATACTTTAATAGTCAAAATATATTTACATACTTTTTGTCACATGAGAGTTTTTCATACTAATTTCTAGCATTAAGAGAATATGTCTATATGTCTTTCTATTTTAAATCAATATTATCAATCAAAACTATTACTAAAACATTTTACTGCAATGAATAATATTTCTCTATGACATTGTGTTAAGCAGGTATTTGCAGCAGCGTTGGATCGATGGTTCTACTTATTGGTGGATGGTGGTCCTACAAAGTGGTAAAGAAAAGGAGGAGGATTAAACAAAAGAACAAGTTCTTCAAACGAAATGGTGGTTTATTGTTACAACAACAATTATCTTCACATGAAGCCAATGTTGAAAACACCAAATTGTTTAATTCAAAAGATCTGGAGAAGGCCACTGATCGTTTTAATGTGAATAGAATACTTGGCCAAGGAGGACAAGGCACTGTTTACAAAGGCATGTTAGCAGATGGAAGAATCGTTGCTGTGAAAAAGTCCAAGGTTATTGACGAAGGAAAACTCGGAGAATTTATTAATGAAGTTGTCATTCTTTCACAAATTAACCATAGGAATGTGGTTAAGCTGATTGGTTGTTGTTTGGAGACCGAAGTTCCTCTTCTAGTTTATGAATACATTCCTAACGGAACTCTTTTCCAATATGTTAATGGACAAATTGAGGAGTTTCCACTAACATGGGATATGCGCTTGCGAATTGCAACTGAAGTAGCAGAAGCTCTCTTTTACTTACACTCATTAGCTTCCTCGCCCATTTATCATCGGGATATTAAGTCTACAAACATACTCTTAGATGAAAAATACAGGGCTAAAGTAGCTGACTTTGGGACTTCAAGATCCATCACAGTTGATCAAACTCACTTAACAACCCTAGTGCATGGCACTTTTGGATACTTGGACCCTGAGTATTTACAATCAAGCCAATTTACAGAAAAGAGTGATGTTTATAGTTTCGGCGTTGTCCTTGCTGAGCTATTAACTGGCGAAAAAGCAATCTCTTCAACAAGGACGCAAGAATCCAAAAGTTTAGCCACATATTTCATTCAATCCGTGGAAGGGAATAATTTGTTTGATGTTCTTGATAGTCGAGTTTTGAAGGAAGGTAAAAAAGAAGAGATCATTGCGGTCGCGAACCTTGCAAAAAGGTGCTTGAACTTAAATGGGAAGAAAAGACCTACAATGAAAGAAGTCACAAAGGAGTTGGAGGCGGTTCAAACATTGCAAAAAGCTCCTAACCTTCAACAAAACTATGAAGAGCTTGAATATGTCCGAGCAGAAATGTACGAGCCATGGGATGCTGCTCCTTCATCAACAATGTCAACTTCATCTGTGGACGCCCAACCATTATTACCTTCTCAATCAGTATGAATCAATATTTGTTTAATGTCATGTTGTAGGCTACATAATTTGTTGTGTACTTTGTTTTCTAGTAGTCATTTTAAGAATCTTCTAAGAACATGGATTAACCATATTCAATTGTCTTATGATAGTATAAGGTAGCAGAAATCTCTATGTCTATTTTTATAAGAATCAATTTTGTTGTCTGTGTCAAATTAGGCCTTAAGCTACTTTACTAAGTATTTTGTCGTATAAGTAGCTCTCTTTAATACCTCAGGATTTCCACTATAGTTTGAGCATTAATGGCAAAGCAAAATCATTAGAATTCAGCACTTCCATTTTGACTACTAGACCAAACTCTATGTCAAATACTATAGCCACAGTACTAAAGCCATCGGGTACCCTCCTTTTTGATCTTGTGCCTCCATATAGGGCATGAGCTTCGGGTTTGACCCAAAGGTAATTAGCATAGTCAATTAAGTCGTCCATCGTTATCTTTTAATTACTTATTTGTGACCAATAGCAAGGAGATTGTGGTTGTAAACGGGTTATAATTATTGTCTATGATCATGCATGTACACATGGTCGAGAATAATCTTTTTCCAATAGGATGCTTGTGAAGACGCGGAGATGGATGTTTTCGTGACTAAAAGTCATTACAATGACTTTTAATTAGGCCTTTAATTAACTTTACGATATCCTATATCTTGATTTAATTAAATCTTGAAATTGGATGAATGGCCCAGATCATGAGGCCTTCTAATTGCATGTTACGAATATATACGACGCGCCCAAAAAGCCACAATTGTGGACCATCCATTTGGGTCAACCCTGGCTGCTAGCTTCATGCACAGAAGGCAACTTGGTCTTCTTGGCGACTACCAGAAAGAAGATAATCGCTTATGAAAGCAAGCGGGGGCTTGGGCTTTGCTATTTCACACGTCCATTCATCATCCTAGAAAGAAAGAGAGACACACAGAGAGAGATGATACTGCTTGATACATAACAGAAGAGGAACTTCAGTCCTGGTGAAACATTTCAATCAAGTGATAGAACTGAGTAACGATAGGACAAGTGAACAGATTATTGAATTAGAAAATAAACTTCATTTGGGTTTGAAAATTATGATTTAGACCCCAAGTTGTTATTAACCCAATATAAACACAAAAATAAATGATACACAGATTTGGTGACGAAGTGAAAACATTTGGAAGAACTCTTTATAAGTAAAACCACTCAAGGAGCCACTAACCCTAAAATGCATCAACTATAAAATACTTACATTAATATTGTTT
Source organism: Corylus avellana (assembly GCF_901000735.1). Classification (NCBI taxonomy): domain Eukaryota; kingdom Viridiplantae; phylum Streptophyta; class Magnoliopsida; order Fagales; family Betulaceae; genus Corylus; species Corylus avellana. The sequence continues at coordinate 27,175,061 of NC_081544.1, forward strand.
CACTTACAAAACCTTAATTGGTAACTCTAACGACCCAATCTTGAAACCCCAAAAAAGGACATGTTTACCTCCCACCGTAGTGGTTCAAGAACCTCTAGCCTTCTTCTATATGGACCGCCTTCGTGAATGAACCTCGTCTGCTTTAATTCATAATTCTGATGGCTATAGGCTTTTTCTATGGTTTGAATCACGAGGGATATATTCAAGCTCGAGAACACTTAATATTATTGACGATAACTTCTAAATCCTGATAATTTTCTTCCTTATTGACAATAATTTCTTTCTTTGAAGACACATAGTCTTCATTGTCTGATACCACTACAAAAAACCTTCTGATTACTAACGACACTTTAGTAACATGTCTTGACACATTACAAAATGTTAGTAACGTGTGCGGTGTGTTACTGATTTGGTTGTTACTAAATTTCAATTAGTAACATGTTAGAATTTGACACATTAGTATTTCATAACATGTGAGAAATTGACACGTTACTAAAGTTTAGTAACGTGTCAGTTTATGACACGTTACTAAACCATGCAGGATTTTTTTTTTTTAAATAAATTTCTCTAAAATTTTATGCGTACACCTGATAACAATAACTATCAATAGCTATCTATCAAAATACATCATTTCTCGAATCGTATCCGAGCTATCAAGATGATGTCCACAAAACATACATATATACATCATTGTCTATAAATCCAACTATATATATATATCAACAAAAGTAGGAAATACAACTTAAGTGATTCACGAATACATGTTGTACAAACACCCCAACAAAAAACCGAGTCAACACCATCATTACCACTATTTTTCTTCGCACTCACTGCAAATGATTAAACAATAATCAATCAGCAAATAAACACTCGAACAATCAATCAACAATCATCAAATCCTAAGCGATTAGCAACGTCAAAGTATACGAAGGTCATACTCAACAACATTCAGGTTTAGCGACGTATATAAATGTCAGATAAACAACTTCAATGTTATATCTACACTACCAATACACACCTCAGGGTATATATATAGTTTCAATGATAATTCATTCAAAATGTGAAAATGATCTGAAATTACGAAGCATATATATGATCTACGCGTATCAAGCATTTCTACAACCACAACACATATTAATTAGTATTCCTAATTTTCAAGTAGTTTGAGTTAAGTATATACGCTATTTATGAATATTCGATAATAACTTCTTATTAAGTCATATGTATACGTGCGGGCTTACTGAACCAGTGGTACATAGTCTTGATAAGCGAGACTTTTGTCCAATCAGGGTCCATTGTTGGTTTTCATGTTGATCACCATCCTTCGCTTCTACCCTTACGTCATCTACACATATTACGGTGTAAATGTGCTATACACATGCATGTGTGGCAAAAACATACGAACAAAGTGTGATTACCAAACAAAATTACTAATGACAAAATTACTAAGGAAACAAAAACTAATATAGTTTTACCTGATTGGCTATCTACTGAGGACCTCACAATGACACGAGCTAGGGAGTCTACGTCGTGCGGATCCCTAACATTAGTCACCTCTTGCTTGGAGGTGACATGTCTCGAGCCCAAAAACACATGAACCCGGGCTCATACGCCGCCATCTACTGAGCAATCTGTGTAGCCATCTGCGCGGTAACCTACTGGGCCACTTCCGCAATAATATCAACCCTCTGCTGGCCAATTGTGCAGCCATATGTGTTCTATGTTGCTCCCTTTCAACTTCGAGTGCTCTTTCAATAATTTGCGAGACATTCGAGCTTCCGGGATTCTGTGAATGTGTTTGGGATGGTGTATAATACAAGTGGATGTAGCCGTGCGTAGGGAGAATATTCTTACTAACCCCTCGAACACGACCCACATATTCAAGCTTAGAGTCGTGTGCCTGGGCGTATACATCGTTCGGTGCCCACTGAATAGTCCCAGGGGGCCCGTCTACCAATTATGCAGGGTCATTTTCCAATAGCTCCTCTATCCTTACCTATATGTTACATTACATCAAATCATTGTTATTTAAGTGTTAATCCTAAATAAGTTTTCTATACGCAAATAAAAATAAAAGATAAAGGGTGTAAGCAACATATAACTCTCTCCTCGACCTTCCGATTTGGGTAGCTATCGTCTTTCTTTCAGTGGGTCTTGATGTAAGCCTCCACTCGCGTAGGAGCCATACCCGAAATAATTACCTGCAATTAAAAACCCACAACACAAACATATGTTAGTATGCATATTAAATTATTGATGACATATACATTTATATAAATGATATATGATAAACATACCTCTTCATTTGATAACCTTGCGAAGCTCTGCGAGTCGGTGCAATGTGGTGTGTTATTCAATGCTCAAGTCTCTCTCATATGCAGAGCATAGTCCTACGTGTACACAACATATATATGTTATTAATATGTAAACCATCTTCACAATATTTACAATTACTGAAACTACACAATTGAAATTAACTTAGTGACCTACTTGATAGGATGAATCACACCATTTCTCCAACAATATCCACGTATGTGCTGTTGTACCCTCGAAGGTACTCCCACATCCTTCGTTTCATTGTCGCAGGAGTCTCACCGCGCTAAATATCGAGTTTCTTTTTCAAGTCATGTCTCCAACGCCTTAGCTTCTTGCCTATGTCACGAAATGCGTCCTTCTTGATTGCCTCAATGTCCAAGCCAGGCGGGATATAGAACTGCGTTTGCATAAGTTACATGTTGAGCAATTAGGAACCCTACATTATATTTTCACCATCAACTAATCATTTCACAAAATAAGCAAAATAGCTGCTATGTACATATAATTGTAAATTAAGAATATCGTAACGTTTCACATACTCTATAAAGTTCTATCGTAACGTCTCACCATTTAGTGGTGCACTTTGTCTATGAAGAAAATACAATGAACACCCATCGTGTAATTTCAATACCATTTACAGATTTGAGCTATGCCCATGTGTGAACGGATTGATTCCAAAATAGATGTACCAACAACCGCTTATTAATTAACATTCTAGTACTGTTTCTTTTTATATTCTTGTTTTTTATCTTTCCTTCTACTCTTTTCTTTCTTGACACTTATCAGGGGATCCAAACATATCTCAGCTACCCCACTTCAACTTTAATATCTACACAATCCAAACATGCATATTAATATAACATCTTCAAATCATATCCTAATTCAAAAGAGACATCTTTCTTCTGGTTCATTTCCTATATTTAACAAACTTTAATAATAAGCATAGTGGTCATATTCATTAGGATCAGAAACGTCGGACTGCATTTTGAGAAATTTCCATATATATGGACAGTTTTAAAGGATATTGTATTGGATAAAGAAAATAAAAAAACAATGATTTATGTGGTTCAATTTATAACTTACAGTGGCGGAGCCACGTTACCAATGATTTATTTATTTTTATTTTTAACCCACAGCACCCTCCAAAAAAAAAATTACAATTTTACCTACCCATTACCCAAGACACAGCAATCCTTCTTGTGCACCCAAAAAAAAAAAAAAAAAAAAATCTCAGCAATGAAAATTGACTCTTCTAGTGTCTATAGCAACCACCGAAGGAGCATTTTTAGCAATGAAAATTATTAAAACACGACTTCGCAACAAAATGAAAGATGATTTTCTTGCAAATAGTTTAGTTCTCTATATTGAAAGGGAAATTGCTGAGAGCTTCGATTTAGATTCAATACTTAATGATTTTGTACTTCTAAGAGACCGTAAAGTGCAGTTCTAGACACTTTTTTTTTTTGTGGTATTTTTGTCTTTTTAATATAGTGTCAACATGTTACATTTCTAATATATCAATTTGAGCACATATTTATGAACTTTTATAGATAGTTTTTGTGATGCATATATTGTGTGAATTACCAAATTTTTAAGGTGGAGAAAATTTTTAGGATGTCAAAAATATTTTAGCGGAACCCTCAATATAAAATGGCTGGCTCTGCCATTGATAACTTACATTCACCGAATAAAAGACCAAATAGCTACATTTTACTCTTATTACTCGGATAATTGACGAGAACTTTACTGCCTCTTGAAGTATAAGTTTCTAATGAAATGTTGAGCACCTCGAGGTCGAGCTTCTTCAAAACAGGTTTGGGAGAGGCCCAAGAGTCGCTATTAATGCAAACTACTTCAAACCATGGATCAACGAAGCAACCATCTCCCATTCCAAAAGGGTATGTGATGTTAACGGAATAGGATCCTCTCCAGCCCAAAAATGGACTGGAGAATATTCAGTTCATGGTTAAGATTTCTTCTTAGAAATCCTAAAGCCTCAAATAGGACACCTGTCCACTAACCAAAAAAAATAAATAAAATATTATTTTAGATTTAAATAAAAATAAAAAAACAAAATTATAAAATATTAAGAGGTGGCCAGACCACCCCAGTTGGGGGCTGGGGTGGTTCGGCCACCCCTAATGGGTGGCCAACCACCCCTTAATATTTTATAATTTTATTTTTTATTTTTATTTAAATATAAAATAATATTTTATTATTATTTTTGGTTAGTGAACAAGTGTCCTATTTGTGGTTTTAAAATTTCTAAGAAGAAATCCTAACCATGAACTTGATATTTTCCAGTCCATTTTAAACTGGAGAGAATCCTATTCCGATGTTAACAACCCCACAGCTTGCTTCACATGAACCATTAATTGCTAAACCCACAACTGCTTGTACAAATATTGCATCAATTGAAAACAATAGCAAAATTATCTGAAATACCATTTGCAGTTGCACCACCATCTCTCTCTCTCTTTCTTTCTTTCTATCTAGGATATTGAAGAATTGGCATGTGACTGAAGCAGCAAAGGCCAAGCCCTCGGGGCCCGCTTTATAAAACGCCATTATCTTCCTTCTAAAAGTCGCCAAAAAATTGTATGGAAGTTGCCAACAAGACTAAGTTGTACATCTTTGTCTGGACTAGTTTGTGCTTGCTGCGCATGATCGTAGCAGCCGTGATTGAACTCTCATAAATTACCAAAAAAATGATCCCATATATATGGATGCTCCACAATTGTTACTTTTTGGGCACGTACGTCTTATATTACGTAACAATCAATTACTAGAAGGCTTCATGAGGATACCACCCTTAAAATTTCGTAACAAAGCCGAATTAATAAGATGAAGCCCCACACGCTAACTTTCATTTTCGAGTGATTTCGACTGATTTATTGCAAGTTTGACTAAGATAATTAAAGAAGCCAATTAAGTTGATGATGATCTAGGCCATTCATCCAATTTCTTTTACAGATTAAAACTCCTGATCAAGACCCCTCCAATAGCTACATTAAACGCATATAGGGGGTGTTTGGCAACAGCCTTGACCTAGGCCTAAACACTGTTTTTGTCCTTTTCCTAATGTGAAATAACACTTTTGCCCTTCATATGTTTCACCCAAAAACAGTGGCGCATCTTTTCCTCTTCTCCATTTCCACCGCTCTCTCCGTAGAAGAAGCACTTCCACCAAGCCATGGCTAGGACGTTCAGTGTGGAAATGGAATTCACGAGAGATGAGTGCTTGGTTTTGTAGCCCATTTCTCCAACCCATGACGCCAAGAGATGAGAGATGGTCTGATCGAATTTTTATCCCTGCATTTCATGGTCTGATCTGATTTTCAGGTGTTGATTTCACGGCCATAAAAA
>NC_081544.1:27180842-27192721 GCF_901000735.1 Corylus avellana
AATTTCTTCTGTGTGTGTTCACTGCTCAGTAGTGGGCTACCATTTATTTTATTTTTATTTTTCTTTCTGTCTTTCTTTCCCTTTTTTAATTAAAAGAAAAAAAAAATCTGAAATATTATGTCTAATGGGAAAATACACTTAGCCCCTCGAACTTACATTCTTTTGGCACTTATACTTTCAAACTTTAAAAAGTGACATTCGACCGCTTCTAACTATAACTCCTTTCTATACGTGGCTTTTTTTGGATAGACTCTCCCAAAATGCCCCCTTTACTGAAGTAGCTTTGCCAATAGACAATTCCAATGCTAAGGTCAAACCTAGAATTTTACGAAGACAAGACCACACAATCCATCAACCAAAATAAAAACCCATTGTCCAGACTAAAAGCCTTATCTACATATCACACTTCCCAGCAGTAGGTTTCCAATTTCCATACTTTTACTATAGAATCTCGTCATGCATTTCCATTACAGTAATTAATTTCTGGATTTTTCTAGTCCCTTATTTTCAATTTTCCATTTGTATCATTTGGGAATGTGCGTTTGTGGGTTGGAACTTTATCTTCTAACCATTTAATCATCCAATTTATTGTGAAAAAGGCTGATAATACCCTCTACTGAGCTTCCATTAGGTGAACAAAGGAACCGCCAGTGCAAGTGAAATTTTAGCCGGTGCGCTGAAAGACAACAAACGTGCTATGTTGTTTGGAAAACCCACATATGAGAAAGGGTAATGACTTTTACTTAATAAGCAAAATGTGAATGTGGTCATAAATTCCTGACGAGGCTGACATAAGTTATTTATCCCCCTCTGCAGCAAGATTCAATCGGTTTTTGAGCTATCTGATGGCTCTGGCTTGACTGTTACTATAGCTCGTTATGAGACACCTGTTCACACAGATATTGATAAGGTCTGTTACTGCCTCTCTCTCTCTCTCTCTCTCTCTCTCTCTCTATGGTTCCTTCAACTTGTCTCTTTACAGGTTTGTGTAATTCCTAACCATCTCTCTCTCTCTCTCTCTATGCTTCCTTCAACTTGTCTATTTACAGGTTGATGTAATTCCTGACCATCCTTTACCCATCTCATTTCTCAAGTACGAGGAGGGATTTTGTAGCTGCCTCCAGGACCCTGCATTTGCTTGCTATGAACAGAGTCCAGTTATTTGCGAGATGACAGAATATTTGGATATTAACATTGCAAATTGCTTTGGGGAACATGACGGAATTCTTTGTAAAATGTACTTTTAACTCAATTAGGGAGGGTTCATTCAATTATAAAGTATAAATTTAACAAGGGTAGAAAAGGAAAAGCAGTCTTTGTTTGGTGATAATCTAAGGGAAAAAAGAAAAGAATAGCTAGTAAATATTGAGGAATGCTTATTCCCATGGATACCAATCTGTTGGAACTGTTGTGGTTCTTTTTATTTTAAATGAGAGTCAGTTCCACATTGATTCTTTTATTATTATTATTATTATTATTATTATTATTATTATTATTATTATTATTATCGTATTACGCAATCTTCTCATTCTTGAGATAATGGAAAAATGTACACGATTGAATAGTGTGGCTCCGAGCTAAAATACATAAGCAATTAATGAAAATGTCGCATATCTAATATCTAATTTCTAATAGCAGAAACTAAAAGAATGTAAACTCTAGAGTGGCTAAAATTGTGAAAAGTAGCATCTAAGGGTGGCTAACACTGTGATAAGTGGCACAACTTTTCATAGGATGACACAAATTGTATTCTAGTTTTTATTATTGAAAATTTAGCTGCCTTGATGATTAAATGAAAAGTTTAATGAGAGTGCTTTATATAGTGAATGATTGTGATATGTGGATTGAATTTATTAATGGGTAATATGAGCAAAGTTATGTATTACTTTAGGGGGTTAAATAGAATTTTCCAATAAAATAAAAAAATAAAAATAAATAAAAACAGAGAAACAGAAGAGAAACAAAAGCTATAAATATATGTAAGCTATATATGAAGTGCTTGAGCAACTCTAATTTACCTTTGTTCCACCATCACTTTTTCTTTTTAAAGTAAATGTCAAATTCTACACCATGTACGGAACCAAATTGTAACGGATCATAGGAGATTATGGTTGGACTATCTGCAATGAGATTAACAAAAGAACCTTCAGAGAAAGCCCCATCACCTCACAGGAACAGATTGGCTCGATCACCAAAACCCATCATTAGGATGTTAGATACGCAAATTGGCTCCAATGAATTTTGATTTCTTGACCTTCGCTTAACTGATTCAACTTGGAAGCAGATAAGTAAGAAGAGGAACCAATTGGCCCCTAAATTCAGTGACTCAATCTCAGTACTTGCAGGCAAAACAAATCAAATCCACGCTCGAGTGCAAGGATGCTTAGTAGGAATCACTACAGCATCTTAGTCCAAGAACCCAAAAATGGGAAAACAGCAATCAACAATCTCAAGAGCAGAGGTGTGTCACTTTTTCTCTCCCTGCGACTCAACTTTCCCTTCTCCGTTGTTGTCTGTCGTGACCCTCCAGACATTCGGTATGCTCTCCGTGCAAATCCAGATCTATCTAGGTCATCCCAACCACCAAAATTTGGTGCATCTTGGCCACCATTAGAAACCGGACCATCATTTCCTGCTACCCACGATTGATATCCCATCTTTCCCTTTCTGGTTTCTCAACTTTCATCTTGTTCTTCTGCATCAGTTTCAACACTACTCACAGTGCTGGCAGATGGTTTCCTCCTCATCCTGGACTTGCGTTTTGGCCTGCTTCGTTTCCTCCCCCACAACTTCTCAAATGCCAGAGACACGACTGACTGACCACGGGGAAGCACTAATGCCATAAGAACAGCTTTTGGGCCTGAAGCTAGCAGCCAAGATAAGATAATGGGTGGAAGTGTCCAGCCATAGGATCTGAACACCTGCACTAACCAAAAACAAATTTATTGAAATGTTAAACCCATCGGACGAAGTAAAGCCTGAAGCAGGAGTGAACCAGTACAAATTTCGCTCTCAGAAAATATTATTGCATGGTGAATATCTGTCTTGGACAATGGTAACTAAATTTTAGTCATTGAAATGTCATAATAGATCCTTGTTGAGAGTTCATTCTATCAAAATGCTTATATACTGGAAAGCAACAATATTACATACTTCACTCGTGGAAAAATATATTGCATAAATGATATTAATAACAAATAGGAAGTACAAGAAGAACTAGAAACTAGTGGTGTAGTAAAAAAGACTGTCCATTTGATTAACAAGGGATTCGTCATTGACTAAATTTCAATCAGCAGAATAAATGAAGTACTAGTCAGGTAGTCTGCTGCACAAAAGCTATACAGAGAAAAATAAACCCAAAGCACCTAAAGGGCATCATTAAAATAAGCTAAGCTGGTGTTATCAAAGACAATAGACAGCACCAAGGTAAAGGACAGAGTATTGCTCGACAATCCAGACACCTGCTTGTGTAGGCGAAACAAGGCACTGATTATTCAACATAACCAAGAAAAATGTAGGAATTTAAATAGGCAGCAAACTTCTTTAAGACCTAATAATCATAGTGTTCTGTAAATTTCTCTTCATTAAACAAGTTGATAAATCCACCGGCCAGTTTTAAAAACCTCTCTCGTTAATAAACATGTTTTCCCTTCAACAAATTGTGAGAATGGTGGCTGAGGTATCCAATGAAATAGAACAAAAACCAAAGTTCTCTCTTAACCAAGGCACTTGATAGTTTGCCTCAGCTGAGGCAATCCCCACCACGATGCCTTGCATTGCTGAGTGCCCTCAGCTAACAATTGCACAGAAGATCAACTCCACCAATCTTATCACATATTTTAGAATATAACCGACATATAAAGCATACTCAATATCAAAATATTTAGCGCATTCGAGTACCCAAATCTTGTAGTAGAAAAGATAATAGCTGCCCCAGTAATGTCCTAAATCTATGTCCCAGCGTTTTGCTAAACACTACTAGAGAAGCTAAATTGAAGGGTAAGAACTTGCAATATCAAAATTGTACCTTGAAAATCCAGAAACTGTCAAAGACTTCCTCGAAGATCCCACCAGACCCTTCCTCCATCTCCGGCGAGGAAGAAGACTCGTCGGACCACCACCGCCTCTTCTCCTTCTTCTTCTTTCTGCCTCTGCTTCCTCCAAAGCCAAATTCAGAATCTTGGTCTTCTCCTTCGTCTTTGTCATCCTCGAAGTTGAATCCCTGTGAGGAACGGGCGGTTTCGGCATTGGAGTTCCAGGGACGGTACTGGTAGAGAACGAGCGGCGAGAATGAGAGGCCGGATAAGGGGTTTTGGGTCGCGTTGGATAGCGATAAGGAGGTCGAGGATGCGTGAAGATGGGGCAGGGGTGGTGTGTGAGGAGCTGGGCTTCCATTTGTTTGGCAATAGCCTTGTCCTAAATACTGTTCATATTTTGACTAGTTGACCATCAATATTTCACACACTATTTCCATATTGCCCTTAACTTTTTCTGCAAACTTTTTGAGTTTTTTTCTCTGAAAATCCCCGAAGCACATATCAGGCGTCGCCCACCTCCCCTGCGTGAGATCCTCAACTTTTTTATTTTTTTATTTTTCCTTAAAAATCCCCAAAGCACCGAAACAGTGTCCCTCCCCTGCGTGAGTTCCTTCACTTTCCAATTTTTTTTTGTGTGTCTAAGAAGTGAGGGATTGGTGTGTTGTTGGGCTCTGCCTCTGAGGCTTTAGGCTTTAGCTTCAACAACCAGACAATATCGTCGGTGGGGATCTGTAGCTCCTTGAGGACGATATCGTCTTCGGTCTCGCCCAGCACCTTGACGGATAAGAGGAAGCCCTTGAGGCCGAGGGCGCAGAAGTGGCAGGAGTCGAAGGGGTAGCGGCGAAGGCAGGAGAGGAACTCGGGCGCGGCGTCGTATTGGAAGACGCAGCGGGCGGAGGAGGCGCTGTAGAGGGAGAGAGTGGAGGGACCGTTGATGGCTGCGAGGAGACAGGAGTCGGGCCGGGCCTAGACCCAGCAGAGGTCCTGGATGCCGGGTTTTGATGCGAAGTCGGTCTCGAACCAGAGAAGCGGGGATCGGGCGCGGAAATCGAGGATGCAGATGCGTCCCTGGCGGTCGGTGGCGGCGAGGACGAGATGGGACGATGAGGGCTCCATGGAGAGGAGGTCGCGGCGGAGGGGGAGAGGAGTCCAGGGAACAGAGGTGATGAATGGCAAGAGGGAATTGGAGTTGGAGCTGGAGGGTGAAACGGGAGGTTTTATTTTAGGGTGAGAGAGAAGCTCGACTCGTGAAGGAGAAGGACGGAGATGGAGAGAGAGATGGAGGAAAAGAGAAGAGAAAAAGAGAAGCTGCAGAGATTTTGGGTTGAAGGGCAAAAGTGTTATTTCACATTAGGAAAAGGACAAAAACAGTATTTAGGCCGGGGTCATCCCTTTTGCCAAACACCCCCTAACTTCCATCATTTTTGGAGTATGGACTAGTTTCCTTTACTAGTCCCAAAGAGTAGCAGGAAAATGTTGGCTAAAAATAAAATAAATAAATAAATAATTTTTTTTTGACATAATAAATAAATAAATTTAAATAAATGATAGATCAACCACATTAATTCTTGTGTTTTATTTTATTTATCCCTTTTATTTTCCTTTAGCGTTAGTAATTAAGCCTACATAAACAAGACCAAACGAATCACACCACAAATGCTCAATAGATAATTTTGGGTAACCCCTCTCTTGATCTGTTTTTTTTCATTGGCATGATTAATTTTTGTGAAAATCTATGATGAAAATATTATTATTAGCAGTCTTGAGTTTTATTAATGTTCTGATGGGGTTAGATCACGTTATAGTTTAGTTAGATTTAGGGAGTGTCTTGCCGTTTGCAGTTTCCATCGTCTATACCTTTTTTGTGTGACTTCTGGTAAGTAAGTATTACTTTGGTCACATTCAGAGAATACATATAGTTAGTTTCTCGAGCCTTCCTTTTTACTTAGAAAAATATATATGTTTTCATCTAAAACATTACAATTTATATAATCTCACCCTCATAACACACAAACGGTGGCGATTAACACACACAAACCAAAAAAAAAAAAAAAAAACCAGTGGCGGTTGCTTTTAATACGTTCAAGAAACGACCACGTCTCTTCGACATACAAACGGCACCGTTTAGCGAATCGCCTCTTAAGCCCTAAAAGTCTTGAATCGTATCCACCAGATAAGGAGGACCTGAGACAGAGAGAGACATAGACGAGGCCGATGCCCATGGATTTCTTCGGAGACATGGACGACCAGCCGTCGACGATGGCGATGGACGTGGACGACGTGGACCCTCTCGAGATCTACGGGGAAGGCGTAATCTCTGTCGACAACAAGGTCGCCGACGCCGATTTCTTCAACTCCTTCGAGGACGACTTCGACGACTCCGACATTAACTGAACCTTTTCATCATCATCATGTATGCCCTTATTTTCTAGGTTTTTTTTGTCGCCGTAAGAATCCTCCTGTGTTAAACGTGGAACGTGCATATTAGGAACGATGTGTTTGACTGGTTGGATCTTTTCTTATATGGTTGAACTAGAAATTATATGAGGTTTCAACTATGCTGAATGATTGATTGGCTCTTTTTTTTTTTTTTTTTTTCAGAATTAAGCTCTGGTTAGTTGCTGAGAAATTGATAAAAAAACAAAAGAACCGGGAAATTAACATATATGTGGTTGATCGGCTCCTTCTTATAGTCACACTTCGGTGTTTATTAGGTATATGTAAAGAGGGTTGTCCTCAGTTTGGTTGCTGGGAAAAGGAAAAGAAAATTCACTCCGGAATCGGTACTGTTTTCCTTTTATATTGTTTTTGGATATGCCTTATGATTTCGAATAGAGGAAAAGTGAAGTCGGAAGGATAGATGGATGTATTTTTGGCTTAGTTGAGTGAGGGATTATGAATATAAATTAGTTTTTGTTTTTACGTTTATCAATCCTCTATTTCGCTTGGAAATATTAATTTCAGCATTGGTTTTGGCCCTAGTATGCTGTTGAGCTGAAGAGAATTCTTTTCGTCTTTGAAGCACACCTTTCTCTGCGTTTTGGTTGATCTTTGAGTCGCTGGATGTTTAATTATCAACTCAAGTAGACCTGTCTCTAAGCATCTAACTGGTGTGGGAACTGTCTCAGATATCTGTCACATTATAAAATGCACGTGCATATCCACATTTGATAATGTTTCTCAAGATAATTATCTCTTTACTCAAATGGTACTTCCTCTCTCTGTAGTAGGTGGAGGGTGAACCATGAGTTCAAGTCCCACCGAGTGCTTGTGTATCTTACAATTATTAAAAAAAGGAAAAAAAAAACATTTGTGTCGTCGTCTCTTCTATGTTATTGGCAATTCAATTTAGGTGTTGGTGGTCATGGTTGAATTTTAGTGATTGCTGTTCGAATTCGAAGGCTTGGTTATGGATTTTCTTTGTGGAGCTTAGTTGTAATTTCCAAAGATTATGTCGAGAAAAGTTATAGGTGTTTGGTATGGATTTGCTGTAGGTGTTTGATATATGTAGGGTTCACTCTGTTGTGATGATGGGATGAAATACTGCAGGAAATAAGGAGTATATCCAGAAAACCTCTCTATCTAGGTTTAAGCACGATTGTGGTGCTGCTTTGAACTTTTTGGTCTGTATTGAAGGACCGGTGAATGATTTATTTTCCTGCAATTATGGTAGTGGTGTGTGATGTATTTAACCAAAAGTGAGGACCTCATGTCCTTGAGCATGGGATCTGTAATTCTTGTGTTATTTAGATTGCAATTGGTAGGGCGGGTTGTTGGTATGTTTTAATGGATGAGTAATGCTTGAAATTACATTTTTATCTCATAACTATCTTACAATATTTACATGGCACTCTAACCCAATTCTTGGATCTATTTTTTACAAGTGATCCAAGGGTTTATTGGAACCACATGTTAGTATTGTAAAATAATTGTATAATAGAAATTTAGTTCTTAGCTCAAGCTAGGGTGTTTATCTATTTATATTAAGTCACTTAAGAGTGATCCAAGACACTGGATTGTTAGAAGCTTGTTTTGTTGAATGATGGGGAGGGAACACATGATGTGTGGACATGTTTACCTGGTTACTAAGAGATGTTGATCTACTTTGCATTAGACTTGGTTCTAAATTGGGTGAGATTCGGATGGCGGTGGGAGTAAGAGTGCTTGCCAATTTTGTGTGACGATATATACAAGAAGAAAAAGAGAGCAAGATTCAAGTAATTATCATTGCCGTGTAAATGGGCTTTGGACGCCTACACTTAAGAAACTTCTGTTTTTAATTCAATATGTATATATATATATATATATATTTTTTTTTTGAAAAAGGCAAAATTTTGTTGGAGTTCTGCTACAAGTACCGTACAATTTACTACAAGTCTTGTACAAATTAAATATTTTGTTGGAGTTTTACGAAATTTATGTACAATGATCGGTTGTTTGTGTACCCATAAAGATGGTAAGTAACTAAGGATAGTGAAATTGGGGTCTAATAATGGTTATGGTACCAAATAAAGCGATGTAGCCTACAACATTACATTAAACAAATATTGATTCATACTGATTGAGAAGATAATAGGTTGGGCTGTCTACATATGAGTTTGACATTGTTGACGTTAGAACATCATCCCATGGCTTGTACATTTATACTCGAACATATTCAATCTCTTCACAATTTGGCTGAAGGTTAGAAGCTTTTTGCAGCATTTTAACTGCCTTCAACTCTATTGCAACTTCTTTCACTGTAGGCCGTTTCTTCCCATTTAAGTTAGCACATTTTAGCAAGGTGGTGACCGCAATGATATCTTCTTTCTTGCCTTCTTTCAAAACTCGACTATTAAGAATTTCAAACAAATTGTTCTCTTCCAACAATCAAATGAAATATGTAGTCTAAGACTTCTTGTGTCTTTGTTGAAGAGATCACATTTTCGCCAATTAACAGCTCAACAAACTTTTGCTATATTTTACTTGTATATATGTGTATAGGTAGTACATCACGTTAATTAATTTGGAAAAACCACAAGTAGCACTTCAAATTACCTCCAATTAATTACCATAGCTAATTCATTTTGGGAGCGTTACATGTGTGCCCCTTTTAATGGGGGAGGCTTATGGACTAAAGAGAATAACTTATATAGAGAGGTTGCACAAAAGGTAAGTTTTGTGCAACCAATCAGAAAATGACACCTAAGCCAAACATACCAAACTTAAGTTTTTTTTAAAAAAGCTTAACTACGCCATATTATGTCACATATGAAAAAACTTTTTTTAAAAAACTTAAGTTTGGTAAGTTTGGCTTAGGTGTCAACTTCTGATTGGTTGTGAGTTTTGTGCAACCTCCCTATATAAGTTATTCTCATTCCAATAAGGTTTCGCATTAATGACCATGAGAGTGGATAGTTTCCACTTGGGAAATATCATTGATTTGCTTA
Organism: Corylus avellana; assembly: GCF_901000735.1. Lineage (NCBI taxonomy): Eukaryota > Viridiplantae > Streptophyta > Magnoliopsida > Fagales > Betulaceae > Corylus > Corylus avellana. Next base: position 27,190,309 of record NC_081544.1, read on the forward strand.
TCTTATAAATGGGTTGTGATATGTGAGTCCTGATTATTCAATGTATCACCAACAACAAAAATATATCCTTGAACATGGAGATTTATGCTATCTTATACTATCATTAGAATTGGATATGGTTAATCCATGTTCTTAGATGATTTTTGAAATTACAACGTAAACAAAAAATTATTTAGACTATAAAATGCCATCAAACAAATACTGATTCATGCAGATTGAGAAGGTAATAATGGTTGGGCGTCTACAGATGAGGTTGACATTGTTGATGATGGAACAACATCCCATGACTCGTACATTTCTGCTTGGACATATTCAAGCTCTTCGTAATCTTGCTGAAGGGTATGAGCTTTTTGCAATACTTGAACTGCCTCCAACTCCTTTGCTACTTCTTTCATTGTAAGTCGTTTCTTCCCGTTTAAGTACAAGCATCTTTTTGCAAGGTTCGCAATTGCAATGATCTCTTCTTTTTTACCTTCCTTCAAAACTCTACTATCAAGAACATCAAACAAATTGTTCTCCTCCACGGATTGAATGAAATATGTGGCTAAACTTCTGGATTCTTGCGTCCTTGTTGAAGAGATTGCTTTTTTGCCAGTTAACAACTCAGCAAGGACAACACCGAAACTATAAACATCACTCTTTTCTGTAAACTAACTTGATTGGAAATACTCAGGGTCCAAGTATCCAAAAGTGCCATGCACTAGGGTGGTTAAGTGAGTTTGATCAATAGTAATGGATATTGAAGTCCCAAAGTCAGCTACTTTAGCTCTGTATTTTTCATCTAAGAGTATGTTTGTAAACTTAATGTCCTGATGATAAATGGGTGAGGAAGCTCCTGAGTGTAAGTAGAAAAGAGCTCCTGCTACTTCAGTTGCAATTCGTAAGCGCATATCCCATGTCAGTGGAAACTCTTCAGTTTGGCCATTGACATATTGGGAAAGAGTTCCATTGGGAATATATTCATAAACTAGCAAAGGAACTTCCGTCTCCAAACAACAACCAATTAGCTTAACAACATTCCTGTGGTTAATTTGTGAAAGAATGACAACTTCGTTAATAAATTCTTCGAGTTTTGCTTCATCAATTACCTTGGACTTTTTCACAGCAACAATTCTGCCATATGTCAACATGCCTTTGTAAACAGTGCCTTGTCTTCCTTGGCCAAGTATTCTATTTATATTAAAGCGATCAGTAGCCTTCTCCAAATCTTTTGAATTAAACAATTTGGTGGTATCAACATTGACTTCATTTGAAGATAATTGTTGTTGTAATAATAAACCACCATTTCTTTTGAAAAACTTGTTCTTCTGCTTAATCATCCTCCTTTTCTTTATTACTTTGTAGGACCACCACCCACCAACAAGTAGAACCAATAGCCCAAGGCTACTACTAACACCTGCTTAACGCAATGTAATAAGAAGATATTATTGATTACAACAAAATGTTATAGCAATAGTTTTGATTGAGAATGTTGATTTAAGATAGAGAGGCATCCTCTCCTAATGCTAAAAATTAGTCTAACAAACAATCACGTGACAAAAAGTATGCTAATATATTATGACTACTAAAGTGTTCGAACAGAAGCAGATGGTAAAAGATGGGCTATTGAGGGAGGAAAATGATTAAAAAAAAAAAAAAAAACCATGAAGGTTTAAAGGTTTTCATTATAATCCCATACCTACAATTTTTAAAATTGTAACCATTATTTTAAATGAACGGTCACGATTTTGTCAACTCATCTATTTAAAAAAAAAAAAAAAAACTTCACTTAACCCCCTTGAACTTCCATCACTTTTGCAATTACCTCCCCTAAAGTTCAAAAACTCTTTATTGAGTGTATCAAACTTCAAATTTTTTGCAATGTCACCCCTACATTAGATTTTTCTGTTAAATCCTTACGGATGGGTGCTAAAATTACCAAAATACCCCGATTTTTTGAATTTTTTGTTTCTTTGAAAAGATTTAGGTGTTGGTCATGATTTAATAGAATTTTGCAAAAATACCCACACCTAAATCATTGCAATTTTTTTGCTTTTATTTTTATTAAAAAAAAGAAGTTAATTTAGAAATTTTGACAGGATTTAATAAAAAAACTTAATGGATATGTGATATTGTAAAAAATTAGAAGTTTGATACGTTAAATTAAAAGTTTTTGAGCTTTGAAGGGATGGGGGTGGGAGGGAAAGGGGGGATATTGCAAAAAGTGATGGAGGTTTAGGAGGGAGGGTTAAGTAAAGTTTCCAAAAAAAAAAAAAAAACTCTTAGAGAAAATGATTTCTTTAGCCAACAACACCTAAAGAGATTTAGTCCACCACCTATTAAGATCTTAAAGGTGGTCAGCTATTTTGATAAGGTGTTCGGCCACTGTTATAAGCCATGAAAGGTGATCGAACGACCTCCCTCAAGATTTGAG
>NC_081544.1:27192887-27193042 GCF_901000735.1 Corylus avellana
TTATTATTATTATTATTATTATTATTTTATTTTGGCCTCAAAATGATTGACTTGGAAAAATCTTGAGTGTTCATTTAAACCATTTTAAGAATTGCATGTTGTTGCAATTTTTAAGAATTTCAAAAAATTATGATCCTAAAGGTTCCAATATATAT
>NC_081544.1:27193168-27202249 GCF_901000735.1 Corylus avellana
AGCATACCTCTATATTGTAGTCAGTGAATTTTAGGGAGATATTTTGATGCTTTTAATTTTTTTCAAAAGATGTGCTCTATTGTTTTTTTTTTCCCTCAAAATATGTGTTTTAAATTTTTTTTCCTCTAAAAACATAATATTAATTCCCCTAAAAGAACGTATATCCAAAGCAAGTGGGACCAATTGAAAGAAAGAAGGTGAAAGAAAACCAATCAAAAAATTGTCGAAAAAAATATTGAGATTTCTTGTTTCGGAGGTTCACAATATACATACCTATCGTGGCCGCTCTAATCGGAGGCTTCGGGGGGTAAGCTGGCTGACAAAAGTAATACCCAATACGATTTTCACATTTTACATTCCCGTATGAGCTATTGTAACGGGAACAAGGGTTTGAATATCGCTCGCATTCGTTAATATCTGACATGTAAGGAGACAAACACCGTTAGTATCGAATAAATCAACAGCAAAATTTAGAGTGATTTTTTTTTTTTTTTAGGTAAAAATTTAGAGTGATCATCTCAAAAATTAAAAAATTTAATATCATAATATTTATCATCATATGAGGATTTAAATTTTCTTTCAACAAGCTAGGTGTGTGACAATATTAACTAGTTATCACACAAATTTAAATTAATAAAAAATAATAAATTTAAGGGGTAATTACCTTTTGCCCCCATAAACTACAGCGTCTTGACATTTTTTCTCATGAACTATCAATTATGACACTTGACTCCATCAAACTATCATCTTATGACAAAAAGTCCACTTCTGTCAGTCAAATGGGTTAAAATTGACTGTCAACGGTTATGTGCAAGTCATGTACAATTTTAAATTTTTTTTTTTCACTTTTACCCTCATTTTAAATTGTTTTCATGTGTTGAATTAGAATTTAAGAGGGTATAAGCGTCATTTTCTCAGTCTAACGCTTATACCCAAAAAAGAAAATGGCTAAATTATATTTTGAGGGTAAATCATATTTTTCAAAAAAAAAAAAACAGTAATTGAGAGGAGGGTAAGTACTGAATAGAATATATCTAATATTTTATTGCCGACTTTGAAAAGTCTTCGATGGAAGTTTGAATAGAAAATGGACTATTTGAATAATAATTAAACTATTTTAAAAGTACTAAATGGAGGTGTTGATTGAAAATAAAGTATTGGAAAAAGAAAGGTCTTGTCTTTAAAAGGGACGACCATCCGCCGCGCGAGGGTAATAGATTAATTATTTACACTTATTTTATCTACTTTTTTTTCAATAAATTTTGTACTTATCTGAAAAAAAACTTGTAAGATACTTAATTGATAAACATAAAATATGAAATCAAATCAAATACAAAAATTAAGTATACAATTAAAACTTGCCTCTGACCAACGAAATTTCAAAATAAACTACCAATATGAAATTTAGCTTTATTATATATATCATCAAATTTATTAAAATTATGTTTTTTTCCTAGGCTCAACGCGGCCATATATAGTACTGTAATTCAACACTACACACATTTATACGTGTGGTCTGCATCAGGTACGTACATGTAAGTGGTGATGTTGTTGTTGTTGTTTTTTTTTTTTTTTTTGAGATGTTCGCATAAGAGGGAGGAGGGAGATTCGAACTAGTGACCTCCGCTTTATTAGGCGTGGTCCTCAGCCGATTGAACTACCTCTTGAGGACAGTGGTAACATTGTTGTGACGCTGGTGCTCTACAAGTATTATTTTGACCAAGTTGTGAGTCTAGCCTATGATAGTATGATACATTCATACAAGTGTTGCGAATTTAATTCATAGAAGTGCTATATAATTAACACATAAACGAGAAAGAAGAGAATAATTAAAGAGATAAACAGACTTGCATGTACCAAAACTTTACCTTGACATCCTCCAAGAATATAGGGATTCCCTTCATAGCCTCCATCGCAAGAACATGAAAAAGTTGAGTTCCGGTTTCTCATTGGAATACATGTATAGTTTGAACTATTATATAGTGTCGCGAAATTATTGGCTATTGGAAGTGCGTTGATCGATGTAGCAAGAATCCCCCATTCCAACACCACAGGAACGTCGAACGACCTGGAGTAAGACATATTTGAGAACAATCGAACGTTGTAGGCGGCCTTGAACCACTTTTCTTCTACCAAGAATGCAGACCTGCAACCGATTATAGGCTGGTTTGGAACGATTATTGGTTCTGTATTTGTATTGAAGGCAACGAGGTCTGAAGCAATTGTGGTTTGGCATAATCGAGTAGTAGTATCATTTATGATCACTTCACAAACTTTACAGTTGAAAGGGCATGTCCTGCACCCAAAAACTGAACCATCTAAGGAAGCTATTGATGCAAAATTGTTGCAGCCGATGGCCACGAATATGTTTTCGGACTGGGAGAAGATGAAAGGGCTTTTTGATAGCTCCACATTTTCTATGCCCCTTGAAACATTACCACAAGCAGAAAGTGTAGGATAATTGACACCAACTGTGTTTCGTGTTCGTGATAAAGTGCTTCCGAATGAAATGTAGAGCACCTCCAGGTTGGGCCTCCTCAAGAAAGGTCTGGGAGAGCCCGAGGAGTAATTGCAAATTACTTCATACCAGTCATCAACGTAGCAACCAGCTGCTCCTATTCCAAAAGGGTATGGAATGCTAACATTCCCACAGCGTTCTTCACATGAAGTAGTACTAGTAATTGCATCAATTGAACACAATAGCAAAAGGATCTGAAATAGAACTACCATTTGCACCCCCATCTCTCTCTTGCTCTCTTTTTCTATGAAGATGACGGGATTGTGAAGCAGCTATATATAATAAGCCCAAGCCCCCGCTTTCTATAATGAATGGAAAAGTTCTTCTATGGAAGCTGCCAAGAAGACCAAGCTGTCGTTGTCTGGACTAGCCTGAATTGCATAAGAGAAGAAAATCCAGCAGTCATGATTGAACTCTGACAAAATTACTAGGAAAATGATCCCACATGGATGGTCCTGTTTCGATCCTTTCTCTCTTTAAAAGATCTCTACCTACTATTAGTCTTTTTATTTGCAAGAGTTATAGTTTCTTTCCATAGTAATAGCCCTACGTATCTTTATTTGGGTTTTGTCTTTATGTCCTTATTTTATTCCAATTAATAATTGTTATTTCCATAGTAGGAGTCCAAGACTTATATGGAGCTGTAAGTTATTGCCTTATATGGCACCTCACGTTCCTTGTCCAAGTCAGAGTAGGGTTATGAGTCCTAACCCTAAGTGTCGAATGTAACATCTATTTAAGCATAGTTTTGCAATAAAGTTAGGAAGAGAATATTTTAGCAAAATCAACACTTTGTGTTGTGAGGTTTGGGGTCTCTCTAACGATCTCAATTTATTTTCTATGTTGTGAGGTTTGGGGTCTCTCTAACGATCTCAATTTAATTTCTGCAATCATAGGTAGGAATTGTAGGAAACGTAGGACTCATCCTGTTTTCCTACGTACCCAAGGTCCAGTTACGAGGTTCCTTACTCAAGCTCGTAACAACTTGGTATCAGAGCCAACCATGATTGCCTCCACTTCATCTGACGCGGATCAACGGCTGGAGCACCTTGAAACTACTGTTGGTGATATTCGTGAGCTGTTAGCTGCCATGACTACCCACTTTGAGCAATTATCGGAAGACCGACGTTCTGGCACGGAGGTTGGGTCCAACAACAAAAACAAAGGGGCAAGGAACATGAGAACAGCAGCAGGAACGAGTGGGCCAACAGCTCCAAAGATTACCATATTGGATTTTCCTAGATACTGTGGAAACGAAGATCCAACGAGTTGGGTTTGTCGGGTCGAGCAATTTTTTGAGTTTCATGGTACTATTGAAGAGGAGAAACTGCCGCTAGCAGCCTATCATCTCGACGGGGATGTGCAGCTATGGTACCAGCTGTTCCGGGTTGATGAAACAGAGGAGTTCACATGGGAAGCACTAAAGAAGGCCCTCCACACCAGGTATGGTCCAACAATGTTTGTGGATTTCTTTGGAGATTTATCTAAACTGGAACAGGCGGGGTCAGTGAGAGACTATCAAGTGCAATTTGAGAGGCTTTTGACTCGGGTGGGGCGTTTGGCACCTGAACACCAAATTGGGTGTTTTGTTAGTGGTCTTAAGGAGGATATATGCACGGAAGTGCAAGCTGCTCGACCAACGAGCTTATCTGCAGCTGTGGGGTTAGCAAGGTTATACGAGGCTAGACAACAAGCCCAAAATCAACCTTCTTTGGCAGAGCTTCAGAAGACACATAACCTCTGCCCATGCCGTCTCTCGCACTTACAAAGATTCAAACACCCCATGTGAAAAAGCTCACACCCGGAGAGATAAAGGACCGCCGTGAAAAGGGGCTGTGTTTTAATTGTGATGAGAAATTTGTGCGAGGCCATAAGTGTGCTAAGTTGTTTTGGTTGGAGGTATGCTGTGACAATGAAGAACCTGTGAAAGATGAGATGCTACCTGACTATGGTTAAGTTCACCATTGGTGTTGCAAATTTTGTCCTTGAGGACAAGGACGGTTTAAGGGAGGAGGAATGTTACGATCCTTTCTCTCTTTAAAAGATCTCTACCTACTATTAGTCTTTTTATTTGCAAGAGTTATAGTTTCTTTCCATAGTAATAGCCCTACGTATCTTTATTTGGGTTTTGTCTTTATATCCTTATTTTATTCCAATTAATAATTGTTATTTCCATAGTAGGAGTCCAAGACTTATATGGAGTTGTAAGGTATTGCCTTATATGGCACCTCACGTTCCTTGTCCAAGTCAGAGTAGGGTTATGAGTCCTAACCCTAAGTGCGAATGTAACATCTATTTAAGCATAGTTTTGCAATAAAGTTAGGAAGAGAATATTTTAGCAAAATCGACACTTTGTGTTGTGAGGTTTGGGGTCTCTCTAACGATCTCAATTTATTTTCTATGTTGTGAGGTTTGGGGTCTCTCTAACGATCTCAATTTAATTTCTGCAATCATAGGTAGAAATTGTAAGAAACGTAGGACTCATCCTGTTTTCCTACGTACCCAAGGTCTAGTTACGAGGTCCCTTACTCAAGCTCGTAATAGGTCCACAATTGTGACTTTTTGGACACGTAGCGGTAAACTACCAATTAGAAGGCACCATATATATATCCGGATACCCACGTACGCATAATTACTTCTGGCTTGTCTTCTGCGCACTTTCCGTGTTTTCCACTTTGACTGGAGTGTGCATTTTTTAGAATGACTGTCTATTTCATATTACGTGGTAAATCGTTTGATGATCAAGATTGAATTATATCAAGACATAGGTGATTCCGTCCTTCTGAAGAATATCGCAAAAAGTCATTGCATTGACTTTTAGTGACGAAAACGTCCATCTCCACGTACGTCTTCGCAAACATCCTAGCCAGAGGAAAAAGACTACTTCATTAGGAAGAAAATGGTTAAATACCAAATACTTCCCTGAGGTTTGGTAACTTTACTTTTAACCCCCTGGCGTTTCATTTTTATCACAGGACCTCCACTGGGGTTTTGATAAAGGACCAAGTTAGTCCATCCGTTAGTTGACCGTTACGACTGACACGTGGACCAATAAGATATTGACACGTGACACCTATTTAATTTTTTTTAATTTAAAAAAAAATGTATTTTTTTAAAAAAAAAAAAAGAAAAGAAAAGAAAAACAATTCGGCCACCCCCTTGGCCATTTGGGGGTGGCTTTTCTTTTTAAAAAAAAAAAAAAAAAGTTTTTTTTTTAATTTAAAAAAAAATTAAATAGGTGCCACGTGTCAACATCTGATTAGTCCACGTGTCAGTCTTAACGGTCAACTAACGGATGGACTAACTTGGTCTTTTATCAAAACCCTATGGAGGATCCTGTGATAAAAATGAAACCCCAGGGGGTATTTGGTATTTAACCCTTAAGAAAAATACTATTTCATTTGACAAAAGTTTTTTGTTTTGGTGAAATAATTTTGGATGGTACACAAATTCTTGTTAAAACAAAATAAATTAATTCAAAAAAAAATATACAATAAGACAAGTGACATACCAGAGATAGAAAGTAGGATATAAAAAGATTTATTTTATTTTGCTTGTTGATAAAAAAGAACTGGGAAATTAATATGTATGTGGCTGATCGATCGGCACCTTCTTTTAGTCGTTGGTGTTTATTCGGTTTCTGTAAAGAGGGTTGTACTCCGTTTGGTTGCTGGGAAAAGGAAAAGAAAATTCACTCTGGAATCGGTACTGTTTTCCTTTTATATTGTTAATGGATATGCCTAATGATTTCGAATAGAGCAAATTAAGTGAAGTCTTAAGGATAGATGGTTGTATTTTTGGCTTAGTTGAGTGAGGGATTATGAATATGAATTAGTTTTTATTTTTACGTTTATCAATCCTCTATTTTGCTTGGAAATAATGTCAGCATTGGTTTTGGCCCTAGCATCGGTGGATATCCACATTTGATAATGTTTCTCAAGATAATTATCTCTTTACTCAAATGATACTTCCTACCTTTGTAGCAAGGTGGAGGGTGAGGTCGTGGGTTCGGGTGCTTGAGTATCTTACCAATAATAATAATAATAAACATTTGTGTCATCTTCTATGTTATTGGCAATTCAATTTAGGTGTTAGTGGTCATGGTTGAATTTTAGTGATTGCTGCTCGAATTGGAAGGCTAGGTTATGGATTTTCTTTGTGGAGCTTAGTGATTGAGTTGAAATTTCTGAAGATTAAGTCGAGAAAAGTTATAGGTGTTTGGTATGGATTTGCTGCAGGTGTTCGATGTAGTGTTCACTCTGTTCTAATGATGGCATGAAATACCGTAAGGAATAAGGAGAATACGCAGAAGGCTTCTCTATCTAGGCTTAAGCACGATTGTGGTGCTTTGAACGTTTTGGTCTGTTTGGAAAGACTACAAAATGTATTTAACCATAGGTGAGGACATCATGTCCTCAGGATGGGATCTGTTAATACCACGCACGCAGAGCCCTTGATGCTGGAGACCTACAAGAGAGTCAAATGTCAGAGTGGCACGCCGGTAGTGGCGGCGAAACTACCTCGGATGTTTAAGTTAATAGAGAATATGTGAAGTAAAATGGGAAGAATTTCAGTATGGGTAAAGTAATAATGAAAGAGTTTGATTAGAAAAAGAAGGTGCCTGATTTGTTTGCTTTCCTCACCTTTTGTAAGGCCTGTCTGTCCTTAGTTGGTAAGTATGTCAAATAAAGTGAGTGCCGTTAGCTGGGGGATCGTCTATTGAATTCGGATCCGGATCCCCTTCCCATTGGGAAATATGAGAGTGTCATATTCTTAATCCTGGCCCTTAGATTAATCTAAGGTCCATAATATCTCAATATCAAAATCCTAAAATAAACACAACCACACTCAACTACATATCAAATTAATTTTTTTTTTTTTTTTTTGAGAGGAAGCCACCGGGGGGCGAACCGCCACCCCCACCCATCTGGGGTGGCGCGAGGCTACCCAGGTGGCTCACGGAGTCACGGGTGGCCTTGCGCCACCCATGGGGGTGGCTGTGCGCCACCCCTCATTCTCTAATCAGCAACCAAGAACGATAGTGAGGATTGAGAGCCAGACCTGTAACATCCCATACAGACCCAACAAACAACTGAAAAGAGGCAAGGAGCCATGAGAATGGGAAAGGTTCAGTACTTTCTTATTGTAGATGTTGAAGACAATGTTCTGAAAGTTCGATAGACCAAACACAAGTGTAAGCGGGAGGGTCTTGGTATTACTCTTGGGCTCAGATAAAGTACTTTCACTGTATGCGGGAGGGTCTTGGATTGGCTTCTGATGCTGCTCTGGGGATTTGGGATTTGGGTTTTGAAGAAAATCCAGTTGGGCATGCATTGATTCTGCTCAAATGGCTGATTTTGGGGATGAATCTCATATCTGACAAGGAAGGCCAAGTGGTTAGCCATGACTTTTGCTTAAGCTGGAGACCCATGCGTAGCTGGGGGTGGCGCACGGCCACCCCATAGCCTAGGGGTGGCCTTGCGCCACCCCAGTCACCCATGGGGTGGCCTCGCGCCACCCCCGGATGGGCGGGGTGGCGGCTTGACGCGGTACCGCCTCCTTGGTGGCTTTTCCTTAAAAAAAAATAATTAATTAAATTTTTAATTTAAATTTGATATATAATTAAGTGTAGTTGTGTTTATTTTAGAATTTTGATATTGAGATATTGTGAACCCTTAGAATAATCTAAGGGCCAGGAATGAGAAATATGACAGTCTCATATTTCCCACTAGGGAGGGGATCCGGATCCATTGAATTCCATGATTCTATTTCCCTTAGAGCCGCCAGTTCAATTCATTTTATGAGCTGTCTTGCGTTAGATAGATGGTCATTAATGGCTAGCTTCCTTTTTCCTGGTTTGTTGACTCGGTTATTTTCCTTTTTCGTGATTCCAGGTATGACTATTAGAATGATAGCTCCAAGGGTTGTTGGGTCAAGTAGTGATGGTCTTGGACTTTGGTAGCATAACCATCTGGTCTAAGAATCAAATCCCTTGGGTGAATCAACTCATTGGAGCCACACTCCTAGCGAAAGGCAGAATTAATCGATTAGTGGGGTGAGAGTGCATTACACAAATTTAAGGTTTAGCCGTTAGAAAAAGATATACAAAGTGGCCTTACTTTGAAGAGATTTCCTATCACATTGTCATTGATCATAACCACTAGACCTCACCACAAGGCTTTTTCTAATAAATTTTCTAATAGCCTTTGGATGGTTCAACTTGCTTTAGCCGCTTTGCTGCGGGATCTTAGGCAGATTAGCGTCGGTTCGCCTTCTTACTACCAGTAGCTTAAGCTTCAAGATGAGCATACTCTATTTCGATGTTCACCAGGTTTAGTGCTTTCACTCGTGTGCTTTTAAATATAACACATGTGAAGTAAGCTCAATATTTCTTGCAGTTGTTTGATAAAAATGTCTCAACCAGGATGAATGGACTGCTTTGTTATATACATTGAATCTCTTCACCAATATTCAAATTATCCAGTATGCTTTAATTTTCAAATGATTCCTTTCTTAATTTTTCAACTTTGGATATACGCTATTTTTCTGTGGTCCAACCTCAA
>NC_081544.1:27202349-27205458 GCF_901000735.1 Corylus avellana
CTCTTTCTTTCTAGGATGATGAATGGACGTGTGAAATAGCAAAGCCCAAGCCCCCGCTCTTTCATAAGCGATTATCTTCCTTCTGGTAGTCGCCAAGAAGACCAAGTTGCCTTCTGTGCATGAAGCTAGCAGCCATGGTTGACCCAAATGGATGGTCCACAATTGTGGCTTTTTGGGCGCGTCGTATATATTCATAACATGCAATTATAAGGCCTCATGATCCGGGCCATTCATCCAATTTCAAGATTTAATTAAATCAAGATGTAGGATATCGTAAAGTTAATTAAAGGCCTAATTAAAAGTCATTGTAATGACTTTTAGTCCCGAAAACGTCCATCTCCGCGTCTTCACAAGCATCCTATTGGAAAAAGATTATTCTCGACCATGTGTACATGCATGATCATAGACAATAATTATAACCCTTTTACAACCACAATCTCCTTGCTATTGGTCACAAATAAGTAACTAAAAGATAACGATGGACGACTTAATTGACTATGCTAATTACCTTTGGGTCAAACCCGAAGCTCATGCCATGTATGGAGGCACATGATCAAAAATGAGGGTACCCGATGGCTTTAGTACTGTGGCTATAGTACTTGACATAGAGTTTGGTCTAGTAGTCAAAATGGAAGTGTTGAATTCTAATGATTTTGCTTTGCCATTAATGCTCGAACTATAGTGGAAATCCTAAGGTAGAAAAGAGAGCTACTCATACCACAAAATACTTAGTAAAGTAGCTTAAGGCCTAATTTGACACAGACAACAAAATTGATTCTTATAAAAATAGACATAGAGATTTCTGCTACCTTATACTATCATAAGACAATTGAATATGGTTAATCCATGTTCTTAGAAGATTCTCGAAATGACTACTAGAAAACAAAGTACACAACAAATTATGTAGCCTACAACATGACATTAAACAAATATTGATTCATATTGATTGAGAAGGTAATAATGGTTGGGCGTCCACAGATGAAGTTGTTGATGAAGGAGCAGCATCCCATGGCTCGTACATTTCTGCTTGGACATATTCAAGCTCTTCATAGTTTTGTTGAAGGTTAGGAGCTTTTTGCAATGTTTGAACTGCCTCCAACTCCTTTGTGACTTCTTTCATTGTAGGTCTTTTCTTCCCATTTAAGTTCAAGCACCTTTTTGCAAGGTTCGCGACCACAATGATCTCTTCTTTTTTACCTTCCTTCAAAACTCGACTATCAAGAACATCAAACAAATTATTCTCCTCCACGGATTGAATGAAATATGTGGCTAAACTTTTGGATTCTTGCGTCCTTGTTGAAGAGATTGCTTTTTCGCCAGTTAACAGCTCAGCAAGGACAACGCCGAAACTATAAACATCACTCTTTTCTGTAAATTGGCTTGACTGTAAATACTCAGGGTCCAAGTATCCAAAAGTGCCATGCACTAGGGTTGTTAAGTGAGTTTGATCAACTGTGATGGATCTTGAAGTCCCAAAGTCAGCTACTTTAGCTCTGTATTTTTCATCTAAGAGTATGTTTGTAGACTTAATATCCCGATGATAAATGGGCGAGGAAGCTAATGAGTGTAAGTAATAGAGAGCTCCTGCTACTTCAGTTGCAATTCGCAAGCGCATATCCCATGTTAGTGGAAACTCCTCAATTTGTTCGTTAACATATTGGAAAAGCGTTCCGTTAGGAATGTATTCATAAACTAGAAGAGGAACTTCGGTCTCCAAACAACAACCAATCAGCTTAACCACATTCCTGTGGTTAATTTGTGAAAGAATGACAACTTCATTAATGAATTCTTGGAGTTTTCCTTCATCAATTACTCTGGACTTTTTCACCGCCACAATTCTTCCGTCTGCCAACATGCCTTTGTAAACAGTGCCTTGTCCTCCCTGGCCAAGTATTCTATTCACATTAAAACGGTCAGTGGCCATCTCCAAATCTTTTGAATTAAACAATTTGGTGTTCTCAACATTAGTTTCATGTGAAGATAATTGTTGTTTTAACAATAGACCACCATTTCGTTTGAAGAACATGTTCTTCTGTTTAATCATCCTCCTTTTCTTTATCACTTTGTAGGACCACCATCCACCAACAAGCATAACCAATAACCCAAGGCCTCCACAAGTAAGACCTGCTTAACGCAATGTAACATGAAAGATTAATCATTGCAGTAAAAGGTTGTAGCAATAGATTTGATTGAGAATGTTGACTTAAAATAGAGACATATTCTCTTAATGCTAGAAATAGCCTGACAAACTATTGTGTAACAAAAATATGTTAAAATATTTTGATTATTGAAGTTGAAGTATTCCAAAAGGAGATGGTAAAAAATGGGCTATTGAGGAGGAAAATGATTTGACAGTAAAAGTATGAAGGTTTAAATGTTTGCATTAGACTCCCATACCTACAATTTTAAAAATTGTAACTATTATTTTAAATTAACGGTCATGATTTTGTAAAGTCATCTATTTTGAACATTAAAAAAATAAAGAAAAAAAAAATTAGAGGAAACGATTTTTTTAGCCAACACTCGAAGAGGTTGGATGCTCCACCCCTTAAGATTTTTGGGGTGGTCGGCCATCCCAATGAGGTGTTCGACCATCCCCATTAAGCCTCAAAAGATGACCAAACCAACCTGTCAAGTGTTGAGGATATAGCCAACCACACTCTTTAAGGCTTATGGGGGTGCATGGTTGACCCTCATGAGTTTTTGAAATGATTTGCTCAACATAAAAAAAAATCCTTTTGGGGATGGTTGGCCACCCTCCTTGAGTGGATAGCTAAAGAATCTCATTCTAACAATTTTGTTTTTTTGTTTGTCTCAAAGTGATCGATTTGCCAAAGAGGAATGCTAGATATCTCTTCTATCATTTCAAAATTGATGTGGCTTTAAAACCACTATTGAATTTATGATATATCACTATTTTAACAATTGCACACTAATGCAATTGTTAAGAATTTCAATAAATCATGATCATAAAAGGTTCCAATATATCTCAAAATCAATTATACTTGAAGCATACCTCTAGATAGTAATAAGTGAATTTGAGGGATATATTTATTGAAAATCAATTGCAAAGAAAGTATTCGAAAATTTTATATATATATATATATAA
>NC_081544.1:27205558-27222578 GCF_901000735.1 Corylus avellana
AGCAGGATCCTCAAGTTTGACCATCCCATACGCATATAAAGCGAGCAGTGAAGCTGATATTAAGACCCCCATTCTTGATGTTATGAAATATTGGATATCAGATGTAATGAACAGGCCAATAAGTCTCTGTTCAAAGATGACTTCTCAAGAATAGTTGCTCCATTTAAGCTTGAAACTTTTAACGTTATGTGAACAATATACAACATAGTACAAGAGACACATATGCAAACAAATAATGCAAATCTGATAAGAGGAAATTACATTCAGACATGTTAATGTCAAATTTAACCCAACATTTTAAACAAAAAATTAAAAAAATAAATAAAAAATGCACTACTAAGCTACTCAATAGGGATAACCACTAGCCAAATCAGTTGGTCTAACAGTTTTTGTTCAAGAAAATAGAAGTGAATTAGTAAATTACCTTAGAATAGAGGCCAAACCCGGTTTGCAAGATAGGTATTCTGAATGGAATTTAAATTATCTGATATGAAGATTCAAGACAAATTTCACAGGAAAAAACAAAGTTGCAGAACTAGAATTTCGAGTTTTGACACAGTATTTTCTAGAGATGAAAAAGAAACTTAGGCCTCGTTTGATTTGCGGAATAGACCCGGGAAAGGAATAGCTAATCCTACGGTATAGCTATTCCTTTGTTTGGTTATACACTATTTCTGGGAATAGTTTATACTCATGGAACTACTAATCTCACACATACAGGATTAGTTAAGCCACTAATCTAATCCTTAAGGAATGGAATACATTTTTCAAAAATACCCATATAATTTTTTATTTGTGAGGACCACCCCCGAGACGTCTGGGGGTGGTGCAACCACCCCCGGAGCTCCTTTGGGGTGGTCGCAGCCACCCCGTGGGTCGTCGGGGGTGGCCGCGAAGTGGCAGCTTCTGTGGGTGGCCGACCACCCCAATTTATTTCAGGTTTTTTTTTTTTAATATGAGTTTGAAAAAAAAATGGTTTTTTGTAATTTTGATTTAATTCCAATTTTTGCATATGTGTTGTTACCAAACTATGGAATATGAATAACTATTTTATTTTATACTCTTCTATTCTCAGTAGTAGCTATTCTTTTTTCAATGGACTACATATTTCGCGAACCAAACAAAACCTTCGTTTTAATTTTTATTAGGAAACACATCAAGAATGGGTCACTTAAAAGACAGAAACTTTTGTCTAAGGATAACAAATACTAAAATACGTTTCTTTCATCCCTCTGAAGTTTCAAAGATGAACTATAACAAAATAACTCAACGGCCTGAAATGAGTAACTCAATTGCATCAAATTAAGGATGATATGGGAGATTTTCATCAGGCAAAAACAGGAATTATGTAAAAAAACTCTATTACTAGGCTTCAAATATTAAGAAATGCTAAAAGAATATATGTTTTCTATCACTTTTTATAAGGAAAAATCTTTAGATTTTGTTCCTATATGATCAATTGCTGTAATTTTGTCATTCTTTTTCAAGAGAACAGCTTAAAAGAGGAAGAACTGTTTTTTTTTTTTTGTAACAAAGAGGAAGAACTGTTAGTTACAAAGAATCTTTGATGATTTTTTTGATAACGTAAAACTCATTTCTGTAATTCTGTCATCCTTTTTCAGACAACCACTTAAAAGAAAGAAACACTCCACTTCTTTTGAGTGGTTACTCTGTCACCTCTAATTTTCACATGTTTAAGACACTCGCTAAAAAGAAAGGGAATAATTATAAGAAAAAAATATTGGTGGAGAGTTAGATATGTAGTCAAGTGCATTTTATATGGGTAAATAATATTATCAATGAGCACGGATACAAACCTGGAGAAGTTTTGTTGGAGGCTGCTTGATATTAAAAGTGAAGTCTTCATTCCATGTAGGCTCTTTTGTCCTGTAATCATGTAATACTTGAAGATATAATCAAACGTAAGTAAGCGTTCAATCCAAAGTAGTCTTCCACGACTTTCCTACATCTGTTAAATTTGACATTTATGTCCCATGAGTTACAACTCATGAAACATGTATTTCAACTCAAGGCTCTAATTATTACAATATTCTTACACATTCGAAGGAGTGACAAATGTGAAGAGCTAGTTTGATTCTTCTGTCAGTAGTTAAGAATATACTCCCATCTACAAGTTGATTTTACAAAGCCACAAGCGCCCTTACAAATTTCTGATAAGCAATAGCAAATGAGTAAAATATAGAAATTATACAAGCTTCAAAATTCCTCCGGTTCCTTCACCATCACCAAGTGAAAGGGTAAAAATTTATTTTTTTTATAAGTAATAACCAATCTTATTAAAATGAGAGGGTAAAAATATATAGCATTGAAGGAAAGCTTTTTTGACTTATAACTTACAAAAAGGTGTAATGAGGGTTTTCAAAAGATATAAAAATGAACACACGTAAATGAGAGAATATAACCGCAAAATCACACTCTCCCTTTAATTTCAGTATGAAATCACAGATATAAAAGGAATCTAAGTAGAATAAATCAACATTAAAAATTAAATAAATAAAAATATAAAATATAAAATATAAAACCTTTTTGCAACACGTACACTGCATAAAACAGCATATAGTGTGAATCATAACTTTCTAAAATCTTGATCACCTCTGTGGCATTTCCCAACATTATCTAGATATTTGTCTAACTTAAATTAGACAAACTCTAGATACTATATATGTTCGAGTGAGAAGCAATATCAGTAAAATCACATATACATACAAAAGATACAAATGCACAACATTTCAACAATATTACCAAAATTTTTTAAGCAAGGAACAGCCATGATCCATGAAGAATTATCTAAAGTTTCTTGTTTTCCAAAAATTCATAAAATATGAATAACTTACCCCCATTTGACCTTGCTTTTGGCAACCTGTCCATCCAATATTTGCATGACCACATATGGATCACTTGTTCCCTCCTCGTCCTTAAACCAACTCAAAGCACCAAATATATGAAGTGTAGGTGACAAAAATGGGTGGTGCTACTCATGGAGGTGAAAAAAAAAAAACTACAAATATCCTCTATACATGAGAGGTTTTTTTTTTTTTTTTTTTTGATAGGTAATATCAACTCAAAAGCACAAAGGGGCGCAAAGAAGATAACCTACCCACGGATCCATGGCAGGTAAATCCAAACCCTTCTTTAACTTTATGAACAGTTGGCCATCATATATCTCACGTACAAACAACCTGCATCTTTTCAATTTCCTTCTGGTGCCTTATCCACATCAATTGGTATTATTTTGCTGACGCTAATATAATGGGGGACAAGAACGATGAGAAGTTTGGCTGCACAGTTAATGGTGTCCTGGCTAACTCATGTCTTTCATATTTATTGAGTTTTCGGTTACAATTTTTTCTCGTAATCGCATCCTTGACAATGCAATAAACAAACATTTACATATATGAGTTCCACAGTATATCCACACTGTGAATGTATGTTTGTTTTTCTCTTTTAGTCAAAAGATAGGACTTCTTGCATGCAGTTGGTGCATCATAACTGTGCAACTTTTTCAATTACCACTTAGTAGAATGTGTTACTTATTTAAAAGATTTGAGAAGCGATTATTTTCTGTGAAGTTCAAACTTCGGGGGATCACTGGACTGTAATTACATCTTTAGGAGCACCTTTTGCTATCTGGTTCTTAGTCCTCAGTAAATGAAGTCGGTACTTCATTTCATCTGTTCCAATTTATTCATAACAAGTTCTCATATTACCTACTGCCGTTCAGGTTGGACAAAGGTGTGATTGTGTATATCTGTGACAGTCGTGGTGTTCGAGATATATATGACACAGATGGAAGCAGTGCAATAGCAGCTTCAGAACCCTTAGCCGCGCTGGTAAACTTTTGTCTATCAACAATACAACTGTGTCATGATAATCCTTAATTTGAGAGATATATTGGCAAATGTCTGCATATGCTATACACTTACGGAATTTCAGAGTCATGGTACCAAGGTTTGCTTATATTCTCAATTTCTTCTGTGTGTGTTCACTGCTCAGTAGTGGGCTACCATTTATTTTATTTTTATTTTTCTTTCTGTCTTTCTTTCCCTTTTTTAATTAAAAGAAAAAAAAAATCTGAAATATTATGTCTAATGGGAAAATACACTTAGCCCCTCGAACTTACATTCTTTTGGCACTTATACTTTCAAACTTTAAAAAGTGACATTCGACCGCTTCTAACTATAACTCCTTTCTATACGTGGCTTTTTTTGGATAGACTCTCCCAAAATGCCCCCTTTACTGAAGTAGCTTTGCCAATAGACAATTCCAATGCTAAGGTCAAACCTAGAATTTTACGAAGACAAGACCACACAATCCATCAACCAAAATAAAAACCCATTGTCCAAACTAAAAGCCTTATCTACATATCACACTTCCCAGCAGTAGGTTTCCAATTTCCATACTTTTACTATAGAATCTCGTCATGCATTTCCATTACTGTAATTAATTTCTGGATTTTTCTAGTCCCTTATTTTCAATTTTCCATTTGTATCATTTGGGTATGTGCGTTTGTGGGTTGGAACTTTATCTTCTAACCATTTAATCATCCAATTTATTGTGAAAAAAGGCTGATAATACCCTCTACTGAGCTTCCATTAGGTGAACAAAGGAACCGCCAGTGCAAGTGAAATTTTAGCTGGTGCGCTGAAAGACAACAAACGTGCTGTGTTGTTTGGAAAACCCACATATGGGAAAGGGTAATGACTTTTACTTCATAAGCAAAATGTGAATGTGATCATAAATTCCTGACGAGGCTGACATAAGTTATTTATCCCCCTCTGCAGCAAGATTCAATCGGTTTTTGAGCTATCTGATGGCTCTGGCTTGGCTGTTACTATAGCTCGTTATGAGACACCTGTTCACACAGATATTGATAAGGTCTGTTACTGCTCTCTCTCTCTCTCTCTCTCTCTATGGTTCCTTCAACTTGTCTCTTTACAGGTTTGTGTAATTCCTGACCATCTCTCTCTCTCTCTCTCTATGCTTCCTTCAACTTGTCTATTTACAGGTTGGTGTAATTCCTGACCATCCTTTACCCATCTCATTTCCCAAGTACGAGGAGGGATTTTGTAGCTGCCTCCAGGACCCTGCATTTGCTTGCTATGAACAGAGTCCAGTTATTTGCGAGATGACAAAATATTTGGATATTAACATTGCAAATTGCTTTGGGGAACATGACGGAATTCTTTGTAAAATGTACTTTTAACTCAATTAGGGAGGGTTCATTCAATTATAAAGTATAAATTTAACAAGGGTAGAAAAGGAAAAGCAGTCTTTGTTTGGTGATAATCTAAGGAAAAAAAAAAAAGAATAGCTAGTCAATATTGAGGAATGCTTATTCCCATGGATACCAATCTGTTGGAACTGTTGTGGTTCTTTTTATTTTAAATGAGAGTCAGTTCCACATTGATTCTTTTTTTTTTTTTTTTTTTTTATCGTATTACGCAATCTTCTCATTCTTGAGATAATGGAAAAATGTACACGATTGAATAGTGTGGCTCCGAGCTAAAATACATAAGCAATTAATGAAAATGTCGCATATCTAATATCTAATTTCTAATAGCAGAAACTAAAAGAATGTAAACTCTAGAGTGGCTAAAATTGTGAAAAGTAGCATCTAAGGGTGGCTAACACTGTGATAAGTGGCACAGCTTTTCATAGGATGACACAAATTGTATTCTAGTTTTTATTATTGAAAATTTAGCTGCCTTGATGATTAAATGAAAAGTTTAATGAGAGTGCTTTATATAGTGAATGATTGTGATATGTGGATTGAATTTATTAATGGGTAATATGAGCAAAGTTATGTATTACTTTAGGGGGTTAAATAGAATTTTCCAATAAAATAAAAAAAAAAAATAAATAAAAACAGAGAAACAGAAGAGAAACAAAAGCTATAAATATATGTAAGCTATATATGAAGTGCTTGAGCAACTCTAATTTACCTTTGTTCCACCATCACTTTTTCTTTTTAAAGTAAATGTCAAATTCTACACCATGTACGGAACCAAATTGTAACGGATCATAGGAGATTATGGTTGGACTATCTGCAATGAGATTAACAAAAGAACCTTCAGAGAAAGCCCCATCACCTCACAGGAACAGATTGGCTCGATCACCAAAACCCATCATTAGGATGTTAGATACGCAAATTGGCTCCAATGAATTTTGATTTCTTGACCTTCGCTTAACTGATTCAACTTGGAAGCAGATAAGTAAGAAGAGGAACCAATTGGCCCCTAAATTCAGTGACTCAATCTCAGTACTTGCAGGCAAAACAAATCAAATCCATGCTCGAGTGCAAGGATGCTTAGTAGGAATCACTACAGCATCTTAGTCCAAGAACCCAAAAATGGGAAAACAGCAATCAACAATCTCAAGAGCAGAGGTGTGTCACTTTTTCTCTCCCTGCGACTCAACTTTCCCTTCTCCGTTGTTGTCTGCCGTGACCCTCCAGACATTCGGTATGCTCTCCGTGCAAATCCAGATCTATCTAGGTCATCCCAACCACCAAAATTTGGTGCATCTTGGCCACCATTAGAAACCGGACCATCATTTCCTGCTACCCACGATTGATATCCCATCTTTCCCTTTCTGGTTTCTCAACTTTCATCTTGTTCTTCTGCATCAGTTTCAACACTACTCACAGTGCTGGCAGATGGTTTCCTCCTCATCCTGGACTTGCGTTTTGGCCTGCTTCGTTTCCTCCCCCACAACTTCTCAAATGCCAGAGACACGACTGACTGACCAAGGGGAAGCACTAATGCCATAAGAACAGCTTTTGGGCCTGAAGCTAGCAGCCAAGATAAGATAATGGGTGGAAGTGTCCAGCCATAGGATCTGAACACCTGCACTGACCAAAAACAAATTTATTGAAATGTTAAACCCATCGGACGAAGTAAAGCCTGAAGCAGGAGTGAACCAGTACAAATTTCGCTCTCAGAAAATATTATTGCATGGTGAATATCTGTCTTGGACAATGGTAACTAAATTTTAGTCATTGAAATGTCATAATAGATCCTTGTTGAGAGTTCATTCTATCAAAATGCTTATATACTGGAAAGCAACAATATTACATACTTCACTCGTGGAAAAATATATTGCATAAATGATATTAATAACAAATAGGAAGTACAAGAAGAACTAGAAACTAGTGGTGTAGTAAAAAAGACTGTCCATTTGATTAACAAGGGATTCGTCATTGACTAAATTTCAATCAGCAGAATAAATGAAGTACTAGTCAGGTAGTCTGCTGCACAAAAGCTATACAGAGAAAAATAAACCCAAAGCACCTAAAGGGCATCATTAAAATAAGCTAAGCTGGTGTTATCAAAGACAATAGACAGCACCAAGGTAAAGGACAGAGTATTGCTCGACAATCCAGACACCTGCTTGTGTAGGCGAAACAAGGCACTGATTCTTCAACATAACCAAGAAAAATGTAGGAATTTAAATAGGCAGCAAACTTCTTTAAGACCTAATAATCATAGTGTTCTGTAAATTTCTCTTCATTAAACAAGTTGATAAATCCACCGGCCAGTTTTAAAAACCTCTCTCGTTAATAAACATGTTTTCCCTTCAACAAATTGTGAGAATGGTGGCTGAGGTATCCAATGAAATAGAACAAAAACCAAAGTTCTCTCTTAACCAAGGCACTTGATAGTTTGCCTCAGCTGAGGCAATCCCCACCACGATGCCTTGCATTGCTGAGTGCCCTCAGCTAACAATTGCACAGAAGATCAACTCCACCAATCTTATCACATATTTTAGAATATAACCGACATATAAAGCATACTCAATATCAAAATATTTAGCGCATTCGAGTACCCAAATCTTGTAGTAGAAAAGATAATAGCTGCCCCAGTAATGTCCTAAATCTATGTCCCAGCGTTTTGCTAAACACTACTAGAGAAGCTAAATTGAAGGGTAAGAACTTGCAATATCAAAATTGTACCTTGAAAATCCAGAAACTGTCAAAGACTTCCTCGAAGATCCCACCAGACCCTTCCTCCATCTCCGGCGAGGAAGAAGACTCGTCGGACCACCACCGCCTCTTCTCCTTCTTCTTCTTTCTGCCTCTGCTTCCTCCAACGCCAAATTCAGAATCTTGGTCTTCTCCTTCGTCTTTGTCATCCTCGAAGTTGAATCCCTGTGAGGAACGGGCGGTTTCGGCATTGGAGTTCCAGGGACGGTACTGGTAGAGAACGAGCGGCGAGAATGAGAGGCCGGATAAGGGGTTTTGGGTCGCGTTGGATAGCGATAAGGAGGTCGAGGATGCGTGAAGATGGAGCAGGGGTGGTGTGTGAGGAGCTGGGCTTCCATTTGGCCACGTCCTTTAGTTTCTTCTCCTCCATTCAACTTCCATCATTTTTGGAGTATGGACTAGTTTCCCTTACTAGTCCCAAAGAGTAGCAGCCTAGCAGGAAAATGTTAGCTAAAAATAAAATAAATGAATAAATAATTTTTTTTGACATAATAAATAAATGATAGATCAACCACATTAATTCTTGTGTTTTATTTTATTTATCCCTTTTATTTTCCTTTAGCGTTAGTAATTAAGCCTACATAAACAAGACCAAACGAATCACACCACAAATGCTCAATAGATAATTTTGGGTAACCCCTCTCTTGATCTGTTTTTTTTCATTGGCGGGATTAATTTTTGTGGGAATCTATGATGAAAATATTAGTATTTGCCGTCTTGAATTTCATTAATATTCTGATAGGGTTAGGTCACTTTATAGGTCAGTCGAACTTGAGGGAGTGTCTTACTGCCGGTTCTCATCGTTTAGGCCTTTTTTTTGTGTAACTTCTGGTAAGCAAGGACTATTTTGGTCACATTCAAAAAATACATATAGTTAGTTTCTCTGGCCTTCCTTTTTATTTAGAAAAAAATATATGTTTTCATCTAAAACATTACAATTTATATAATCTCACCCTCATAACACACAAACGGTGGCGATTAACACGCACACACCAAGAAAAAAAAAAAAAAACCAGTGGCGGTTGCTTTTAATACGTTCAAGAAACGACCACGTCTCTTCGACATACAAACGGCACCGTTTAGCGAATCGCCTCTTAAGCCCTAAAAGTCTTGAATCGTATCCACCAGATAAGGAGGACCTGAGACAGAGAGAGACATAGACGAGGCCGATGCCCATGGATTTCTTCGGAGACATGGACGACCAGCCGTCGACGATGGCGATGGACGTTGACGACGTGGACCCTCTTGAGATCTACGGCGAAGGCGTAATCTCTGTCGACAACAAGGTCGCCGACGCCGATTTCTTCAACTCCTTCGAGGACGACTTCGACGACTCCGACATTAACTGAAACTTTTCTTCATCATCATGTATGCCCTTATTTTCTAGGTTTTTTTGTCTCCGTCAGAATCCTCCTGTGTTAAACGTGGAACGTGCATATTAGGAACGATGTGTTTGACTGGTTGGATCTTTTCTTATATGGTTGAACTAGAAATTATATGAGGTTTCGACTATGCGGAATGATTGATTGGCTCCTTTTTGTGGTTTTTAGGGTTTTAGATTTTTTTTTTTTTAATTTTAGAATTAAGCTCTGGTTAGTTGCTGAGAAATTGATCAAAAGAACCGGGAAATTAATATGTATGTGGCTGATCGGCACCTTCTTTTAGTCGCACTTCGGTGTTTATTGGGTTTATGTAAAGAGGGTTGTCCTCCGTTTGGTTGCTGGGAAAAGGAAAAGAAAATTCACTCCGGAATCGGTACTGTTTTCCTTTTATATTGTTTTTGGATATGCCTTATGATTTCGAGTAGAGTAAAAGTGAAGTCTTAAGGATAGATGGTTGTATTTTTGGCTTAGTTGAGTGAGGGATTATGAATATAAATTAGTTTTTATTTTTACGTTTATCAATCCTCTATTTTGCTTGGAAATAATGTCAGCATTGGTTTTGGCCCTAGTATGCTGTTGATCTGAAGAGAATTCTCTTCGTCTTTGAAGCACACCTTTAATTCTCTGCGTTTTGGTTGATCTTTGATTCGGTGGATGTTTAATTATCAACTTAGGTAAACTTGTCTCTAAGCATCTAACTGGTGTGGAAACTGTCTCAGATATCTGTCACATTATAAAATGCACATGGATATCCACATTTGATAATGTTTCTCAAGATAATTATCTCCTTACTCAAATGGTACTTCCTCCCTCTGTAGCAAGGTGGAGGGTGAACCATGAGTTCAAGTCCCACCGAGTGCTTGTGTATCTTACAATTATTAGAAAAATAAATAAATAAAAAATTGTGTCATCTTCTCTTCTATGTAATTGGCAATTCAATTTAGGTGTTGGTGGTGATGGTTGAATTTTAGTGATTGCTGCTCGAATTGGAAGGCTTGGTTATGGATTTTCTTTGTGGAGCTTAGTTGTAATTTCCAAAGATTATGTCGAGAAAAGTTATAGGCGTTTGGTATGGATTTGCTGTAGGTGTTTGATATATGTAGGGTTCACTCTGTCATGATGATGGGATGAAATACTGCAAGAAATAAGGAGAATATCCAGAAAACCTCTCTATCTAGGTTTAAGCACGATTGTGGTGCTGGTTTGAACTTTTTGGTCCGTATTGAAGGACCGGTGAATGGTTTATTTTCCTGCAATTATGGTAGTGGTGTGTGATGTATTTAACCAAAAGTGAGGACCTCATTTCCTTGAGCATGGGATCTGTAATTCTTGTGTTATTTAGATTGCAATTGGTAGGGCAGGTTGTTGTATGTTTTAATGGACGAGTAATGCTTGAAATTACATTTTTATCTCATAACTATCTTACAATATTGACATGGCACTCTGACCCAATTCTTAGATTTATTTTTTACAAGTGATCCAAGGGTTTATTGGAACCACATGTAAAATAATTGTATTATAGAAATTTAGTTCTTAGCTCAAGCTAGGGTGTTTATCTATTTATATTAAGTCACATAAGAGTGATCCAAGACACTAGATTGTTAGAAGCTAGTTTTGTTGAATGGGTACATAGCTTGGTGCGGGGAGCATGAAGATGAACACATGATGTGTGGACATGCTAACCTGGTTACTAAGAGATGTTGATCTACTTTGCATCAGACTTGGTTCTAAATTGGGTGAGTTTCGGATGGCGGTGGGAGTAAGAGTGCTTGCCAATTTTGTGTGACAATATATACAAGAAGAAAAAGATAGAGCAAGTTCAAGTAATTATCATTGCCCTGTAAATGGGCTTTGGACGCCTACACTTTGTAAACTTTTGTTTTTAATTCAATATATATATATATATTTGAAAAAAGTAATATTTTGTTGGAATTTTACTAAATTTATGTACAATGATCGGTTGTTTGTGTGCCCATAAATATGGTAAGCAACTTAGGATAATGAAATTGGGGTCTAATAATGGTTGTGGTACCAAATAAAGCGATGTAGCCTAGAACATTACATTAAACAAATACTGATTTATATTGATTGAAAATTTAATAATGGTTGGGCCGTCTACATATGAGTTTGACATTGTTGATGTTAGAACATCATCCCATGGCTCGTATATTTATGCTCAAACATATTCAATCTCTTCATAGTTTGGCTGAAGGTTAGAAGCTTTTTGCAGCATTTAAACTGCCTTCAACTTTATTGCAACTTCTTTCACTTTTGGCCATTTCTTCCCATTTAAGTTAGCACCTTTTCGCAAGGTGCGTGACTGCAATGATATTTTCTTTTTTGCCTTCTCTCAAAATTCGACTACTAAGAATTTCAAACAAATTGTTCTCTTCCAACGATTGAATGAAATATGTTGCTAGACTTTTGACTTCTTGTGTCTTTGTTGAATAGATCACTTTTTCGCCAATTAACAGCACAATAAACTTTTATGTTTTTCTATTTGTATATATGTGTGTATAGGTAATTCATCAAGTTAATTAATTTGGAAACACTACAAGTAGCACTTCAAATTACCTCCAATTAATGACCATAGCTAATTCATTTTGGGAGCGTTACATGTGTGCCCCTTTTAATGGGGGAGGCTCTTGGCCCAAAATGGTAGCATGGATTCCAATAAGGTGTCACATTAATGACCAAAAGAGTGTATAGTTTCCACATGAAAAATATCATTGATTTGCTTATCTTATAAATGTGGTTGTGATATGCGAGTCCATTGCTAGGGTGACTATTCAATGTATCACCAACAACAAAAATAGATCCTTGAACATGGAGCTTTCTGCTATCTTATACTATCAATAGAATTGGATATGGTTAATCCATGTTCGCAGATGATTTTGAAATTACAACGTAAACAGAAAATTATTTAGCCTATAAAATGGCATCAAACAAATACTGATTCATGCAGATTGAGAATGTAATAATGGTTGGGCGTCTATAGATGAGGTTGACATTGTCGATTTGGGTTCAGCATCCCATGGCTCGTACACTTCTGCTCGATCATATTCAAGCTCTTCATAGTTTTGTTGAAGGTTAGGAGTTTTTTGTGGCATTTGTACCATCTCCAACTCTATTACGACTTCTTTCATTGTAGGCCGTTTCTTTCCGTTTAAGTCCAAGCACCTTTTCGCAAGATTCGCGACCACAATAATATCTTCTTTCTTACCTTCCTTCAAAACTCGACTATCAATAATATCAAACAAATTGTTCTCCTCCACTGATTGAATGAAATATGTGACTAAACTTATGAGTTCATGTGTTCTTGTTGAAGAGATCGCTTTTTCGTCAATTAATAGCTTAGCAAGGACAACATCGAAACTATAAACATCACTCTTTTTTGTAAACTAACTTGACTGGAAATACTCAGGGTCCAAATATCTAAAAGTGTCATGCACTAGTATAGTTAAGTGAGTTTGATCAACAGTGATGGATCTTGATGTCCCAAAGTCAGCTACTTTAGCTTTGTACTTATCATCTAAGAGTATGTTTGTAGACTTAATGTCTTGATGATAAATGGGCGAGGAAGCTGCTGAGTATAAGTAGAAAAGAGCTCTGCTACTTCAGTTGCAATTCGTAAGCGCATATCCCATGTCAGTGGAAACTCTTCAGTTTGGCCATTGACATATTGGAAGAGAGTTTCATTGGGAATGTATTCATAAACTAGCAAAGGAACTTCAGTTTCCAAACAACAACCAATTAGCTTAACAACATTCATGTGGTTAATTTGTGAAAGAATGACAACTTCATTAATAAATTCTTCAAGTTTTGCTTCATCAATTACTCCGGACTTTTTCACAGTAACGATTCTACCATTTGCCAACATACCTGTGTAAACAGTGTCTTATCCTCCTTGACCAAGTATTTTATTTACATTAAAACGATCAGTGGCCTTCTCCAAATCTTTTGAATTAAACAATTTGGTGGTATCAACATTGGCTTCATTTGAAGATAATTGTTGTTGTAATAATTAATAAACCACCATTTCTTTTGAAAAAACTTGTTCTTCTATTTAATCCTTCTCCTTTTCTTTATTACTTTGTATGACCACCACCCACCAAGAAGTAGAACCAATAGCCCAAGGCTACTACTAACACCTGCTTAACGCAATGTAATAGGAAGATATTATTCATTACAATAAAATGTTATAGCAATAGCTTTGATTGAGAATGTTGATTTAAGATAGAGAGACATCTTCTCCTAATGCTAAAAATTAGTCTAACAACAAACAGCTGAAAAGAGGCAAGGAGCCATGGGAATGGGAAAGGTTCAGTACTTTCTTATTGTAGATGTTGAAGGCAATGTTCTGAAAGTACGATAGACCAAACACAAGTGCAAGCGGGAGGGTCTTGGTATTACTCTTGGGCTCAGATAAAGTAC
The DNA here is from genome assembly GCF_901000735.1 of Corylus avellana. Classification (NCBI taxonomy): domain Eukaryota; kingdom Viridiplantae; phylum Streptophyta; class Magnoliopsida; order Fagales; family Betulaceae; genus Corylus; species Corylus avellana. The sequence continues at coordinate 27,219,377 of NC_081544.1, forward strand.
TTTCACTGTATGCGGGAGGGTCTTGGATTGGCTTCTGATGCTGCTCTGGGGATTTGGGATCTGGGTTTTGAAGAAAATCCAGTTGGACATGCATTGATTCTGCTCAAATGGCCGATTGTGGGGCCTGAATCTCGGATCTGAGAAGGAAGGCCAAGTGGGTAGCCATGACTTTTGCTTAAGTTGGAGACCCATGCGTGGCTAGGGGTGGAGCATGGCCACCCCATAGCGCCACCCCAGCCACCCATGGGGTGGCCTCGCGCCACCCCCAGATGGGCGGGGGTGGTGGCTTGCCGTGGTGCCACCTCCTTGGTGGCTTTTCCTTGAAAAAAAAATAATAATAATTAAATTTTTAATTTAAATTTGATATATAATTAAGTGTAGTTGTGTTTATTTTAGGATTTTGATATTGAGATATTGTGAACCCTTAGATTAATCTAAGGGCCAGGAATGAGAAATATGACACTCATATTTCCCACTAGGGAGGAGATCCGGATCCATTGAATTCCATGATTATATTTCCCTTTAGAACCGCTAGTTTCATTCATTTTATGAGCTGTCTTTCCTTAGATAGAGGGTCATTAATGGCTAGCTTCCTTTTTCCTGGTTTGTTGACTCGGTTATTTTCCTTTTTCGTGATTTCAGGTATGACTATTAGAATGATAGGTCCAAGGGGTTGTTGGGTCAAGTAGTGATGGTCTTGGACTTTGGTAGCATAACCATCTGGTCTAAAAATCAAATCCCTTGGGTGAATCAACTCATTGGAGCCATACTCCTAGCGAAAGACAAAATTAACCGACTAGTGGGGTGAGAGTGCGTTACACAGATTTAAAGTTTATCCGTCAGGAAAAGATATATAAAGTGACCCTACCTTAAAGGAATTTCTTATCACATTGTCATTGATCATAACCACTAGACCTCACCACATGTCGAGGCTTTCTCTAATAAATTTTCTAATAGCCTTTGGATGGCTCAACTTGCTTTAGCCGCCTTTGCTGCGGGATCTTAGGTAGATTAGCGTCGGTTCGCCCTCTTACTACCAGCAACTTAAGCTTCAAGATGAGCATACTCTATTTCGATGTTCACCAGGTTCAGTGCTTTCACTCGTGTGCTTTTATATATAACACATGTGAAGTAAGCTCAATATTTCTTGCAGTTGTTTGATAAAAATGTCTCAACCAAGATGAATGGACTGCTTTGTTATATACATTGAATCTCTTCACCAATATTCAAATTATCCAGTATGCTTTAATTTTCAAATAATTCCTTTCTTAATTTTTCAACTTTGGATATACGCTATTTTTCTGTGGTCCAACCTCAATTTCTTTGGTCCATTTTTTGGTACTCATTTTTGTGTGTTAAACACCAATGTAGATTCGCAGGAGAAAATTAAAGTATTGTACATAAGTCGCGCAAGTTGTGGGACATCCCCCCAGAAAAATGATCGTGATGGAGTATAATGGATCATGGCAGCCAATAGGACAATGCCGATCGAAATTAAGACGGGTGATGGGCAAGAGTGTCAGGAGTGGGGCTTTCCTCAGGATATCTGACGACTAGAAGAAGGTACTAGTCAACACGAAGGAGGATTTATAGAGCTCATTGATGATATGTGAAACGTTACGATATTTTTAATTTACAATTATATGTACATATATAGCAGCTATTTTACTTATTTTGTGAAACGATTAGTTGATGGTGAAAATATAATGTAGGGTTCCTAATTTCTTAACATGTAACTTATGCAGACACAGTTCTATATCCCGTCTGGCTTGGACATTGAGGCAATAAAAAAGGACGCATTCTGTGACATGGGCGAGAAGCTAAGGCGTTGGAGACATGACTTGAAAAAGAAACTCGATATTTAGCGCGGTGAGACTCCTGTGATAGTGAAGCGGAGGATGTGGGAGTACCTTCGAGGGTACAATAGCGCAGACATGGATATTGTTGGAAAAATAGTGTGATCCATCCTCTCAAGTAGGTCACTAAGTTAATTTCAATTATGTAGTTTCAGTAATTGTAAATATTGTGAAGATGGTTCACATATTAATAATGTATATATGTTGTGTACGCTTAGGACTATGCTCAGCATATGAGAGAGACATGAGCATTGAATAACACACCACATTGCACCGGCTCGCAGAGCTTCTCAATGTTATCAAATGAAGAGGTATGTTTGTCATTTACCATTTATATAAATGTCTATGTCATCATTAATATGCATACTAACATATGTTTGTGTTGTGGGTTTTTAATTGCAGGTACTTATTTCGGGCAGGGCTCCTACGCGAGCGAAGGCTTACATCAAGACCCACTGAAAGAAAGACGGTAGCTATCCAAATCGGAAGGTCGAGGAGAGAGTTGTATGTTGCTTACACCATTTATCTTTCATTTTTATTTGCGTATAGAAAACTTATTTAGGATTAACACTTAAATAACAATGATTGGGTGTAATGTAACATATAGGTAAGGATGAAGGAGCTATTGGAAAATGATCTTACATAATTGGTAGATGGGCCCTCTAAGACTATTCAGTGGGCACCGAACGACGCATACGCCCAGGCGTATGGCTCTAAGCCTGAATATGTGGGTCGTGTTCGAAGGGTTAGTAAGAATATTCTCCCTGCGCACAACTACATCCACTCGTATTATACATCGTCCCAAGCACGTTCACAGAACCCCAGAAGCTCGAATATCTCGCAAATGATTGAAAGAGCACTCAAAGTTGAAAGGGAGCAGCATAGGACACATATGGCTGCACAGTTAGCCAGCAGAGGGTTGAGATTAATGCGGAGGTGACCTAGCAGGTTACCGCCCAGATGGCTGCACAGATTGCTCAGCAGATGGCGGCGTATGAGGCCCGGGTTCGTGTGCTTTTGGGCTTGAGACATGTCACCTCCAAGCCGGAGGTGACTAATGTTAGGGATCCGCACGACGTAGACTCCCCAGCCCGTGTCATTGTGAGGTCCTCAGTAGATAGCCGATCAAGTAAAACTATATTAGTTTTTATTTTGTTAGTAATTTGTCATTAGTAATTTTGTTTGGTAATCATATTTTGTTCGTATGTTTTTGCCACACATGCATGTGTATAACACATTTATACCATAATATGTGTAAATGATGTAAGGGTAGAAGCGAAGTATGGTGATCAACATGAAAACCAACAACAGACCCCGATTGGACAAAAGTCTCGTTTATCAAGACT
>NC_081544.1:27222598-27229453 GCF_901000735.1 Corylus avellana
TTGCTAATCGCTTAAGACTTGATGATTCCTGATTGATTGTTCGAGTGTTTATTTGCTGATTGATTGTTGTTTAATCATTTGCAGTGAGTACGGAGAAAAATAGCGGTCATGATGGTGTGGACTCGGCTTTTTGTTGGGGTGTTTGTACAACATGTATTCGTGAATCACTTAAGTTGTATTTCCTATTTTTGTTGATATATATATATATATATATATATATATATATAGAGAGAGAGAGAGAGAGAGAGAGAGAGTTGGATTTATAGACAATGATGTATATATGTATGTTTTGTGGACATCATCTTGATTGATAGCCCGGATACGATTCTAGAAATGATGTATTTTGATGGATAGCTATTGATAGTTATTGTTATCAGGTGTACGCATAAAATTTCGGAGAAATTTATTAAAAAAAAAAAAAAAAAAATTCCTGCATGGCTTAGTAATGTGTCATAAACTGACACGTTACTAAACTTTAGTAACGTGTCAATTTCTCACATGTTACTAAACACTAATGTGTCAGATTCTAACATGTTACTAATTGAAATTTAGTAACAACCAAATCAGTAACACGCTGCACACGTTACTAACCACACGTTACTAACATTTTGTAACGTGTCAAGACACGTTACTAAAGTGCTGTTACTAATCATAAGGTTTTTGTAGTGGTATTAGACAATGAAGACTACGTGTCTTCAAAGAAAGAAATTATTGTCAATAAGGAAGAAAATTATTAGGATTTAGAAATTATTGTCAATAATATTAAGTGTTCTCGAGCTTAAACATATCCCTCGTGATTCAAACCATAATAAAGCCAATAGCCATCAGAATTATGAATTGAAGTGGACGAGGTTCATTCACGAAGGCGGTCATATAGAAGAAGGCTAGAGGTTCTTGAACCACTGCGGTGGGAGGTAAACATGTCGTTTTTTGGGGTTACAAGATTGGGTTGTTAGAGTTACAAATTAAGGTTTTGTAAGTGAAACAATATTTAATGTAAGTATTTTATAGTTGATGCATTTTAGGGTTAGTTGGCTCCTTGAGTGGTTTTACTTATAAAGAGTTTTTCAAAATGTTTTCACTTCGTCACCAAATCCGTGTATCATTTATTTTTGTGTTTATATTGGGTTAATAACAACTTGGGGTCTAAATCATAATTTTCAAACCCAAATGAAGTTTATTTTCTAATTCAATAATCTGTTCACTTGTCCTGTCGTTACTCAGTTCTATCACTTGATTGAAATGTTTCACCAAGACTGAAATTCCTCTTTTGTTATGTATCAAGCAGTATCATCTCTCTCCCTGTGTCTCTCTTTCTTTCTAGGATGATGAATGGACGTGTGAAATAGCAAAGCCCAAGCCCCCGCTTGATTTCATAAGCGATTATCTTCCTTCTGGTAGTCGCCAAGAAGACCAAGTTGCCTTCTGTGCATGAAGCCAGCAACCATGGTTGACCCAAATGGATGGTCCACAATTGTGGCTTTTTGGGCACGTCGTATATATTCGTAACATGCGTTAAACAATCAATTAGAAGGCCTCATGATCTGGGCCATTCATCAATTTCAAGATTTAATTAAATCAAGATATAGGATATCGTAAAGTTAATTAAAGGCCTAATTAAAAGTCATTGTAATGACTTTTAGTCACAAAAACGTCCATCTCCGCGTCTTCACAAGCATCCTATTGGAAAAAGATTATTCTCGACCATGTGTACATGCATGATCATAGACAATAATTATAACCCTTTTACAACCACAATCTCCTTGCTATTGGTCACAAATAAGTAATTAAAAGATAACGATGGACGACTTAATTGTCTATGCTAATTACCTTTGGGTCAAACCCGAAGCTCATGCCCTGTATGGAGGCACATGATCAAAAGGAGGGTACCTGATGGCTTTAGTACTGTGGCTATAGTATTTGACATAGAGTTTGGTCTAGTAGTCAAAATGGAAGTGTTGAATTCTAATGATTTTGCTTTGCCATTAATGCTCGAACTATAGTGGAAATCCTGAGGTAGAAAAGAGAGCTACTCATACCACAAAATACTTAGTAAAGTAGCTTAAGGCCTAATTTGACACAGACAACAAAATTGATTCTTATAAAAATAGACATAGAGATTTCTGCTACCTTATACTATCATAAGACAATTGAATATGGTTAATCCATGTTCTTAGAAGATTCTCGAAATGACTACTAGAAAACAAAGTACACAACAAATTATGTAGCCTACAACATGACATTAAACAAATATTGATTCATACTGATTGAGAAGGTAATAATGGTTGGGCGTCCACAGATGAAGTTGACATTGTTGATGAAGGAGCAGCATCCCATGGCTCGTACATTTCTGCTCGGACATATTCAAGCTCTTCATAGTTTTGTTGAAGGTTAGGAGCTTTTTGCAATGTTTGAACCGCCTCCAACTCCTTTGTGACTTCTTTCATTGTAGGTCTTTTCTTCCCATTTAAGTTCAAGCACCTTTTTGCAAGGTTCGCGACCGCAATGATCTCTTCTTTTTTACCTTCCTTCAAAACTCGACTATCAAGAACATCAAACAAATTATTCCCTTCCACGGATTGAATGAAATATGTGGCTAAACTTTTGGATTCTTGCGTCCTTGTTGAAGAGATTGCTTTTTCGCCAGTTAATAGCTCAGCAAGGACAACGCCGAAACTATAAACATCACTCTTTTCTGTAAATTGGCTTGATTGTAAATACTCAGGGTCCAAGTATCCAAAAGTGCCATGCACTAGGGTTGTTAAGTGAGTTTGATCAACTGTGATGGATCTTGAAGTCCCAAAGTCAGCTACTTTAGCCCTGTATTTTTCATCTAAGAGTATGTTTGTAGACTTAATATCCCGATGATAAATGGGCGAGGAAGCTAATGAGTGTAAGTAAAAGAGAGCTTCTGCTACTTCAGTTGCAATTCGCAAGCGCATATCCCATGTTAGTGGAAACTCCTCAATTTGTCCATTAACATATTGGAAAAGAGTTCCGTTAGGAATGTATTCATAAACTAGAAGAGGAACTTCGGTCTCCAAACAACAACCAATCAGCTTAACCACATTCCTATGGTTAATTTGTGAAAGAATGACAACTTCATTAATAAATTCTCCGAGTTTTCCTTCGTCAATAACCTTGGACTTTTTCACAGCAACGATTCTTCCATCTGCTAACATGCCTTTGTAAACAGTGCCTTGTCCTCCTTGGCCAAGTATTCTATTCACATTAAAACGATCAGTGGCCTTCTCCAGATCTTTTGAATTAAACAATTTGGTGTTTTCAACATTGGCTTCATGTGAAGATAATTGTTGTTGTAACAATAAACCACCATTTCGTTTGAAGAACTTGTTCTTTTGTTTAATCCTCCTCCTTTTCTTTACCACTTTGTAGGACCACCATCCACCAATAAGTAGAACCATCGATCCAACGCTGCTGCAAATACCTGCTTAACACAATGTCATAGAGAAATATTATTCATTGCAGTAAAATGTTTTAGTAATAGTTTTGATTGATAATATTGATTTAAAATAGAAAGACATATAGACATATTCTCTTAATGCTAGAAATTAGTATGCAAAACTCTCATGTGACAAAAAGTATGTTAATATATTTTGACTATTAAAGTATTCAAAAAGAGGAGATGGTAAAAGTGGGCTATTGGCTGAGGAAGATGATTAAAAATAAAAAATAAAAGAGCATGAAAGTTTAAAGGTTTGCATTAGAATCCCTTACCTGCATTTTTTTAAGATTGTAACCATTATTTTAAATGAAAGGTCATGATTTTGTAATGTGATCAATTTTGAATTTTTTGTTAAAAAATAAATAAATAAATAAAATAAAAAAACTTATAGGAATTGATTTCTTTAGCCAACACCTAAAGAGGTTGTGTGCACCACCCCATAATATTTTTGGAGTGATATGCTATCCCAAAGAGGTGGTCAACCACCCTCATATGAGCCTTGTAAATTGGCCCAACCACTCCCTCAAGACTTGAGGGGGTGAGTGACAAACCACTTTTCCAAGGTTTATAGGAGTTGGTCGGCTTCTGATCAGGAGTTTTTGGGATGATTTGGCCACCCCAAAACCCTTTAGGTGGTGGTCAACCACTTTCTTTGAGTGGCTAGCTAAAGAATTTAATTCTTACAATTTTTTTATTTTTTTTTATTTTGCCTCAAAATGATTGACTTGGCAAAATCTGAGTGTCCATTTAAACCATTTTAAGAAGCATGCAGGATCCTGCAATTTTTGAGAATTTGGAGAAATTCTGATCCAAAAGGTTCCAATATATCTCAAAGATAATAGTAAGTGAATCTTAGGGATATATTTATTTAAAATTGATTGCATAGAAAATGTACGATAAAATATATTAAAAAAAAAAAGAAGAAGAAGTGATTTGATTCTCTACACGCTTGGAAATACTTCAAAGATTGGAATATAAGCACTTTACAAGGAGTATAACCGAGTGGCATAAGTCTTCGAAACGTAATGGTCATGATGAGCCTATTTTGGTCCTTTTATTTTTTTTCAAAATATGTGCTCAATTTTTATGTTTTTTTTTCTTCTCAAAACACGTTTTAAAATTAGAAAAAAATAAAAAAAGCTAGTAAACATACCTATCGTGGCCGCTTTTCCATTAGACTTGGTGGGGCCACTTGTCAAACAATTGTAAGACCCATAAGTATTTTGACAGTAGTACTGGACACTCCCACTAGTCCCGAAACAAGGATTTGAGAGCTCGCATTCGTTAATATCTTACATGTATGGAGACAAACAATAGATGTTAGTATCTAATAAATCAAAAGCAAAATTCATAGTTATTAATTATTAAATCCTCAATTATTTAAAAAGAATTTAAAAAATAAGAAATTTAATTATTTAAATTAATATTATAACATTTTTGTGGGTAACAAATTCCTACTGATCAATAAGAAAAGTCTAACAATATCATTGATTATTCCAAAAGTCTAAATTGATAAAAATAAGAAATTTAATCATATAACATGTGCCTAGATGTTATGCTATTTTCTACGGACAATGATCTTCTCAATTTCACGATCATGATTTAAAATCGGTAAATTTAATGGTTTACATGATTTCACATTATTTGAATTTGTAAAAGATTTGTTAACATTGACTATATATACGGTTAAATAGCATCATCTTTAAATTATTATTTTTTTCTAATTAAATCAATTTCATTTAAAATTGAGAGAATCATATTCTATTAGTGCAAGCTAGGATAACAAGTGGTTGGAAAAAGCAAGGTCTTGTTTTTAAAAGGGACCATCCACCCATGGTAATAGGTTAATATGTAGTTCTTTCATCTAGGTAGTTCTTATCAATGAATTTTGTACTTATCTGAAAGAAAAAAAAAATTAAAAAAAAAAAGGGAAAAAAAAAATGACTTGTAAGATACTTGATAAAACATAAAATAGGAAGGAAAAAAAAAATTAAGTATGAAGCTTCCCTTTGTCTAATTAAATTTCAAAATGATCTATCAAAATGAAATTTTATTATATGTATCATCAAAATTATCAATATTTTTTTTCCCAGGTTCATATTGGTGGCCACACGTGTAATTCAACACTACACAGGTTTATACTTGTGGTCTGCGCACAAGGCACATGTATGTACGAGTGTTAATTCATAGAACCAGCCATTTAAATAACACAAATAAAAACGAAAAAGAAAAGAAGAATTAAAGAGATGGATAGAATAGTAGAAAGAAGTTTACCTTGGCATCCATCAAGACGATAGGGATTTCCTTCAAAGCCATTTTCGCAAGAACATGTATAAGCTGTCAAGCTCAAGTTCAAGTCACGATAATAATAATAATAATCAGAAGAAGAAGCATAGTAAGTAATATTAGAACAATTGTAGCTTGGGAACGGATTATTATAAGCGGTGGAGGTGGAGGCATTAATATAGGATATTGGAAGTGAGTAGAATGATGTATTAGGAATCCTCCATTCCAACACCACAGGAACGTGCGACATAATGGAGCTACTATCAATTGAACATTTTTGGAACCACTTTTCTTCTACCAAGAATGCAGACTTGCATCTTCCGTGCTTGTAACCGTTTTTATTTGTTGGCTCCATACTTGTATTGAAGGCATCGAGATATGGAGGAATTGTGGTTTGGCAGCAGTTGATGCCATTGCAACTACTTGCATTTACCAATTCAATGAAAGTACGGTCACAAATTGATATGCACCCAGCCCTAAGTGCTGAACCACTACTAAATGAACCATTATCAGTAGTATCTGGACCAAATACGTACACCATTGTGGCAAAGTTGTCGCAGCCGGTGGCGATGAATCTGTTCTGGGACTGGGAGAAGATGAACGGGCTTGTTGCTAACTCCGTATTTAATTTGCTCCATGAACCATTATATTTGCTTAATGAACCATTATCACGTCCTTGATCAGCACACGCAACAAATGTAGGATAGTTGACGCGAACTGTGCCTTCTAATAATGAAATGTTGAGCACCTCCAAGTCGAACTTCTTCAAAACAGGTATGGGAGAGGACCTCCCAAACCGAGAATTGTTATTATTGCAAACTACTTCAAACCACTCATCAACGTAGCAATCTGCAGCTCCTATTCCAAAAGGAAATGGGATGTTAACACCCCCACAGTTTGCATCACATGAACCATTAATTGCTAAACCCGCAGCTGCTTGTACAAATATTGCATCAATTGAAAACAATACCAAAATGATCTGAAATATCATTTGCACCCCCATCTGATCTCTCTCTCCCTCTCTTTCTTTCTAGGATATTGATGAATGGGAGTGTGAAGCAGCAAAGCCCAAGCCCCCGCTTCTTATAACGCCATGCAATTAT
>NC_081544.1:27229553-27231562 GCF_901000735.1 Corylus avellana
CAAACGTGTATTAATTATAGAGACTTTTTGGAAACTAACTATTGCAATTTGAATAATTGGTAATATCTTTTTTGAGGAAGTGGGGGGGATCATGGCCCCGGCTGGTCCCCCCTCCGTCTCTAGTCATGAGGCTTCTAGTAATTGATTGTTTAAAGCATGTTGCAGATACATAAGAAGCTCCCAAAAAGTCACAATTGTTACAATATATTGAAAATATAATATATTTTCTGTATATTCCATTTCGGATGGAATCAGGAAATTTTATGGGTTGGGGCCACCCAAAAAAAAAAATTCAGTTCTTTAGAATTTTTTATTAAAAAAATTATTTTGGTTATTTTTTATGAACTAAAGACTACCGTAAGGGCCAAAAAAAAAATCTAGTATTTGAAAGTAAGGTTCAAAAAAAAAACTTAATGGGTATGGCCCAAAAAAATTAAGAATAGAGCCAAAAAGTTTTGTTGGATATGGCCAAACTCTAAAAATATGGCCAATTTTACTTAATTTTGTTTTATTTTGGGGACCATGGTCACCCCACCGGTCTCACACTCCATAATTGTTTTGATATCAAATATTCTCTTATTTATGGGTTGATTGTAATCAAATCAAGTGGATTTGATTACGTACTTGTATTTAGACATTACCTTATAAATATTGACTTTTGTATTGTAAACAAAAAAAGAAAATGAGCCCACTTGGACGGTTATCAGATTGGCACACAGAATCTGACTGGCGTGTGGTGCGCGTGATGTTGTCGTTTTGGGCTGATTTCAGCTGATCTGGAACGAGAGGCAAAAGTTATGGCGAATAGCGTGACAACCGGAGTGATTGATGGAATGTGGTGGCGTGTGGAAGAACCGGCAGAAGCTTTCGAAGAAGCATGGTGGCTGAAGGCGGTGCGTGATTATTGAGGGCCACAAGAAAGTGGCTCTAATACTATGCTGAAATAGCTCTGATACCATGCCGAAATATATTTTCATTATATTCAATAATTATGTTGATATCAAATATTCTCTTATTTATGGGCTGATTGTAATCAAATCCCCTTGAGCCAAACTTCAAAAGGGGCCGACAATAGGCCAAAATCTAAAAAGGGGCCTGATTACAATCAACCCATAAATAGAGAATATTTGATATTAACATAATTATGGAATATACGAAAAATATATTATATTTTTTGTATATTTTAACAACAATCATGTGGATCATCCATATGGGATCATTTTCCTGATAATTTATGAGAGTTCAATTGTAGTCAATTTGAACCCCTTTGTTAGATTTAGCCTATGCAATACCTAAAAAGACCAAAATATCCCTAATTTTTTAATTTGGAATTAAGAGTAAATTTAGAATTTTATAAAAAAGTCAGGGGTATAAATGTCATTATTTCACTTTTAACGTTTAAAATCTGATAGAGAGATTCAAATTGATTGCAATTGATAGTTCAGGAGTTCAATTGAGAGGTTTTGAAGTTTTGAAGCTTATCAAATCGCGTAGTAATTCAGTGGTCTAAAGTGAAGTTACCCCTTTTAGTGGAGTTTAATGTTATAGAGCGAAAGAAAAGATAATTGTAAAAGAAATTAAAGACAAAGCGGAATACAGAATATAAGAAACAAAGATTTACATTGTTTGATTTATGACTTATGTCTACTAGATAAAAGACCAAATTGCTACATTTTACTCTTATTCCTTGATATTGTTACAATACAAAAGATTCATATTTATAAAAAAAAAGGTTAAATATCTTATTCACCAATTTGATTTAATTTTTTTATTTTTTGACCTCTAGGGTTTACTTTTTATCACATGAGGTCTCTCTGGTTTGCTTAAAGACAATGATGGTTCATCCGTCAAAATTTCGTTTAAAATTTGACAGAACACCAGGTCAGCACTAATCACGGTTTGACACGTGTCCATATAATTAATGAATTAAAAATATTAATTTTTAAAAAAATTTAAAAAATTATATTTAATTAAAATTAAAAAATAATAATAATAATAAAATAAAATTA
>NC_081544.1:27231582-27231758 GCF_901000735.1 Corylus avellana
TTTAAAAAAAATTATTATTTTTAATTAATGAATTATATGGGACACGTGTTAAACTATGATTGGTGTTGGCATGGTGTTCTATCAAATTTTGGATGAAATTTTAACAGAGAGATCATCTTTGTCTTTAAGCAAACTAGAGAGACCTCCTGTGATGAAAAGTAAACCCTATAGGGCAA
>NC_081544.1:27231778-27235425 GCF_901000735.1 Corylus avellana
TGGGGGTGTCCGAACGACCCCCATGGCCAAAGGAGGTGGCTAGCCAAAGGAGATGGCCAGCCACCCCCAAATGGCCAAAGGGGGAGGCTACGGCCACCCCCAATTTTTTTTTTTTAATTAATTAATTATATGGGATACGTGTCAAACTATGATTACTGTTGGCGTGGTGTTCCGTCAAATTTTAGATGGAATTTTGACGAAGAGATCATCTTCGTCTTTAAGCAAACTAGAAAGACTTCATGTGATAAAAAGTAAACCTTATGGGCCAAAAAATAAAGAAGTTAAACCACATAAGTGAATAAGGTATTTAACCCTATAAAAAATTGGGGGTAGATAATCTAATTTGATTATCGTCAAATTTAATTACAATCGAATCAATTAGATTTAATTATCATCAAATCTGATTACAAAAAATTACAATTAATTACAATCAAATCCCCTAATATATTCTAACAACATAATGGTTAAATTGTTCAGAAAAAAAGTGGCCAAGAAAAATCAAATCCTCGTTCACATGTTTTATTGAAAACAAGAAAACAGGAAGCAGAGCTCGATTTTATGGACAACCAGTTTGAGTCTGAAAAGTAATAATTCATGCCTACTGTCTGCTTTACGGTAGGGTACATTGTTTAAAGTCTGATTCGTCAAACATTCCAGAGCTAGGGTGCATTGTAGCCATGCAACCTATAAACCTTAATTTCCACCATTCACATTGGTAACCCAAAATTTTGCAACGTACACCACAAGAATATATATGCTTTTAATGTTGCTATTGGAGGGGTCTTGATCAGGAGGCTTAATCTGTAAAAGAAATTGGATGAATGGCCTAGATCATCATCAACTTAATTGGCCGGCTACTTTAATTATCTTAGTCAAACTTGCAATAAATCAGTCGAAATCACTCGAAAATGAAAGTTAGCGTGTGGGGCTTCATCTTATTAATTCGGCTTTGTTATGAAATTTTAAGGGTGGCATCCTCATGTGGCCTTCTAGTAATTGATTATTACGGATATATAATATAAGACGTACGCGCCCAAAAAGTAACAATTGTGGAGCATCCATATATATGGGATCATTTTCATGGTAATTTATGAGAGTTCAATCATGGTAGTTACGTTCATGGCAGTAAGCACAAACTAGTCAGACAAAGACATACAACTTGGTCTTGTTGGCAACTTCCATACAATTTCTTGGCGACTTTTAGAAGGAAAATAATGGCGTTATAAAAAGCTGGCCCCGGGGGCTTGGGCTTTGCTGCTTCACTCACACGCCAATTCATCAACATCTTAGAAAGAAAGAAAGAGAGAGATGATGGTGCAACTGCAAATGGTATTTCAGATAATTTATGAGAGCTCAATCATGACTGCTACGTTCATGCGCAACAAGCATAAATTAGTCCAGACAAAGACGTACAACTTGGTCTTGTTGGCAACTTCCATACAATTTTTTGGCGACTTTTAGAAGGAAGATAATGGCGTTATAAAAAGCGGGCCCCGAGGGCTTGGGCTTTGCTGCTTCACTCACACGCCAATTCATCAACATCCTAGAAAGAAAGAAAGAGAGAGATGATGGTGCAACTGCAAATGGTATTTCAAATAATTTTGCTATTGTTTTCAATTGATGTAATATTTGCACAAGTAGCTGCGGGTTTAGCAATTAATGGTTCATGTGAAGCAAGCCGTGGGGGTGTTAACATCATAATAGGATCCTTTCCAGTCCAAAATAGACTTTGGACTGGAGAATATCTAGTTCATGGCTAGAATTTTTTTAAAAAAATTTTAAAGCCACAAATAAGACATCTGTCCCACTAACCAAAAATAATAATAATAAAATATTATTTTAGATTTAAATAAAAATAAAAAATAAAATTATAAAATATTAAGGGGTGGTCAGACCACCCCAGTTGAGGGCTGGGGTGGCTGCCCTTGGGGGTGGCCCGGCCACCCCCAAGGGCCAAATCTTAAAAAAAAAAGAAAAAAAAAAATTCATTTGGCCCTTGGGGGTGGTCAAATCTAAAAAAATAAAAAATAAAAAATTGTTTGGGCCTTGGGGGTGGTCCGAGGGCCATGGGGTGGCCGAAGCAACCCCAACCCCCAACTGGGGTGGTCCGGTCACCTCTTAATATTTTATAATTTTGTTTTTTTTTTTTTAATTTAAATCTAAAATAATATTTTATTATTATTTTTGGTTAGTGGACAGGTGTCATATTTGTGGCTTTAAGATTTCTAAGAAGAAATTCTAGCCATGAACTTGATATTCTCCAGTCCATTTTGGACTGGAGAGGATCCTATTCCGTTAACATCACATACCCTTTTGGACTGGGAGATGGTTGCTTCGTTGATCCATGGTTTGAAGTAGTTTGCAATAATAGCAACTCTTGGGCCTCTCCCGAGCCTGTTTTGAAGAAGCTTGACCTCGAGGTGCTCAACATTTCATTAGAAACTTATACTTCAGGAAGCAGTACAGTTCTCGTCAATTATCCGAGTAACAAGAGTAAAATGTAGCTATTTGGTCTTTTATTCGATGAATGTAAGTTATAAACTAAACCACCTAAATCATTGTTTTTTTCTTTCTTTATCCAATACATTATCCTTTAAAACTGTCCATATATATGGAAATTTCTCAAAATGCAGTCCGACGTTTCTGATCCTAATGAATATGACCACTATGCTTATTATTAAAGTTTGTTAAATATAGGAAATGAACCAGAAGAAAGATGTCTCTTTTGAATTAGGATATGATTTGAAGATGTTATATTAATATGCATGTTTGGATTGTGTAGATATTAAAGTTGAAGTGGGGTAGCTGAGATATGTTTGGATCCCCTGATAAGTGTCAAGAAAGAAAAGAGTAGAAGGAAAGATCAAAAACAAGAATATAAAAAGAAACAGCACTAGGATGTTAATTAATAACTGGTGGAATAGAATGCATTTTGATCATATTGTCGTTCAGAGAGTTAAAGTTGTGATATCCAACAATTGTCCTAATGTAATGACGTCTAGTGGCTCTGACAGAGGAGGCCTACTTGTTGATAGCTTTTGAGAGACTTGTTGCATTGTCGGCCTCTACTGCTGACTGGCATTTAGGCAAGCAAATGCTATCTTTGCAATGGATAGCACTTCCTCGGTTACTCAACCTCTTGGAGGTGAGAGGCGTTGGTCCAACACTTCCTTCAGTGTGATTTGATGGGAAATTGTCGATGATGATGATCACGACGATATGGTGGAGATGAAGCTGCCTGGATGCCTTCCCATTATCACTTCCAATGCTACCATCCCAAAGCTGTAAACATCGCACTTCTCGTTCACTTCCGTTGTGTAAGCAAACTCTGCAAAGAAGATATTAGCAAATGGTATATATGGATATGATATTGTCCGCTTTGGGTCAATCCCGCACGGTTTTATTATTAGGTTTATCCCGAAATGCTTCATACCATTTAGAGAGAGCATGCTTTATGAGTGAGTAGCAACTAGTGAGGACAAAGCTTACCTGGAGCTGAATACCCGAGGGTGCCTGCATATGATGTGCAATTGGATGAGTTAGGCTTTAAAATCCTTGTTGTGCCGAAGTTAGAGACGTGGGCTTCATTGTCCAAATCTAGCAGTATGTTATTGCTTGATATGTCTCGATGAATAACAGGAGGTGAG
>NC_081544.1:27235525-27260486 GCF_901000735.1 Corylus avellana
ATGTAAGCTATATATGAAGTGCTTGAGCAACTCTAATTTACCTTTGTTCCACCATCACTTTTTCTTTTTAAAGTAAATGTCAAATTCTACACCATGTACGGAACCAAATTGTAACGGATCATAGGAGATTATGGTTGGACTATCGGCAATGAGATTAACAAAAGAACCTTCAGAGAAAGCCCCATCACCTCACAGGAACAGATTGGCTCGATCACCAAAACCCATCATTAGGATGTTAGATACGCAAATTGGCTCCAATGAATTTTGATTTCTTGACCTTCGCTTAACTGATTCAACTTGGAAGCAGATAAGTAAGAAGAGGAACCAATTGGCCCCTAAATTCAGTGACTCAATCTCAGTACTTGCAGGCAAAACAAATCAAATCCATGCTCGAGTGCAAGGATGCTTAGTAGGAATCAGTACAGCATCTTAGTCCAAGAACCCAAAAATGGGAAAACAGCAATCAACAATCTCAAGAGCAGAGGTGTGTCACTTTTTCTCTCCCTGCGACTCAACTTTCCCTTCTCCGTTGTTGTCTGCCGTGACCCTCCAGACATTCGGTATGCTCTCCGTGCAAATCCAGATCTATCTAGGTCATCCCAACCACCAAAATTTGGTGCATCTTGGCCACCATTAGAAACCGGACCATCATTTCCTGCTACCCACGATTGATATCCCATCTTTCCCTTTCTGGTTTCTCAACTTTCATCTTGTTCTTCTGCATCAGTTTCAACACTACTCACAGTGCTGGCAGATGGTTTCCTCCTCATCCTGGACTTGCGTTTTGGCCTGCTTCGTTTCCTCCCCCACAACTTCTCAAATGCCAGAGACACGACTGACTGACCACGGGGAAGCACTAATGCCATAAGAACAGCTTTTGGGCCTGAAGCTAGCAGCCAAGATAAGATAATGGGTGGAAGTGTCCAGCCATAGGATCTGAACACCTGCACTAACCAAAAACAAATTTATTGAAATGTTAAACCCATCGGACGAAGTAAAGCCTGAAGCAGGAGTGAACCAGTACAAATTTCGCTCTCAGAAAATATTATTGCATGGTGAATATCTGTCTTGGACAATGGTAACTAAATTTTAGTCATTGAAAAGTCATAATAGATCCTTGTTGAGAGTTCATTCTATCAAAATGCTTATATACTGGAAAGCAACAATATTACATACTTCACTCGTGGAAAAATATATTGCATAAATGATATTAATAACAAATAAGAAGAACTAGAAACTAGTGGTGTAGTAAAAAAGACTGTCCATTTGATTAACAAGGGATTCGTCATTGACTAAATTTCAATCAGCAGAATAAATGAAGTACTAGTCACGTAGTCTGCTGCACAAAAGCTATACAGAGAAAAATAAACCCAAAGCACCTAAAGGGCATCATTAAAATAAGCTAAGCTGGTGTTATCAAAGACAATAGACAGCACCAAGGTAAAGGACAGAGTATTGCTCGACAATCCAGACACCTGCTTGTGTAGGCGAAACAAGGCACTGATTATTCAACATAACCAAGAAAAATGTAGGAATTTAAATAGGCAGCAAACTTCTTTAAGACCTAATAATCATAGTGTTCTGTAAATTTCTCTTCATTAAACAAGTTGATAAATCCACCGGCCAGTTTTAAAAACCTCTCTCGTTAATAAACATGTTTTCCCTTCGACAAATTGTGAGAATGGTGGCTGAGGTATCCAATGAAATAGAACAAAAACCAAAGTTCTCTCTTAACCAAGGCACTTGATAGTTTGCCTCAGCTGAGGCAATCCCCACCACGATGCCTTGCATTGCTGAGTGCCCTCAGCTAACAATTGCACAGAAGATCAACTCCACCAATCTTATCACATATTTTAGAATATAACCGACATATAAAGCATACTCAATATCAAAATATTTAGCGCATTCGAGTACCCAAATCTTGTAGTAGAAAAGATAATAGCTGCCCCAGTAATGTCCTAAATCTATGTCCCAGCGTTTTGCTAAACACTACTAGAGAAGCTAAATTGAAGGGTAAGAACTTGCAATATCAAAATTGTACATTGAAAATCCAGAAACTGTCAAAGACTTCCTCGAAGATCCCACCAGACCCTTCCTCCATCTCCGGTGAGGAAGAAGACTCGTCGGACCACCACCGCCTCTTCTCCTTCTTCTTCTTTCTGCCTTTGCTTCCTCCAAAGCCAAATTCAGAATCTTGGTCTTCTCCTTCGTCTTTGTCATCCTTGAAGTTGAATCCCTGTGAGGAACGGGCGGTTTCGGCATTGGAGTTCCAGGGACGATACCTGGTAGAGAACGAGCGGCGAGAATGAGAGGCCGGATAAGGGGTTTTGGGTCGCGTTGGATGGCGATAAGGAGGTCGAGGATGCGTGAAGATGGAGCAGGGGTGGTGTGTGAGGAGCTGGGCTTCCATTTGGCCACGTCCTTTAGTTTCTTCTCCTCCATTCAACTTCCATCATTTTTGGAATATGGACTAGTTTCCTCGACTAGTCCCAAAGAGCAGCAGGAAAGTGTTGGCTAAAAATAAAATAAACAAATAAATAATTTTGTTTGACAAAATAAATAAATGATCGATCAACCACATTAATTCTTGTGTTTTATTTTATTTATCCCTTTTATTTTCCTTTAGCGTTAGTAATTAAGCCTACAGAAACAAGACCAAACGAATCACACCACAAATGCTCAATAAATAATTTTGGGTAACCCCTCTCTTGATCTGTTTTTTTTTTTCATTGGCATGATTAATTTTTCTGAGAATCTATGATCAAAATATTAGTATTAGCCGTCTGAAATTTCATTAATGTTCTGATAGGGTTAGGTCACGTTATAAGTCAGTTGGACTTGAAGAAGTGCCTTATTAGTTACTACCTGCGGTTCTTATCGTATAGGCCTTTTTTGTGTCACTTTTGGTAAGTAAGTACTACTTTGATCACGGGAATATATATAGTTAGTCTCTCTAGCCTTCCTTTTTATTTAGAAAAAAAAATATGTTTTCATCTAAAACATTACAATTTATATAATCTCACCCTCGTAACACACAAACGGTGGCGATTAACACACACAAACCCAAAAAAAAAAAAAAAAAAAAACCAGTGGCGGTTGCTTTTAATACGTTCAAGAAACGACCACGTCTCTTCGACATACAAACGGCACCGTTTAGCGAATCGCCTCTTAAGCCCTAAAAGTTTTGAATCGTATCCACCAAATAAGGAGGACCTGAGACAGAGAGAGACATAGACGAGGCCGATGCCCATGGATTTCTTCGGAGACATGGACGACCAGCCGTCAACGATGGCGATGGACGTTGATGACGTGGACCCTCTTGAGATCTACGGCGAAGGCGTAATCTCTGTCGACAACAAGGTCGCCGACGCCGATTTCTTCAACTCCTTCGAGGACGACTTCGACGACTCCGACATTAACTGAACCTTTTCATCATCATCATGTATGCCCTTATTTTCTAGGTTTTTTTGGTCGCCGTTAGAATCCTCCTGTGTTAAACGTGGAACGTGCATATTAGGAACGATGTGTTTGACTGGTTGGATCTTTTCTTATATGGTTGAACTAGAAATTATATGAGGTTTCGACTATGCTGAATGATTGATTGGCTCTTTTTTGTGGTTTTTAGGGTTTTAGATTTTTATTTATTTATTTATTTTTCAGAATTAAGCTCTGGTTAGTTGCTGAGAAATTGAAAAAAAAAAAAAAAAACCGGGAAATTAACATATATGTGGTTGATCGGCTTCTTCTTATAGTCGCACTTTGGTGTTTATTAGGTATATGTAAAGAGGGTTGTCCTCAGTTTGGTTGCTGGGAAAAGGAAAAGAAAATTCACTCCGGAATCGGTACTGTTTTCCTTTTATATTGTTTTTGGATATGCCTCATGATTTCGAATAGAGTAAAAGTGAAGTCGTAAGGATAGATGGTTGTATTTTTGGCTTAGTTGAGTGAGAGATTATGAATATTAATTAGTTTTTATTTTTACGTTTATCAATCCTCTATTTTGCTTGGAAATATTAATTTCAGCATTGGTTTTAGCCCTAGTATGCTGTTGAGCTGAAGAAAATTCTCTTCGTCTTTGACGCACACCTTTCTCTGCGTTTTGGTTGATCTTTGAGTCGGTGGATGTTTAATTATCAACTTAAGTAAACCTGTCTCTAAGCATCTAACTGGTGTGGGAACTGTCTCAGATATCTGTCACATTATAAAATGCACATGGATATCCACATTTGATAATGTTTCTCAAGATAATTATCTCTTTACTCAAATGGTACTTCCTCCCTCTGTAGCAGGTGGAAGGTGAACCATGAGTTCAAGTCCCACCGAGTGCTTGTGTATCTTACAATTATTAAAAAAAAAAAAAACATTTGTCGTCGTCTCCACTATGTAATTGGCAATTCAATTTAGGTGTTGGTGGTCATGGTTGAATTTTAGTGATTGCTGCTCGAATTGGAAGGCTTGGTTATGAATTTTCTTTGTGGAGCTTAGTTGTAATTTCCAAAGATTATGTCGAGAAAAGTTATAGGTGTTTGGTGTGGATTTGCCGTAGGTGTTTGATATATGTAGGGTTCACTCTGTTGTGATGATGAGATGAAATACTGCAGGAAATAAGGAGAATATCCAGAAAACCTCTCTATCTAGGTTTAAGCACGATTGTGGTGCTGCTTTGAACTTTTTGGTCCATATTGAAGGACCGGTGAATGATTTATTTTCCTGCAATTATGGTAGTGGTGTGTGATGTATTTAACCAAAAGTGAGGACCTCATGTCCTTGAGCATGGGATCTGTAATTCTTGTGTTATTTATTGGTTGGGCAGGTTGTTGGTATGTTTTAATGGACGAGTAATGCTTGAAATTACATTTTTATCTTATAACTATCTTACAATATTGACATGGCACACTGACCCAATTCTTGGATTTATTTTTTACAAGTGATCCAAGGGTTTATTGGAACCACATGTTAGTATTGTAAAATAATTGCATAATAGAAATTTAGTTCTTAGCTCAAGCTAGGGTGTTTATCTATTTATATTCAGTCACATAGGAGTGATCCAAGACACTAGATTGTTAGAAGCTAGTTTTGTTGAATGGGTAGCTTGGTGTGGGGAGCTTGAAGGGGAACACATGATGTGTGGATATGCTAACCTGATTACTAAGAGATGTTGATCTACTTTGCAACAGACTTGTTTCTAATCTAAATTGGGTGAGTTTCGGATGGCGGAGGGAGTAAGAGTGCTTGCCAATTTTGTGTGACGATATATGAATGTATTATCAAGGTAAGGCATAAAGGACAAGAAGAAAAAGATAGAGCAAGTTCAAGTAATTATCATTGCCGTGTAAATGGGCTTTGGACGCCTACACTTTGCAAACTTTTGTTTTTAATTCAATATATATATATATATATTGTTTGAAAAAGGTAAAATTTTGTTGGAATTCTGCTACAAGTACTGTACAATTTAGTACAAGTCTTGCACAAATTAAATATTTTGTTGGAGTTTTACTAAATTTACGTAAGATGATAGGTTGTTTGTGTACCCATAAAGATGGTAAGTAACTTAGGATAGTGAAATTGGGGGTCTAATAATGGTTATGGTACCAAATAAGGCGATGTAGCCTACAGCATTACATTAAACAAATACTGATTCAGAAGATAATAATGGTTGGGCCGTCTACATATGAGTTTGACATTGTTGATGTTAGAACATCATCCCATGGCACGTACATTCATGCTCAAACATATTCAATCTCTTCATAGTTTGGCCGAAAGTTAGAAGCTTTTTGCAGCGTTTAAACTGCCTTCAACTCTATTGCAACTTCTTTCACTGTAGGTCATTTCTTCCCATTTAAGTTAGCACACTTTCGCAAGGTGCGTGACTGCAATGATATCTTCTTTCTTGCCTTTTTTCAAAACTCGACTACTAAGAATTTCAAACAAATTGTTCTCTTCCAACGATTGAATGAAATATGTTGTTAGACTTTTGACTTCTTGTGTCTTTGTTGAAGAGATCACTTTTTCGCCAATTAACAGCTCAACAAACTTTTACGTTTTTTTACTTGTATATATGTGTGTACAGTACAAGTAGCACCTCAAGTTAATTAATTTGGAAACACTACAAGTAGCACTTCAAATTACCTCCAATTAATTACCATAGCTAATTCATTTTGGGAGCGTTACATGTGTGCCCCTTTTAATGCGGGAGGCTCCTGGCCCAAAATGGTAGCATGTATTCCAATAAGGTGTCGCATTAATGACCATGAGAGTGTATAGCTTCCACATGAAAAATATCATTGATTTGCTTGTCTTATAAATGTGGTTGTGATATGCGAGTCCGCTGCTAGGGTGACTATTCAATGTATCACCAACAACAAAAATAGATCCTTGAACATGGAGCTTTTTGCTATCTTATACTATCATTAGAATTGGATATGGTTAATCCATGTTCTTAGATGATTTTTGAAAATTACAACGTAAACAGAAAATTATTTAGCCTATAAAATGGCATCAAACAAATACTGATTCATGCAGATTGGTAAGGTAATAATGGTTGGACGTCTCCGGATGAGGTTGACATTGTTGATTTGGATTCAGCATCCGATGGCTCGTACATTTCTGCTCGATCATATTCAAGCTCTTCATAGTTTTGTTGAAGGTTATGAGCTTTTTGTGGCATTTGTACCATCTCCAACTCCTTTGCGACTTCTTTCATTGTGGGCCGTTTCTTCCCGTTTAAGTACAAGCACCTTTTTGCAAGGTTTGCGACCGCAATGATCTCTTCTTTTTTACCTTCCTTCAAAACTTGACTATCAAGAACATCAAACAAATTGTTCTCCTCCACGGATTGAATGAAATATGTCGCTAAACTTTTGGATTCTTGCATCCTTGTTGAAGAGATTGCTTTTTCGCCAGTTAACAGCTCAGCAAGAACAACGCCGAAACTATAAACATCACTCTTTTCTGTAAATTGGCTTGATTGGAAATACTCAGGGTCCAAGTATCCAAAAGTGCCATGCACTAGTGTGGTTAAGTGAGTTTGATCAACAGTGATGGATCTTGAAGTCCCAAAATCAGCTACTTTAGCTCTGTACTTTTCATCTAAGAGTATGTTTGTAGACTTAATATCCCGATGATAAATGGGCGAGGAAGCTGCTGAGTGTAAGTAAAAGAGAGCTCCTGCTACTTCAGTTGCAATTCGCAAGCGCATATTCCATGTTAGTGGAAACTCCTCAATTTGTCCGTTAACATATTGGAAAAGCGTTCCATTAGGAATGTATTCATAAACTAGAAGAGTAACTTCGGTCTCCAAACAACAACCAATCAGCTTAACCACATTCCTGTGGTTAATTTGTGAAAGAATGACAACTTCATTAATGAATTCTTTGAGTTCTCCTTCATCAATTACTCTGCACTTTTTCACAGCAACGATTCTTCCATCCACCAACATACCTTTGTAAACAGTGCCTTGTCCTCCCTGGCCAAGTATTCTATTCACATTAAAATGGTCAGTGGCCTTGTCCAAATCTTTAAAATTAAACAATTTGGTGTTCTCAACATTGGCTTCATGTGAAGACAAGTGTTGTTTTAACAATCGTTTGAAGATGTTCTTCTGTTTAATCATCCTCCTTTTCTTTATCAATTTGTAGGACCACCATCCACCAACAAGTATAACCAATAACCCAAGACCGCCACTGATAAGCCCTGCTTAACGCAATGTAACATGAAAGATTGGTCATTGCAGTAAAAGGTTATAGCAATAGATTTGATTGAGAACATTGACTTAAAATAGAGAGACATATTCTCTTAATGCTAGAAATTAGCCAGACAAACAGCATGTGACAAAAAAATATGTTAATATATTTTGACTATATTCCAAAAGAAGGAGATGGTAAAAAAAATGGGCTATTGAGGAAGGAAAATGATTAAACACACAAAGGTTTAAATGTTTGCATTAGACTCCCACACCTACAATTTAAAAAATTGTAACAATTATTTTAAATTAACCGTCATGATTTTGTAAAGTCGTCTATTTTGAATTTTTTTTTTTAAAAAAAAAATTAGAGGAAATGATTTCTTTAGCTAACACTGAAGAAATTGGATGCACTATCCCTTATAAATTATGGGGTGGTCGGCCATCCCAATGAGATGTTCGACCATTCCCATTAAGCCTCGAAAGGTAACCAAACCACCCCTCAAGAGTGGAGAGTATGGCCAACCACCCTCTCAAGGCTTGTGAGGGGTGGTCGACCATCATGTGTTTTTGAAATGGTTTGCTCAACCTCAAAAAAATCATTTTGGGAGGTTGTTGGCCACCCCTCGATAGTTTTGAGGGTGGTCCATCCACTCTTAAAAGTACTTGGGGGTGATCAGCCACCCTCATTGAGTGGATAGCTAAAGAATCTAATTCTAGCAATTTTTTTGTTTTCTTTTGTTTCAAAATGATTGACTTGCCAAAGAATAATGGTAGAAGTCTTCCTTAGATTCTTCTTGTGTTCCTCCAAGGCCAATGTGGCTTTAAAATCATCATTGAATTTATAATAGATCACTATTAATTTTTAATTCAATGATCATTTTAAAAACCACATCAATTTTAGAGGAAAACAAAAGGAACATGAAAATTGACATTTATAATTACTCATTGGCAAAATCTTGTGTTCATTTAAACTATTTTAAGAATTGCACATGCAGTTATTAAGAATTTCAAGAAATCATGATCATAAAAGGTTCCAATATATCTCAAAATCAATTAATTATACATTCTTTGAGTGGATAGCTAAAGAATCTAATTCTTGCATTTTTTTTTTTTTTTTTTGCCTCAAAATGATTGACTTGGCAAAATCTGAGTGTCCATTTAAACCATTTTAAGAAGCATGCAGGATCTTGCAATTTTTGAGAATTTGGAGAAATTCTGATCCAAAAGGTTCCAATATATCTCAAAGATAATAGTAAGTGAATCTTAGGGATATATTTATTTAAAATTGATTGCATAGAAAATGTACGATAAAATATATTAAAAAAAAAGAAAAAAAAAAAAGAAGAAGAAATGATTTGATTCTCTACACGCTTGGAAATACTTCAAAGATGGAATATAAGCACTTTACAAGGAGTATAACCGAGTGCCATAAGTCTTCGAAACGTAATGGTCATGATGAGCCTATTTTGATCCTTTTATTTTTTTTCAAAATATGTGCTCAATTTTTATGTTTTTTTTCTCAAAACACGTTTTAAAATTAGAAAAAAATAAAAAATAAAAAATAAAAAATAAAAAAAGCTAGTAAACATACCTATCGTGGCCGCTTTTCCATTAGACTTGGTGGGGCCAGTCCTACAACGGTGAGACCCATGAGTATTTTCACAGTAGTACTGGACACTCCCGGCTGAATTGTACAGGGAACAAGGGTTTGAGCGCTCGCATTCGTTAATATCTTACATGTATGGAGACAAACAATAGATGTTAGTATCTAATAAATCAAAAGCAAAATTCATAGTTATTAATTATTAAATCCTCAATTATTTAAAAAGAATTTAAAAAATAAGAAATTTAATTATTTAAATTAATATTAAAACGTACATTTTTGTGGGTAACAAATTCCTGCTGATCAGTAAGAAAAGTCTAACAATATCATTGATTATTCCAAAAGTCTAATTTGATAAAAATAAGAAATTTAATCATATAACATGTGCCTAGATGTGTGGCTATTTACTACGGACAATGATCTTCTCAATTTCACGATCATGATTTAAAATCGGTGAATCTAATGGTTTACATGATTTCACATTATTTGAATTTGTAAAAGATGTGTTAACATTGACTATATATGCGGTTAAATGACATCAACTTTAGATTATTATTTTTTCTAATTAAATCAATTTCATTTAAAATTGAAAGAATCATGTTCTATTAGCGCAAGCTAGGATAACAAGTGGTTGGAAAAAGCAAGGTCTTGTTTTTAAAAGGGACCATCCACCCATGGTAATAGGTTAATATGTGGTTCTTTCGTCTAGCTAGTTCTTATCAATAAATTTTGTACTTATCTGAAAGAAAAAAAAAATTAAAAAAGAAAAAGGAAGAAAAAAAGGCTTGTAAGATACTTGATAAAACATAAAATAGGAAGGAAAAAAAATTTAAGTATGAAGCTTCCCTTTGTCTAATTAAATTTCAAAATGATCTATCAAAATGAAATTTTATTATATCATCAAAATTATCAATATATTTTTTTTCCCAGGTTCATATTGGTGGCCACACGTGTAATTCGACACTACACAGGTTTATACTTGTGGTCTGCGTACAAGGCACATGTATGTACAAGTGTTAATTCATAGAACCAGCCATTTAAATAACACAAATAAAAACGAAAAAGAAAAGAAGAATTAAAGAGATGGATAGAATAGTAGAAAGAAGTTTACCTTGGCATCCATCAAGAAGATAGGGATTTCCTTCAAAGCCATTTGCGCAAGAACATGTATAAGTCGAGGCCAAGTTATAATAATAATAAGAAGAAGAAGGAAGGTAAATAATATTAGAACAATTGTAGCTTGGGAACGTATTATTATAAGCGGTGGAGGTGGAGGCATTAATATAGGATTTTGGAAGTGAGTAGAATGATGTATTAGGAATCCTCCATTCCAACACCACAGGAACCTGCGACATAATGGAGCTACCATTAATTGAACGTTTTTGGAACCACTTTTCTTCCACCAAGAATGCAGACTTGCATCTTTCGTAATTGTAACCGCTTTTATTTGTTGGCTCCATACTTATATTGAAGGTATCGAGATATGTAGGAATTGTGCCTTGGCAGCAGTTGATGCCATTGCAACTACTTGCATTTACCAATTCAATGATAGTACGGTCACAAGTTGATCTGCACCCAGCCTTAACTGCTGAACCACTAGTAAATGAACCATTATCAGTAGTATACACGTACACCATTGAGGCAAAGATGTCGCAGCCGATGGCGATCAATCTGTTCTGGGACTGGGAGAAGATGAAAGGGCTTGTTGCTAACTCCGTATTTAATTTGCTCCATAAACCATTATCACGTCCTTCATCAGCACACGCAACAAATGTAGGATAGTTGACACGAACTGTGCCTTCTAATAATGAAATGTTGAGCACCTCCAAGTCGAACTTCTTCAAAACAGGTTTGGGGGATGCCCAAGAGTTGTTATAATTGCAAACTACTTCAAACCACTCATCAACGTAGCAACCTGCAGCTCCCATTCCAAAAGGAAATGGGATATCGCTAACATTCCCACAGCTTCTTTGACATGAACTATTATTACTTGCTAAATCCACTGCTTGTACAAATATTGCATCAATTGAAAACAATAGCAAAATGATCTGAAATACCATTTGCACCCCCATTTCTCTCTCTCTCTCTTTCTTTCTAGGATATTGATGAATTGGCGTGCATGTGAAGCAGCAAAGCCCAGCCCCCGCTTTTTATAATTAATGCCATGCGATATTATCGTCCTTTTCTATAAGTTGCCAAGAAATTGTATGAAAGTTACCAACAAGACTTCGACCAAGTCGTCTTAATTAGTTTATTACAAAAAAAAAAAAAAAAAAAACAAACAAACAAACAAATAAACAAACAAACAAAATTGTCAGAACGCTAACTTTTGACTTGTCTGCTGCATTCTCCTCATAGACTAGTTCTTTGTTTGCTTTCATTGTCTTTTTCAACTCAAGTCATTTTCTGATCTAGAAAGGAATGATAAGGACTTTGGACAAGTCCCAAAACATGCCTAATAAGAGACTTTTATGCATTTCAATCTACATTTAATTGTTTTCCAAAGAATATTCAGGCGGCTTCAAACTTGCTTAGAACATAAAGCAGACGGTAGGCATGCATTATTAATTACTTTTCAGACTCAAACTGGTTGACCATAAAATCGTCCTCTGCTTCTTGTTTTGCTGTTTTCAATAAAAAATGTGAAAGAGGATTTGATTTTTCTTTTCCACTTTTTTCTGAGCAGTTTAACCATTATATTGTCAGAATATGTTAGGGAATTTGATTTAGAGATTTAATTGTAATTAATTGTAATTTCAAGTAATCAGATTTGATGATAATTGATGGTAATCAAATCAGATTATCTACCCTCCATTTTCTTATAAATATGAGTACTTTGTATTGTAACAATATCAAGAAATAAGTCTAAGGTTTACTTTTTATCACAAGAGGTCACTCTGATTTGCTTAAAGACGACGATGATTCATTTGTCAAAATTTTGTTTAAAATTTAACGAAACACCACGTCAGCACCAATCATGGTTTGACACGTGTCCATATAATTAATTAATTAAAAATATTAATTTTTTTTAAAAAAAATTAAAAACATTAAAAAATTATATTTATTTAAAATTAAAAATAAAATAAAAAATTGGGCGATGGCCATAGCCACTCCTTTGGCCATCAGCCACCCCCACCCTCTTCGGCCACTTTCAAGGAAAATTTTCCAGAAGGCCCTTGGGGGTGGCCGAACCACCCCCAAATTAAAAAAAAAAAAATTTTTAAAAAAAATCATGGGCCCGTGGGGGTGTCCGAACGACCCCCATGGCCAAAGGAGGTGGCTGGCCAAAGGGGATGGCTAGCCACCCCCAAATGGCCAAAGGGGGAGGCTACGGCCACCCCCAATTTTTTATTTTATTTTTTTAAAAAATATGACGTGGCACCCAAAAACTCACGTACTACGTCACGTAGTACTCACGCATAAGGGTAACATGGCATTCCGTTAAAAAACTTAATGAAATCTGAACGGAGGTACTAAGTGGGTTTATTGCATTACCACATGTACCATTTGCGATATTTTTTAAAACACATGTGACTATTTGATTTTGGTACAAACAACAGGTACTGATATAGTATTTAACCCTAAAGAAAATAAGAAATTATAAGTTACGTGGCTCGGTCTATGATTTACGTTCACCGAATAAAAGACCAAATGACTACATTTAATTCTTATTCCTTGATATTGTTACAATACAAAAGACTCATATTTATAAAAGAATTGGGAGTAGATAATCTAATTTGATTATCGTCAAATCTAATTATAATTGAATCAATTAGATTTAATTATCATCAAATATGATTACAAAAATTATAATTAATTAGAATCAAATTCCCTAAAATATTTTGACAATATAATGGTTAAACTGCTCAGAAAAAAGTGGAAAAGAAAAATCAAATCCTCTTTCACATTTTTTATTGAAAACAACAAAACAAGAAGCAGAGGACGATTTTATGGTCAACCAGTTTGAGTTTGAAAAGTAATAATGCATGCCTACCGTCTGCTTTACGTTCTACGCAAGTTTGAAGCCGCCTGAATATTCTTTGGAAAACAATTAAATGTGGATTGAAATGCATAAAAGTCTCTTATTAGGCATGTTTTGGGAATTTTCCAAAGTCCTTATCATTCCTATTGAGATCAGAAAATGACCTGACTTGAAAAAGACAATGAAAGCAAACAAGGAACAAAATGAAAGACTAGATAATTAAATAGGAACCTTTTTTTTTTTTTTTTTTTTTTATGAAAAAAATTAATTAGGAAGTTAGGAAGTGGTCAAAGTTCTGAACAAGGACTTAGAAACTCTGCCTGCTACAGCATCAAAAGAGTGTGCATTTGTCAATACAGAACTATTCAATCATGATCGTCAAACTTTCAAAGTTACTATTAGGCTTTTTGCGATATCCTATTGGGGGACGGAATCACCTCTATCTTCATATAATTCAATCTTGAAATTGGATGGATGCCGTAGATCATCAACTTGGCTGTTTGATCTTTGTCAAACTTGCAAAAATTCTAAGTCGAAATCACGCGAAAATGAAAGTAATTGTGGGGCTTAGCTTCTTCATCTTATTCGGCTTTGTTACTAAATTTTAAGGGTGGTATCCTCATGCAGGGACGGAGCTAGGAAGTTTTATGGGAGGGGATCAAAGCAAATTTTTTTTTTTTTTTTTACAGCGTGTAATGAACTAGTACTTTTTTCTATTTTTTCCTTCTTTTTCTAATCATTGGTACTTAAATACAATGAGGAATTGAGCTTAGAATTGTGTCATACTCTCCAATTAAATGTTTAAATTCTAACAAACAATATTCTCAATATTTAATAACCATAATATCCAAATTACAAGACCACTTAGATTAGAAATTGAGCTTAGAGCAAAGACAGAGGGAGGGGGGACCGGCTGGGGCCATGGTCTCCCCGCCCTCCAACTTCCTAAAAAAGATACTATCAAATTATTCAAATTGCTATAACTAGCTTCCAAAAAGTCTCTATAATTAATACACGTTTGCAATGACGTTGCTTACACACAGAGACGAAGGGATAATTAATACACGTTTGCAATGACGTTGCTTACACACAGAGACGAAGGGAGGGGAAATTTTCCAAAGTCCTTATCATTCCTTTCGAGATCAGAAAATGACCTAACTTGAAAAAGACAATGAAAGCAAACAAGGAACAAAATGAAAGACTAGATAATTAAATAGGAACCTTTTTTTTTTTTTTTATGAAAAAAATCAATAGGAAGTTAGGAAGTGGTCAAAGTTCTGAACAAGGACTTAGAAACTCTGCCTGCTACAGCATCAAAAGAGTGTGCATTTGTCAATACAGAACTATTCAATCATGATCGTCAAACTTTCAAAGTTACTAGTAGGCTTTTTGCGATATCCTATTGGGGGACGGAATCACCTCTATCTTCATATAATTCAATCTTGAAATTGGATGGATGCCGTAGATCATCAACTTGGCTGTTTGATCTTTGTCAAACTTGCAAAAATTCTAAGTCGAAATCACGCGAAAATGAAAGTAATTGTGGGGCTTAGCTTCTTCATCTTATTCGGCTTTGTTACTAAATTTTAAGGGTGGTATCCTCATGCAGGGACGGAGCTAGGAAGTTTTATGGGAGGGGATCAAAGCAAATTTTTTTTTTTTTTTTTACAGCGTGTAATGAACTAGTACTTTTTTCTATTTTTTCCTTCTTTTTCTAATCATTGGTACTTAAATACAATGAGGAATTGAGCTTAGAATTGTGTCATACTCTCCAATTAAATGTTTAAATTCTAACAAACAATATTCTCAATATTTAATAACCATAATATCCAAATTACAAGACCACTTAGATTAGAAATTGAGCTTAGAGCAAAGACAGAGGGAGGGGGGACTGGCTGGGGCCATGGTCTCCCCGCCCTCCAACTTCCTAAAAAAGATACTATCAAATTATTCAAATTGCTATAGCTAGCTTCCAAAAAGTCTCTATAATTAATACACGTTTGCAATGACGTTGCTTACACACAGAGACGAAGGGATAATTAATACACGTTTGCAATGACGTTGCTTACACACAGAGACGAAGGGAGGGGGAATTTTCCAAAGTCCTTGTCATTCCTTTCGAGATCAGAAAATGACCCGACTTGAAAAAGACAATGAAAGCAAACAAGGAACAAAATGAAAGACTAGATAATTAAATAGGAACCTTTTTTTTTTTTTTTTTATGAAAAAAATTAATTAGGAAGTTAGGAAGTGGTCAAAGTTCTGAACAAGGACTTAGAAACTCTGCCTGCTACAGCATCAAAAGAGTGTGCATTTGTCAATACAGAACTATTCAATCATGATCGTCAAACTTTCAAAGTTACTATTAGGCTTTTTGCGATATCCTATTGGGGGACGGAATCACCTCTATCTTCATATAATTCAATCTTGAAATTGGATGGATGCCGTAGATCATCAACTTGGCTGTTTGATCTTTGTCAAACTTGCAAAAATTCTAAGTCGAAATCACGCGAAAATGAAAGTAATTGTGGGGCTTAGCTTCTTCATCTTATTCGGCTTTGTTACTAAATTTTAAGGGTGGTATCCTCATGCAGGGACGGAGCTAGGAAGTTTTATGGGAGGGGATCAAAGCAAATTTTTTTTTTTTTTTTTACAGCGTGTAATGAACTAGTACTTTTTTCTATTTTTTCCTTCTTTTTCTAATCATTGGTACTTAAATACAATGAGGAATTGAGCTTAGAATTGTGTCATACTCTCCAATTAAATGTTTAAATTCTAACAAACAATATTCTCAATATTTAATAACCATAATATCCAAATTACAAGACCACTTAGATTAGAAATTGAGCTTAGAGCAAAGACAGAGGGAGGGGGGACCGGCTGGGGCCATGGTCTCCCCGCCCTCCAACTTCCTAAAAAAGATACTATCAAATTATTCAAATTGCTATAGCTAGCTTCCAAAAAGTCTCTATAATTAATACACGTTTGCAATGACGTTGCTTACACACAGAGACGAAGGGAGGGGGGATTGGCTGGGGCAATGATCCCCCCTCCCCCCCCCAAATTCCTAAAAAAAGATATTACCGATTATTCAAATTGCTATAGCTAGCTTCCAGAAAGTCTCTATAATTAATACACGTTTGCAATGACGTTGCTTACACATAGAGACGGAGGGAGGGGGGACCGGCTAGGGCCATGGTCCCCCCCACTTCCTCAAAAAATATATTTTAAGGAGTAAAAATAAATAAATAAAAATTTATACTGGTCCCCCTCCCCCCCCAAACTAAATTGATAGGTCTCGGTCCCCCCAACTCTCCTCCACCGGTTGGTTCTTACTTCGTAAGTTAATCCTGAAGTTTTCTTTTGGTTAATTTTTCTATTGTTTTGCTTAGATATTTGGTTAAGAATTTGAAAAGTTAAATTTTTTTTTTTCCCTTCACTGTCGACTTGGAAAATTGGAAATTCCTGATGCCACTTGGAAATATATGTGTTTTTTGTTGTTATTATTTTCTTTATGTATGTATGTAAATCTTGGATCTTTTCTCTGTGAAAATAACAACAACAAAAAACACATAAATTTACATACATACATGAAGAAAATAACAACAACAAAAAACACATAAATTTCCAAGTAGTAACAGGGATTTCCAAGTTTCCAAGCTAACAGCCAATCTATGAAGGAAAAAAAAAAAAAAAAATCAACTTTTCATATTCTTAACCAAATTTCCAAGCCAGACAATAGAAAAATTAACCAAAAGAAAACCCCAGGATTAACCTAAGAAGTAAGAACCAACCAGTAAAGGAGAGTTGGTGGGACTAGGACCTATCAATTTATTTTGAGGGAGGGACCAGTATAATTTTTTTTTTGACCCCTTAAAATATCTTTTTTGAGGAAGTGGGGGGGACCATGGCCCCAACCGATCCCCCCTCCCTCCGTCTCTGTGTGTAAGCAACGTCATTGCAAACGTGTATTAATTATAGAGACTTTTTGAAAGTTAGCTATTGCAATTTGAATAATCGGTAATATCTTTTTTGAGGAAGTAGGGGGACCATAGCCCCAGCCGGCCCCCCCCCTTTCGTCTTTGCTCTTGAGGCTTCTAGTAATTGATTGTTTAAAGCATGTTGCAGATACATAAGAAGCTCCCAAAAAGTCACAATTGTTACAATATATTGAAAATATAATATATTTTCTGTATATTCCATTACGGACGGAGCCAGGAAATTTTATGGGATGGGGCCACCCAAAAAAAATTTTCAGTTCTTAAGAATTTTTTATTAAAAAAAAAAAATTATTTTAGTTATTTTTTATGAACTAAAGACTACCGCAAGAGCAAAAAAAATTAAGTATTTGAAAGTAAAGGCCAAAAAAAAAAAAAAAAAACTTTGTGGGTATGGCCCAAAAAAATTAAGAATAGAGCCAAAAGTTTTTATTGGATATGGCCAAAAAATCTAAAAATATGGCAAATTTTTTTTTAGGAGGGCCAAATGACTAAACTTAAAACTTTACTTTACTTTTTTTTTTTTTTTTTTTTTTTTCATTTGGGGAGACCATGGCCTACCCCGGTCCCCTCCTCCCTCCGTCTCTGTTAATTCTATAATTATGTTGATATTAAATATTCTCTTATTTATGGGCGGATTGTAATCAAATCATAGGGATTTGATTACATACTTGTATTTAGGCATTACCCTATAAATATTGACTTTTGTATTGTAAACAAAAAAAGAAAATAAGCCCACTTGGGCAGTTATCAGATTGGCACACTGAACCTGATTGGCGCATGGTGCATGTGATGTTGTCGTTTTGGGCTGATTCCGGCTGATCTAGAACAAGCGGCAAAAGTTATGGCGAATAGTGTGACAATCGGAGTGATTGATGGAATGTGGTGGCGTGTGGTAGAACCGGCAGAAGCTTTCAGTGAAGCGTGGTGGCCGGAGGCGGTGCGTGATTATTGAGGGCCACAAGAAAATGGCTCTAATACCATGCTAAAATAGCTTTGATACCATGCCGAAATATATTTTCATTATATTCTATAATTATGTTGATATCAAAATATTATCTTATTTATGGGCTGATTGTAATCAGATCCCCTTAAGCCAAACTTCAAAAGGGGCCGACGATATGCCAAAATCTAAAAATAGGCCTGATTACAATCAACCCATAAATAGAGAATATTTGATATCAACATAATTATGGAATATACAAAAAATATATTATATTTTTTGTATATTTTAACAACAATCATGTGGATCATCCATATGGGATCATTTTCCTGGTAATTTATGAGAGTTCAATTGCAGTCAATTTGAACCTCTTTGTTAGATTTAGCCTTTGCAATACCTAAAAAGACCAAAATATCCCTGATTTTTTTTTTTTACTTTTTTTATTTACTTTTTTAATTTGGAATTAAGGGTAAATTTAGAATCTTATAAAAAAGTTAGGGGTATAAACGTCATTGTTTCACTTTTAACGTTTAAAATCTGACGGAGGGATTCAAATTGATTGCAATTGAAAGTTCAGGAAATCAAATTGAGAGGTTTTGAAGTTTTGGAGCTTGTCAAATCGTGTAGTAATTCAGTGGTCTAAAGTGAAGTTACCCGTTTTAGTGGAGTTTAATGTTATATAGCGAAAGAAAAGATAATTGTAAAAGAAATTAAAGACAAAGCGGAATACAGAATATAAGAAACAATGATTTACATGGTTTGATTTATGACTTATGTCTACTAGATACAAGACCAAATTGCTACATTTTACTCTTATTCCTTGATATTGTTACAATACAAAATATTCATATTTATAAAAAAAAAAAAGTTAAATATCTTATTCACCCATTTGATTTAATTTCTTTATTTTTTGACCCCTAAGGTTTACTTTTTACCACATGAGGTCCCTCTGGTTTGCTTAAAGACGATAATGGTTCATCCGTCAAAATTTCGTTTAAAATTTGACGAAATGTCACGTCAGCACTAATCACGGTTTGACACGTGTCTATATAATTAATTAATTTAAAAAAAAATTAAAAACATTAAAAAAATATATTTAATTAA
Source organism: Corylus avellana (assembly GCF_901000735.1). NCBI lineage: Eukaryota > Viridiplantae > Streptophyta > Magnoliopsida > Fagales > Betulaceae > Corylus > Corylus avellana. Next base: position 27,254,840 of record NC_081544.1, read on the forward strand.
AATTTAAAAATAATAATAAAATTGGGCGATGGCCATAACCAACCCTTTGGCCATCAGCCACCTTTTTAGTAGAACCACCCCATGACCAAAGGGGTGAGTTCAAACCACCTTGAGAGTACTACTGGAAGGCCCACTTAGAAATTGTACGAACCACTAAGTGGCTATATATATATATATATATATATATATATATATATATATATATATATGGGCCCATGGAGTGTCCAAACGACCCCCATGGCCAAAGGACGTGGCTGGCCAAAGGGGATGGCCAGCCACCCCCAAATGGCCAAAGGGGGAGGCTACGGCCAACTGCAATTTTTTTTTTTTAATTATTATTTTTAATTAATTAATTATATGGGATACGTGTCAAACTATGATTGCTGTTGGCGTGGTATTCCGTCAAATTTTGGATGGAATTTTGACGGAGAGATCATCTTCGTCTTTAAGCAAACTAGAGGGACTTCCTGTGATAAAAAAGTAAACCTTATGGGCAAAAAAATAAAGAAGTTAAACCACATGAGTGAGTAAGGTATTTAACCCTATAAAAAATTGGGGGTAGATAATCTAATTAGATTATCGTCAAATTTAACTACAATCGAATCAATTAGATTTAATTATCATTAAATCTGATTACGAAAAATTACAATTAATTACAATCAAATCCCCTAATATATTCTAACAACATAATGGTTAAATTGCTTAGAAAAAAAGTGGCAAAGAAAAATCAAATCCTCTTTCACATGTTTTATTGAAAACAAGAAAACAAGAAGCAGAGGACGATTTTATGGTGAACCAGTTTGAGTCTGAAAACACTTAATGCATGCCTACCGTTTGCTTTACGGTAGGGTGCATTGATTAAAGTCTGATTTGTCAAACATTCCAGAGCTAGGGTGCATTGTAGCCATGCAACCTATAAACCTTAATTTCCAGCATTCACATTGGTAACCCAAAATTTTGCAACGTACAACAACCGCAAGAATATATATGCTTTTAATGTTGCTATTGGAGGGTCTTGATCGGGAGGTTTAATCTGAACAAGAAATTGGATTATTGGCCTAGATCATCAACTTAATTGGCTACTTTAATTATCTTAGTCAAACTTGCAATAAATCAGTCGAAATCACTCGAAAATGAAAGTTAGCGCGTGGGGCTTCATCTTATTGATTCGGCTTTGTTACAAAATTTTAAGGGTGGTATCCTCATGAGGCTTTCTAGTAATTTTTTTTTGACATGTTCACACAATAGAGAGATGGGGGATTCGAACTAGTAACCTCCGCTTCATTAGGCGTGGTCCCAGCCGATTGAGCTACCTCTTGAGGACGCCTTCTAGTAATTGATTGTTACGGATATATAATATAAGACGTACGCGCTCAAAAAATAACAATTGTGGAGCATCCATATATATGGGATCATTTTCCTGGTAATTTATGAGAGCTCAATCATGACTGCTACGTTCATGCGCAACAAGCACAAATTAGTCCAGACAAAAACGTACAATTTGGTCTTGTTGGCAACTTCCATACAATTTCTTGGTAACTTTTAGAAGGAAGATAATGGCGTTATAAAAAGCGGGCCCTGGGGGCTTGGGCTTTGCTACTTCACTCACACGCCATTTCATCAACATCCTAGAAAGAAAGAAAGAGAGAGATGATGGTGCAACTGCAAATGGCATTTTAGATAATTTATGAGAGCTCAATCATGACTGCTACGTTCATGCGCAACAAGCACAAACTAGTCCAGACAAAGACGTACAACTTGGTCTTGTTGGCAACTTCCATACAATTTCTTGGCGACTTTTAGAAGGAAGATAATGGCGTTATAAAAAGGGGCTTGGGCTTTGCTGCTTCACTCACACGCCAATTCATCAACATCCTAGAAAGAAAGAAAGAGAGAGATGATGGTGCAACTGCAAATGGTATTTCAGATAATTTATGAGAGCTCAATCATGACTGCTACGTTCATGCGCAACAAGCACAAACTAATCCAGACAAAGACGTACAACTTGGTCTTGTTGGCAACTTCCATACAATTTCTTGGCAACTTTTAGAAGGAAGATAATGGCGTTATAAAAAGCGGGCCCCAAGGGCTTGGGCTTTGCTACTTCACTCACACGCCAATTCATCAACATCCTAGAAAGAAAGAAAGAGAGAGATGATGGTGCAACTGCAAATGGTATTTCAGATAATTTATGAGAGCTCAATCATGACTGCTATGTTCATGCGCAACAAGCACAAACTAGTCCAGACAAAGACGTACAACTTGGCCTTGTTGGCAACTTCCATACAATTTCTTGGCGGCTTTTAGAAGGAAGATAATGGCGTTATAAAAAGCGGGCCCCGGGGGCTTGGGCTTTGCTGCTTCACTCACACGCCAATTCATCAACATCCTAGAAAGAAAGAAAGAAAGAGAGAGGTTGTAACGACCTAGATTTTAAAACTCTTATTTAAATAATATTAAATAGATTAAAAATATAATCGATAAATTAGAACAATGATATGTGGATTAATGATATTAAATAACTATTTAGTGATAAAGGTATATTACATTGATTTTTGACCTCTTATGTATATTACTTTAATTCTAAAAATTTAGCTTCACTAATATGTTTATGGGCATAATTAAACCCAATTTAGTAAATAAATTATTTATATTGGCGTTTAGTGAAGTCATAAATTAATTTGAAGCTTTTCAATTTTTAGCCTAAAAAGCAGTGTCTTAATTTTCATACTGTCTAAATGAGATTAAAACTGCTAAAGAAAGATACCAAGGCTAGCCACCTTTGTTGAAAGCTTAAAGTCTTCTAGTAATGAGGGTTATAGGAAATATCATGATTATAATAATTTAATAAGGCAAGTGGCGAAGTGGGAATGCAAATTATAGTTAAAGCCTAAGTTGAATCGGAAACTTTGTACAGGCCAAAAATAGACTCAAACGAACTCGGATGAAGTCGAATTAGAAATATAAAATGTTTGTCTCGGAGTCCTCTATCTACTCGCAAAATTTTATGTCAACCGGAGTACGTTTGGAAATTGAAAAATGGATTGGGATACACTGCCCTCATTTTGGACGAAAATACTAATTGGTATAGAGCATGAAATATGGACTAGGTTCATTCTTTTGGTTAAATACATCTCAACCCTTAGATCAAATGTGTAAAAATAAATCCTAACCATTCATTCTCTTATAAATAGAGCCTAAAGCTAAAGTCTTGAGCTTTTTATTTACAATCTTACAACAAGTAAAATTGTTTGCTCCTCCTTTCATTTTATTTCTTAGTTCTAGTCAAATACCATTTAGCTTAGATCTTTCTTGTAGTGTTCAAGTGTTTTCCTAAACTAGCTACCTAGAGAAGATTTGGTGGAGTTTTACTTCTAAGGATTATTTGGTAAGTGTTTCTTGTATAAATATCATGATTTGTTGCTTGTATCACTTGTTCTCATTTAATTGTTTAAAGACCCAATAAGCGTATAACGTAAAATAAAGTAATAAATACAAGTGAATTAATAATAATGAGTTAGTGGACAAAATCAATTAAGGGCTTATGATATTATCTATATATTATTTACTTTACAGTATTTACATTCAGTCATTTCTTTTATTGTCATTTAAATTTTAATTCATATTTTTGGCGGTTATCCCCGAAATATGAATTTAGTATTTACATTCAGTCATTTCTTTTATTGTCATTTAAATTTTAATTCATATTTTTGGCCGTCATCCCCGGAATATGAATTCAATATTTACATTCAGTCATTTCTTTTATTGTCATTTAAATTTTAATTCATATTTTTGGCGGTAATCCCCGGAATATGAATTCAGTATTTACATTCAGTCATTTCTTTTATTATCATTTAAATTTTAATTCATACTTTGGTAGGTACGGACCATTGGTCTCATCTCCGAAATATGAGTCATGCTTTATATATATTATTTATAATACTAGTTTGTATTTAGTGATACTGGCCATTAGCCTCGTCACCAAAAATGAATTCAGGCATAAAGCTTGTTATAAGTGACTATCTTAGATTAATATAATAAAATGAGTAAGTAAAGATGAAGTGACGGATAATAAATAAATATAAAAAGATGAGGGTCTTTAAACAATGATATTATTGGAGAATGAACTAAGTATTATTTGTATGTATGTATTTATATGCAAAAGTGGAGCAGAATACTACACTAAGGAGTGTAAGTATGGATATACTTACTAAGTACTAGCTTTGTTTTATTGTTATAGGAATTCTTATTTTGTCTTATTAATATAATTTTGCAATACAACTGCTGCATAATGTGTCTAATAAAATGGGCTGATAAGATAGCCACCTTAAGAACAAGCTGGGTGAATTGCTGCAAGGAACTGTCGGTATCTCAGTGGATAGGGGTATATAACCGTCCAACAGACCCAATATATAACTAAGCTGGGGCGGTATAGTTGCCAGCACTAAACAGGTAAACCTCTAAAGTGTGAGGGACATAACAGACGTAAGCGGGCTGAGAGCTCACAACAAAAGGTCTAAAGAAAGATTATCATAAAACACAAACTAATCTGTCATTACGCTGCATTCACAACTCATTCATTATTATATATTTTAATCTTTAATCTCACTTGTTCAAACTAGTCTTTTTAGTCTTTATCTCTAGGAAAATAGATTACTCACTTGTTTGCCTATGTAAATATGATAACGTCATCTTTACATAGATCTTGATGCAGGAATAGAAAGTGAGGACGATGGTCCTTTTACTGGTTTTGATGGTTGATAAACCATCTACTGCAGGATTGATGCTTACTCTATGCAGCAAGACTCATTTATGTTAATCATTTTTATTACATATGGTGATGTGTGTGAACTTAATAAATATTACTATATTAATTTAGGTGCCATCTGTGGCATATATTTGGTATACCTAGTGTGTACATATGTTGTAATAAAAACTATGTTTCTATTTTATACCACCTCAAGGTATTTCAGTTAGTTCAATTGTGTTGTGTAAGTTATTCCTAGGTCATAGAAGAAGAAAAAAAACATACTCCGCTGTAAGATTGTATTTTCTAAAGTTGCAGCGTCACGACTTTGATATTTGCTAGTTCAAATATCGGGGCATTACAGAGATGATGGTGCAACTACAAATGGTATTTCAGATAATTTTGCTATTGTTTTCAATTGATGCAATATTTGTACAAGCAGCTGCGGGTTTAGCAATTAATGGTTCATGTGAAGCAAGCTGTGGGGGTATTAACATCGGAATAGGATCCTCTCCAGTCCAAAATGGACTTTGGACTGGAGAATATCCAGTTCATGGCTAGAATTTCTTCTTAGAAATCCTAAAGCCACAAATAAGACACATGTCCACTATCCAAAAATAATAATAAAATATTATTTTAGATGTAAATAAAAATAAAAAACAAAATTATAAAATATTAAGGGGTGGTTGGCCACCCCATTAAGGGTGGCCAGACCACCCCAGTTGAGGGCTGGGGTGGCTGCCCTTGGGGGTGATCCGGCCACCCCCAAGGGCCAAATCTTTAAAAAAATAATAATAATTCATTTGGCCCTTGGGGGTGGTCAAATCTAAAAAAATAAAAAATAAAAAATCATTTAACCCTTGGAGGTGGTCAAATCTAAAAAAAATTTAAATAAATAAA
>NC_081544.1:27260559-27260922 GCF_901000735.1 Corylus avellana
TAGTCATGAACTTGATATTCTCCAGTCCATTTTGGACTGAAGAGAATCCTATTCCGTTAACATCACATACCCTTTTAGAATGGGAGATGGTTGCTTCGTTGATCCATGGTTTGAAGTAGTTTGCAATAATAGCGACTCTTGGACCTTTCCCAAGCCTGTTTTGAAGAAGCTCGACCTTGAGGTGTTCAACATTTCATTATAAACTTATACTTCAGGAAGCAGTACAGTTCTCATCAATTATCCGAGTAACAAGAGTAAAATGTAGCTATTTGGTCTTTTATTCAGTGAATGTAAGTTATAAATTGAACCACCTAAATCATTGTTTTTTATTTTCTTTATCCAATACATTATCCTTTAAAACTG
>NC_081544.1:27261022-27262786 GCF_901000735.1 Corylus avellana
CTTTTAATGTTGCTATTGGAGGGGTCTTGATCAGGAGTTTTAATCTGTAAAAGAAATTGGATGAATGGCCTAGATCATCATCAACTTAATTGGCTTCTTTAATTATCTTAGTCAAACTTGCAATAAATATGTGCCCACTATTTAGCACGTTGAGCCGCAGCTAGATTTCACTCTGGCAGCATTCATTTTTCCTCTTCCCCTTTCAAGTCTTCTAAGATTGTTAGTGGAGAGGATCATTCTCTTTCTGTTTGTTTGTTGTAATTTTTCTGGTTTGTAATGTACTTAAAAAAAAAAAAAAAAAATTCCAATAAATCAGTTGAAATCACTCTAAAATGGAAGTTAGCGTGTGGGGCTTCATCTTATTAATTCGGCTTTGTCACGAAATTTTAAGGGTGGTATCCTCATGAGGCCTTTTAGTAATTGATTGTTACGGATATATAATATAAGACGTACGCGCCCAAAAAGTAACAATTGTGGAGCATCCATATATATGGGATCATTTTCATGGTAATTTATGAGAGTTCAATCATGGCTGTTACGTTCATGCACAGCAAGCACAAATTAGTCCAGACAAAGACGTACAACTTGGTCTTGTTGGCAACTTCCATACAATTTCTTGGCGACTTTTAGAAGGAAGATGATGGCGTTATAAAAAGCGGGCCCCGGGGGCTTGGGCTTTGCTGCTTCACTCACACGCCAATTCATCAACATCCTAGAAAGAAAGAAAGAGAGATGATGGTGCAACTGCAAATGGTATTTCAGATAATTTATGAGAGCTCAATCATGATTGCTACGTTCATGCACAACAAGCATAAACTAGTCCAGACAAAGACGTACAACTTGGTCTTCTTGGCAACTTCCATACAATTTCTTGGCGACTTTTAGAAGGAAGATAATGGCGTTATAAAAAGCGGGCCCCGAGGGCTTGGGCTTTGCTGCTTCACGCACATGCCAATTCATCAACATCCAAGAAAGAAAGAAAGAGCGAGATGATGGTGCAATTGCAAATGGTATTTCAGATAATTTATGAGAGCTCAATCATGACTGCTACGTTCATGCGTAACAAGCACAAACTAGTCCAGACAAAAACGTACAACTTGGTCTTGTTGGCAACTTCCATACAATTTCTTGGCGACTTTTAGAAAGAAGATAATGGCATTATAAAAAGCGGGCCCCAGGGGCTTGGGCTTTGCTGCTTCACTCACACGCCAATTTATCAACATCCTAGAAAGAAAGAAAGAGAGAGATGATGGTGCAACTGCAAATGGTATTTTAGATAATTTTGCTATTGTTTTCAATTAATGCAATATTTGTACAAGCAGCTGCGGGTTTAGCAATTAATGGTTCATGTGAAGCAAGCTGTGGGGGTGTTAACATCATAATAGGATCCTTTCTAGTCCAAAATGGACTTTGGACTAGAGAATATCTAGTTCATGGCTAAAATTTCTTCTTAGAAATCTTAAAGCCACAAATAAGGCATCTGTCCACTAACCAAAAATAATAATAAAATATTATTTTATATTTAAATAAAAATAAAAAATAAAATTATAAAATATTAAGGGGTGGTTGGCCACCCTAGTTTAGGGCTGGGGTGGCTGCCCTTGGCAGTGGTCCGGCTACCCCCAAGGGCCAAATCTTACAAAAAAAAAAAAAAAAAAAATCATTTGGACCTTGGAGGTGGTCAAATCTAAAAAAATAAAAAATAAAATTTGTTTGGACCTTGGGGGTGGTCTGGCCATCTCCAAGGGCCAAACGGAATTTTTT
>NC_081544.1:27262869-27308200 GCF_901000735.1 Corylus avellana
GGGTGGTCTGGCCACCCCTTAATATTTTATAATTTTGTTTTTTTTATTTTATTTAAATCTAAAATAATATATATATATAGTGGATATGTGTCCTATTTGTGGATTTAGAATTTCTAAGAAGAAATCCTAGTCATGAACTTGATTGGAGAGGATCCTATTCCGTTAACATCACATACCATTTTGGAATGGGAGATGGTTGCTTCGTTGATCCATGGTTTGAAGTAGTTTGCAATAATAGCGACTCTTGGGCCTCTCCCAAGCCTGTTTTGAAGAAGATCAACCTCGAGGTGCTCAACATTTCATTAGAAACTTATACTTCAGGAAGCAGTACAGTTCTCGTCAATTATCCGATCGAGTAACAAGTGTAAAATGTAGCTATTTCATCTTCTATTCGGTGAATGTAAGTTATAAACTGAACCACCTAAATCATTGTTTTTTATTTTCTTTATCCAATACATTATCCTTTAAAACTGTCCATATATATGGAAATTTCTCAAAATGCAGTCCGACGTTTCTGATCCTAATGAATATGACCACTATGCTTATTATTAAAGTTTGTTAAATATAGGAAATGAACCAGAAGAAAGATGTCTCTTTTGAATTAGGATATGATTTGAAGATGTTATATTAATATGCATGTTTGGATTGTGTAGATATTAAAGTTGAAGTGGGGTAGCTGAGATATGTTTGGATCCCCTGATAAGTGTCAAGAAAGAAAAGAGTAGAAGGAAAGATCAAAAACAAGAATATAAAAAGAAACAGTACTAGGATGTCAATTAATAACTGGTGGAATAGAATGCATTTTGATCATATTGTTGTTCAGAGAGTTAAAGTTGTGATATCCAACAATTGTCCTAATGTAATGACGTCTAGTGGCTCTGACAGAGGAGGCCTACGCGTTGATACCTTGTGAGAGACTTGTCGCATTGTCGGACTCGACTGCTGCCTGGCATTTAGGCAAGCAAATGCTATCTTTGCAATGGAGAGCACTTCCTCGGTTACTCGACCCCTTGGAGGTGAGAGGCGTTGGTCCAACACTTCCTTCAATGTGATTTGATGGGAAACTGTCGATGATGATGATGACGACGATATGGAGGAGATGAAGTTGCCTGGATGCCTTCCCATTATCACTTCCAATGCTAGCATCTCAAAGCTGTAAACATCGCACTTCTCGTTCACTCCCGTTGTGTAAGCAAGCTCTGCAAAGAAGATATTAGCAAATGGTATATATGGATATGATATTGTTCGCTTTGGGTCAAGCTCGCACGGTTTTATTATTGGGTTTATCCCAAAATGCTTCATACCATTTAAAGAGAGCATATATGCTTTATGAGTGAGTAGCGACCAGTGAGGACAAAGCTTCCCTGGAGCTGAATACCCGAAGGTGCCTGCATATGATGTGCAATTGGATGAGTTAGGCTTTAAAATCCTTGCTGTGCCGAAGTCAGAGACGTGGGCTTCATTGTCCAAATCCAGCAGTATGTTATTGCTTGATATGTCTCGATGAATAACAGGAGGTGAGCAGTCGTGGTGCATATAGGATAAAGCTCTGGCAACACCTCTTACAACTTTCACCCTCCTAATCCAGTCCAATTCCATTGCCTTAACCTCACTGCTCAATATCTTTCTCAAGCTTCCCCCTTCCAAGAACTCATACACCAAATATGAGTATCTTGCATGTGAACAAAACCCGTAAAGCTTTACAATATTCAGATGTCTTACTTCTGTTAAAGCAGTAATCTCACTGTTAAAGGCTTTTAGGTTAGCCACTATGCCATCCTCTGATTGGTGAAGTTTCTTCACAGCAACAACTTGACCGTTTGGCAGCTCAGCTCTATAAACTCTTCCACATCCCCCCTCTCCAATGCTATATCTTGAGTTGAATGCCTCTGTCGCTTCAACAATGTTTTGATGTGCTATTTTCCCATCATAACTCCATATCACAAACATATTTTCATTTTCTGCATCCCTTGGCTCATCATCTATCTTTCTCCCTTTTTTGAAACCAACACAGTATATTCCTGCAATGATATATAAAAGAAATAGGGTGCCCAAAAGAGAGACTGTGATCAAAATCGCGGCTCGAAGGCTCATCTTTCCACCAGGTCTTTTGCTCAACAAAGAGAGGCAAGCCTGCAAACCAGTGTTGTTGCCACACAAGCCTCTGTTATGTTCTAGGGCTACTATTTGTGCCCTGCTGAAAGCTTTGTTGTTAGGAAGAGGACCCTCCAAATTATTGTATGATATGTCCACGGATGTCAAGCTTAACATTTCACTATAAGTGGATGGGATCGAGGCAGACAGAAAATTGTGGGACAGGTTTAACAATGCTAAGTAGTGTAAATATCCAAGCTCCCATGGAAGCTTTCCTGTGAGCAAATTGTGGCTAAGATCAAGATTGTTGAGACTGCGTATATTGGCAATCTGTGGGGTGATACTTCCCCAAAACCTGTTCATGCTCAAATTCAAATCTGTGAGTTTTGAGCACTGTGCTAATTGTTTGGGAAGTGATCCGCTTAGATTGTTTGCTGCCAAGTTAAGTTGACTAAGACTGGAGAGCTTTCCAACTTCCGTGGGAATATTGCCTGAAAGTTTATTATTATTCAGTTTAAGAAGGAATAATAAATTCAAGGCCCCCAATTCCTTTGGAATGTTTCCTACTAGGTGATTTTCGGATAGGTCAAGCACTTCTAGTTTATTTGCTTTACCAAGATCATGTGGTATTGTACCTGAAAGTCTATTGTTTGAGATCCTCAAGCTTGTTAGGCTTTTGGATTGCCCCCAGTTGTTCGAAAGTTCACCATAAAGCTTGTTATAACTCAGATTGATGTATTTCAGTCTTGGATATATGCCGAAATCTTTCGACATGTTCCCTTCAAGCTGATTTCTGTGCATTTGAACTCTGACTAAGTTGGTACAGTTTTCTAAACTCTTTGGAATAGGACCGAAGAAGTTGTTTTCATGTACAGCCAATTGTTCAAGTGCCCCATTGGCGCATATATTTTGTGGTAAATAGCCAGACAAGAAGTTCTCAGCCACTAGAAAACCTCCCAAAAATGTAAGATTATAGATTTCTGTAGGAATGGAGCCACTGAGTTTGTTCGTAAACAAAACTAGGTTAGGCAGGGATGTGAGTTTTCCTATTTCAGGAGGGATGTGGCCAGATAACTGATTCACACACAGGAACAACGTTGTAAGGTTGTTCAAGTTTCCTAGTACAGGAGGGATGTGGCCAGAAAATTGATTGATACTCAGATCCAAGTATGTGAGCTTGGTCAAATTGCCTACTTCTGAAGGTATGCGGCCAGATAGATTATTAACACCCAGATTCATAAGTACGAGATTTGTCAAGTTTCCTATAGAAGCAGGGATTGAACCTACGAGATTGTTTTTTGGCAAATGTAGCTCCATTCGAGAATGAAGATTTCCCATTTCCCGAGGTATAGATCCATTTATCTCATTCTCATTCTCATCCAAATAAAGGTATTGAAGACTCATCAGCAGACACATCTCAGATGGAATATTTCCAGAGAGACGATTGAGACTCAAGTCTAGGTGAGTGAGCTTGGAAAGATTACTGATATGGGGTGGAATGGTTCCATAAAAAGAGTTGTTAGAAAGCTCGAGGCTAACAAGGTCGGGGAAGGATAAGAAGTTGAGACATTCAAGCGTACCTCTCAAACCACTGCTTGTGATGTTTATATGCGTGACACTTCCAGGCTCATTGCATGTGATTCCATCCCACTTGCAGGGGTTATTAGAAGAAGAAGTGGAAGAATTGTGGGAAGGAAGAAGGGTCCAGGAAGGGAGGAGCATTTGAGTTGAATTGTCAAAACTGTCTTTCCATCTCAGAAGAGCCTCTGCTTCTTCTTTTCTCCGAGTCAAAGAGGAAGAAGCTAGAGCAGAAGAATCATGGCTAAAAGAGATGAAGATGATGATGGGTAACAAGACCCTGAGTGGAGTGAGCAGGTTAGAGAGTGGTTGCTTAGGCAAAACTGACATGACTTTAGCTGTGGGGTGAGATTGGTTTGCTGATGAAAAGGCTTGATCCCTGCACTGCACAGGGTACTTATAGACAAGAAAATTCGTACACAGTTTATCGTATGCATATATTCATGACCATTCTCCTTGGCTATTTCCAGAGCGGTTGCTGGTACATCTATTTTGGAATCAATCCGTTCACACATGGGCACAGATCAAATCTGTAAATGGTATTGAAATTGCATGATGAGTTTTCATTGTATTTTCTTCATAGACAAAGTGCACCACTAAATGGTTGCCATTTAGCTTATCACTGGAGTGAGAATTTCCTCTGTATTTGATGATTCCATCCCAAGATTGATGGCCGTGGGTCCATTAAATTGGAATTTGATGATGCCAATTTGAACCACATAGTTTCCTCTCTACAGTAGTCAATACAATAGAGTTGAAAATCATCGAGTGTGGAGTGTGGGTTGGTTATCCTATCTTAATCAATAGAGACGTTTGTATTGACTTGTAGAAAAAGAAAAAGGAGAATATGCTCCTCCCTTTCAAGGGTGGAAAAGGGAGGTTGAGGAGCAGGTACGTATACGTGGGTATACGTAACTTAGAATTATTAAATGTTCTCATATATGATCAGCATCCTCGTTTTCATAGATAGTGGCTAAATTTTAAATGTCAATTTTCCAAATTCCAAATGTAGAAATATAGATAAACAAGAATATAGGTAATTAACTGGAAAGAGAGCTATTATGGTTAAAAAGAATTTGCATAGTAATATTGTTAAAAATAGCATATAATTGTTGAAACTCGGAAGAAAAAAAATATATATCATATATGATCAACATACTGCAGCTGCTACAAGTAGAACGCCTTAAATCCTCAGCTCTCTTTGGTAATAAAAACAAGTTGAGATTATGTCACATCCATACTCAATTATGTAAGGATATAATAGGGTTTAGGGTTTTGATTAGAAAAAAAAAATGTAACGATATAATAGTGGATATATAATAATAGTGGGTTCAGTGGTATAACTAAATAATAATTCGGCCTAATTGTAATACGTTTTCTGTTAGAAGTTAGAAATGTGTAACTGAATGTTGGCCGTATAAATATAAGCAGCCCAGTTGATTAGAGGGTATGAAAGAAGTTAGGTCATTCTTATAGTTCCAATTCTGGAGACTGAGTTGTTCTCGAGTTTAGCTATTCCTTGTTCATCATATCTCATCAATAGAGATTTACATATCCAATTACCAATTGCAATCCAATCTTTCATATTCAACCATTATTTCAATTACAAATTTATATCAATTTCCATCTATATCTCAAATTACATAGAAATATGTTACAATAATTTATTACAAATAAGGGGTATAGTACTAGTAGATTGGATTAAATCTCTATTGCATGTGTTTGATAACATCTCAATTATACTCTGTACATATCTGATAGAAGATACATGTATAACCATGCTGCAGGCCTTGGGGACATCACAAGCTTCTTAATTAGCTGATTTACAAACTATCTTGTTGGTCGGATTGCAACTTCGTGGCAGTTTGGTAATTGGATTTAACATTCTGCAGGAGAAAAAGAAAAAGAAATTCAAACCATTTAAATTCAATCACCAATAATGATCTATAGGCTGAAAGTATGAGAAAAAAAAAACAAAACAAAACAAAAAACAATAGTTCCATACAACCTGAAGAAATATGATCTATCAATCTAATGGATCAACAATTTCTCAACAGAACTGATCCAATTTGCTATAACTACCTTAGCAACCTTGAAGAGAACCAGAAGAACAATAAAGTACATGTGAAGCATATAATTACTTAGATAGATGAAACATACCTCTAGCAATGTGATGTAATAAAAATCCTCCATATGCTGCATAAGTGCAGTCCCATCTCTAATTGAACGGTATATATTTATTTCAGTTTGTAAAATCTTTTCAATAAGTTCCTTCTCACCCTTCATCTGTATAAAACGCTCTCAATCAGAATTTAGTTCAGAAATCAAAATGGTGCAACTGGAAATAAGAACTCATAAAATAAGATTTTCAGCAGTATAGAAATTGTTGCTGAAGAATATATATAGCTAATGTAATGAATCAATGGGTAAAACTCATTGAATCTCTCATGTCAGCTCAACTCAGCCTCCCTAGATATTAGACTTCGTGTGCTGATCGCAATAACATACTCAAAAGAATTTTAATTGCAGTGGCATTGAACCGTGAATTCAGATGTACTTAACATTCAGTAATTCCTATTCAATGAATTCCTTTATTTTTTATCAACCAAAAGGCATAATGAAAACTCAGGTCTAAAAAGTCATTCTTCAGGCCGTGATCTCTGAACACTAGTATCACCCATTACAACTGTTTGAAAGAAAAGAATTTATTTAACAAAGTCCAACTAAATTTTAGAAGTAAGAAAGGCTTGGATTAAATTCTAACCCTAGTTTCATTTTTTGATAAAGTAAAATAAATAAATAAATAAATAAAAATTAAAAAAAAAAATGAAACTATAGTTAGCATTTAAAGGTCCCAGACACGAACATTTTGTAGAGTACCTTTTGGTAAACAATAGAATATCTTTCTTTTTTTTTTTTTCTTTTTTTTTTTCTGTTTTTGGGGGGTAGGTTAGTAAACAACAGATACAGAATAAGAATTTCAAGTTTACATCTGTGTGATGCCAATAAATACAGTTAGGAAGAAAACCAAGTCCCCACAAGGTAGGAAGAAAACCAAGTCCCCACAAGGTACCCAATAAATACATCATTTTATGCAGAGATCAAATGGTCATTCGTAAATTAGGCTTCAATTTTGATCCACTCTTTGCAAATGAATTTTTCAGAACTTTAGATTGACAGTGGTTTGAAGTGACCTAAACAATAGTTCATATTAACATGCATGAACTTATAATCACTCTTTCGCCTCCACACATTAGTTAAAATGCACACATGCATCTTCTAACCAGAAATTTGGGATTTACGTTGCCTCGTCCTCCTCCTAATGGAAGGTGGCGAGGACATAAGATCTCAATCTTTTCTCATTCTTTCTAATTGCACAATTGATATGAAAGTAGCAGAGAATCAAGACCATGACTTCTGATATTATGCCCATTCATTTCAATCTAATAAGAAATGTGTTCTATTAGACTTTTATTTGGACATTCTCAGTTATAGAAGTGTGCTTTCTCTTTAGCCTTTCATTGCAACTGTGGCAAAAGCAACAGCAGTCACAACAAAATACTTTAGCCTTCAGCCACACGATCATAGTAGTCAAACTCTTTATTGGATCTCTAATAAATAAGGAACATACTACACTGCATTTGAAAACCATTTCAACTGGATGTCATCTTCGGGCAGCAGTACTTCCTTATTTTGTAAGAAAAACAAAACGAATGTACAGATAAGGTGGCCGGTTCTCCGTTCAACCACCAACTCAACCAGCTTGTTCAACCAGCTTGCTCTTTGAAACATTATTACAAACAGAAAGTGTCGGATAATTGACGATAAGTGTACTGATTCGTGACTTAGGAGTGTCTAATGAAATGTTGAGCACCTCGAGGCCGAGGCTCATCAAGAAAGGTTTGGGAGGACCCGAAGACACACTATAATTGCAAACTACTTCAAACCAGTGATGAAGGTAGCAAGCAGCTCCTATTCCAAAAGGGTATGGAATGCTAACATTTCCACAGCGTTCTTGACATGAACTATTAATTGCTAAATCCGCTGCTTGTACAAATATTGCATAAATGGAACACAATAACAAAATGATCTGGAATACCATTTGCACTTGCACCACCATCTCTCTCTCTCTCTATGATGATGATGGGATTGTGAAGCAGCTATAAGCCCAAGCCCCCGCCTTTTACAACGCCATTACCATCCTTTTAAAAGTAGCCCAGAAGACAAGGGTCGATCTGTACGTAACAAAACTCATTTCATTTTTGTCTCACTCTCACCTCAAAGGATGAAAATCATGGTTTAACCAAAACATTAAAAAAAAAATATCTCTTGAAAAAAATTGTCTTCGTCTTCTGTGCATGAACCTAGCAGCCAGTATTGATCTCTCCTAAATTACAGGGGAAAATGCTCCCATGTGGATTGTCGATGGTGCACGACTGTGACTTTTTGGGCGCCTCCAATTACTCTGTAAATTTACTCTATATATTAATTAAAAAATCACTTTATTTATTTATTTTTTTAATTATAGTTTTAAATATCATATTTTTAAATCACACTTTTTGAAATCACGAATCCAAACGAACTCTAAATTACCTATATCTAGCTCAATATTTTGTTATTCACTTTTACTATTGTATTTAAATATTATTTTCAATGATATCTTTATTCTTTCTATAATAATTATACCGTTGAAAATTCGTTTTTTTTAGTGGTCATATTTTTTAAAATTTGTATTTTTTTTTTCCTTTTTCTTAGCCGTCATATAGGAATAATGAAATAGAGAAAACAAAAAGATTGAGATGAAAGAGAATGCTTTGTATTTTTTTTTTTTTATTATTCTTTACTTTTACATTTGTTGAGTTGATTGCATTGTTGACACTCACAAAATATTTCAACAATTTGGTGAGCCTAACACAGAGTATTTTGGAACCATTTGAACATTTTGGCTAGTCAAAATAAACTTTTAGCTATTTTAGCTAACTTGATGAGAATGCTTTATATCCCCAATAGCAATTAGAACATTATTAGCAACTTCACCAAATTTTACTTACCAAAATAATCAAAAGTAAACTTTTTTCTATTTTAACTACTCATTTTTTTAGAGTATCCCCAAAAGCTTCACTATTGTAACAATTAACTTTTACTATTCCATTTAAATTTTATTTTTCGAATATTTGTTTATTTTTCTTTGATTATTAAAAGATGAGAGAGAAACAAAAAATAGAAAGGGAATGAAAGAAATTACTTTTTTATTTAATAGGTAAGTGAACAGTACTCACTATTAATGGTGAGTACTGTTCACTCACCATTTTTTTCTCATTACAATGGCGAGACTGAAAATTGAATTGGAGTTTTTAGCCACTTGTACCAAATTGTCTCACCAAATATAACTAAAAAATTGTTTTGGTGAGACTGCTCCAAATTTGCTAGCAAAAAAAAGATAAAAAAAAAAATCATATTTCTTTATTTTAGCTATTCACTTTTTTCAAAGCACCTATCAACCTTAGCATTTTAGTTATACACTTTCATTATTCTATTTAAATATTATTTTTCAAATATTTCTTTACTTTCTCTAACATTCATATTTTTGAATATTTTTCTTTTCCTAACGGCTATTTTTTTGAAAATTTTTGTTTTCTTGACAGTCATATTTTTTACTATTTATCTTATCCTAATGGTTATATTTTTTTAAAATTTGTCTTTTCCTAACATTCTTATTTTTCAAAATATATATATATATTGAAAAATAAGAATGTTAGGAAAAGACAAATTTTAGAAAATATAACATTTTCCCGACTTTTTCATACAAATAAGACAATTTCTCCTCAAATTTTCATTGAAATGGAGTATATGTGAAAAAAGAAATAAAAAATGGAAGAGGAGTTTTATTGATTTTTTATTGGTTTGTGAGTGAACAATGCTAAGCAACTTTGTTTAGCACTGTTCACTCAAAGCGCTTTTACGTTGACTTAACAAAATAGCTAAAACCAAACATTAATTGTAGCAAAAAAATGCTCCACATTAGGCTTAACATACTGGTTAAAGATTTGTTGAGCTGCTTCAGTTCTAAGCAAATTTATTGAGCATTGTAGCTTAACAATCTATAATTTATATGTTAAAAAATTAAATAATAAATATGATTCTCTTTCTTTTTTGGGAATAAGAAAAGTAGATAAAGAAAAAATAAAATAAAATAGAAGTGAATAGTTAAAATGTTGAGTCAGATGTATATATTTTGAAAAAGTTGTAGCTAAAATAGAAAAATATGTTTTTTAGCTAAACATGTGTTAAGTCAGATGTGACTGCTCTGAACCAAACCAAAATCATCAATTTAGTGAGTTTGATGGAGAAAATTTTTTGTTGTAGCATTTTACCTTACCATAAAGTGTGGGGCTTCATTTTTTTTTTAAAAAAAATTAAAAATGGCAGATGGGGCGACCAACTGTGATTGTTTTATTTGGGCGTAACTATAGTAACATATGCCCACTGGAAACTACTCAGAATGAGCCTAGATGATGGAAACCGCAAATGTTGTTTCAAAACCAATTGAACCATAACCTAACTCAACTCTATCAAAACATAAATAATTCTCAAGGCAAGTAGTTTATTCGGCTTTGCTATTAAATTTTTAGTGCGGTGCCTTCTAATTGATATTGTTTAAAAAAGCATAACATTTACAATAACCACACCAAAATTACTTTTTTTGTTAACTACTTTTCCGTCTTTTCCCCTTGGACTAGAGTGCGCGGTTTCATTTTCGAGTGATTTCCGCAGATTTTTTTGCAAGTTTGATAAACATAAAACAGCCAATTAAGTTTGACATATATAGGCATTCATCCAATTTCAAGATTGAATTATATCAACTATCAAGATAGAGGTGATTCATCACACCCCCTAAAAGTCATTGCATTGACTGACGAAAACGTTTAAACTCCAAGTCTTCGTGAACATTGATCCTAAAAAAAAAAAAAATGAATAAAATAGAAAGTAAATAGTTAAAATATTTATTCGGCTTTGTTATTAAATTTTTAGTGCGGTTCCTTCTAATTGATATTGTTTAAAAAAGCATAACATTTAGAATAACCTCACCAAAATAACTTTTTCTGTTAAGTACTTTTCCGTCTTTTCCGCTTGGACTAGAGTATGCGGTTTCGAGTGATTTCCACAGATTTTTTTGCAAGTTTGATAAACATAAAACAGCCAATTAAGTTTGACATTGGCCATTCATCCAATTTCAAGATTGAATTATATCAACTATCAAGATAGAGGTGATTCATCATACCCCCTAAAAGTCATTGCATTGACTGACGAATACGTTTAAACTCCAAGTCGTTGTGAACATCGGCAGTGTTTGCCAAGAGGCTGGACCGGGCCTCTTCCTCAATCCCAAAAAAAAAAAATATATCTTCACCTCAAAATTAATCTTAACATTCCTACTTTTTATACCACATCAATTATTTTTATTATAATTATTCAAATAACAAAATCACTATAAAACAAATTTTTTACATTTTTTCATATAAAATATATTTCTTTTCACTTTTTCCCACAAAACATTTTCACTAAAACCAATCAAACACATATTTCCAAAAAAGCACAGTAGTGTCGGCCCTGGGTCTAGCTTCTTGGCAAACACTAACATCGATCCTATAAAAAAAAATAAAAACAAAAACAAAAACAAAAAAGAACAACCTCATTTGGTAAAACTTTAGACGATTCCCTCGTCCTATGAAGATAGGAATTTTTTTTTTTTTTAAATTTCTTATTCATTATTAAATTTGTATAAATGCAAAGCAGGTTTCATCAAGGATTCAAGATGGGGATTCTTTACTTCATATATTAACTTGGTGCCATACGGATTCTTCCTTTTTCTTTAATTAATTGCAAAGCCCCATGCCCATAATGATGTTTTTCACTCTTTTAATTTTGCACCCCCGGCGATCCTTTTCACTTTTTTCATTATTTTAACCCCAATATTAGGTAGATTTTTATTTTCTATTTTGAAATAAAACTCTTTGATTTTATCATATGTTTAGAAATCCTAAAAGAAGAACTATAGTGAACTATTTCTTCGGATCCTCCACAATTTTTTTCTATCTGGGCCGGATCCTCTAGAAACGAGTAGAAAAATTATTCTCTATGAATTTGCTAAAAAGGATGAAATATCCTAAAAGTTAATGAACTTGCATAGCAACTCGATCCTTTCCTTCTCCCTTTTCTGCTTTCCTTATTTTCAATTTTTTTTAAAATCAAATCAATATCTTTTCAGAACTTTTCTTTTTTCTTCATAAAAATATATTTTATTATTATTAAAAAAAAAATCACAATAAATTATCTGTGAGCATGTGAAGCTCAACTGCCAAGAAAGTAGGGCGAACAGTCTGCAGGGAGGGAGGTCAGATGGGAATTTTTAAGTGGAAAAGTTATTGAGTTGAGCCTGTACCCGACGTCTTCATAGGGTAAATCCATGTCAGTCATCCATGTCACACGTGCATTGACTTTTTCACAATAATCATTGTAACGATTACAATATTGCCCAACAGAATATATATATATATATATATATATATATATATATATATATATATATATAGTGAGTTCATTATCCTGATAAAAAAAATAAATAAATAATCAATGACTTAATAGAATAATTCTATAAATCACTTTATCATTCTCCTCCCATGTGTCGATTCTATGGCACATGAAATAGGGGGATGGGGAGAGGATGAGGAAAAGGTGTCTAAAATCAGTCGGGTTGAGTATGGTAAAACCGTGAAAGGAAGAATAGGGTGAGAGATATGGAAAGTTTTAGAAGATGGAAGGAAGTAGACAGAAAGTTTAGGGATACAACTGAAATGAGAAGGAAATAGTGTTGACAGGGGGCGTAACGCTTGATGAAGGGAAAATGAAGGGCGTGGATGAAAGTAGCATAAAAGATCGTAGTTAGCAGCAATTAATGTGGCAGGTGGTCAAGGTTGTTTAGACATTCCAAGAATTGTTCCAGCAAACCCAAATGAACCCTAAATCACCTACATCTAGCTTATACTTTTACTATTTTATTTAAATATTATTTTTCAATGATATCTTTATTCTTACTATAATAATCATACCATTCATTGCAAATTTGTCTTTTTTAATGGTCATATTTTTTAAAATTTGTTTTTATTTTTTTTAACCGTCATATAGAAATAATGAAATAGAGAAAACAAAAAAATTGAGAGGAAAGAGAATGCTTCGTATTTTCTTTATGCTTTACTTTTACATTTGGTGAGTTTTTTTTTTTTTTTTTTTTTTTGGGTTGGTTTACATTTGGTTGAGTTGATAGCACTGTTCACACTCAAAATATTCCAACAATTTGGTGAGCCTAATATAGAGCATTTTGGACCAATTTGAACATTTTGGCTACTCAAAATAAACTTTTAGCTATTTTAGCTAACTTGATGAGATTGCTTTATATCCCCGGCCAATAGCAATTAGAACATTATTAGTAGCTTCACCAAAATAATCAAAAGTACATTTTTTTTCTATTTTAATTACTCACTATTTTAGAACACCCCTAACAACTTTACTATTTTAACAATCAACTTTTACTATTCGATTTAAATATTATTTTTCAAAGATTTGTTTATTTTTCTCTAACTATTAAAGGATGATAGAGAAACAAAAAACAAAAATGGAATGAGAGAAATTACTTTTTTATTCAATAGGTAAGTAAACAGTACTCACTATTAAAATTGTGAGTACTCTTCACTCACCATTTGTTTTCTCATTAAAATGGTAAGGCTGAAAATGAGAGTTTTTAGCCACTTTTACCATATTAATTACTTCACTAAATATAACCAAAAAATGGTTTTGATGAGGCTACAACAAATTTACTAGCCAAAAATAGCTAAAAAATAAAGAAGTCACATTTCTTTATTTTAGCTATCCACTTTTTTTCAAAGTACCCATAGCCTTAGCATTTTAGTTGTACACTTTCATTATTCTATTTAAATATTATTTTTCAAAATTTCTTTACTTTCTCTAACATTCATATTTTTAAATATTTTTCTTTTCCTAACAGTCATATTTTTGGAAATTTGTCTCATTATAATGTCATATTTTTGAAAAATTTTGTTTTCATGATAGTCATTTTTTTACTATTTATCTTATCGTAACAATTATATTTTGTAAAATTTGTATTTTCCTAACATTCATATTTTTCAAAAATATATACATTATCCCAACGGTTGCAATATAAATAATACAATATCTCCTCAAATTTTCATTGAAATAGAGTATATGTGAAAAAAGAAATAAAAAAAAAATGGAAGAGACGAGTGTTATTGATTTTTTATTGGTTTGTGAGTAAATAGTGCTCATCAAAGTTGCTTAGCACTAAGAACACTTTTACATTGGGCTTAACAAAATAGCTAAAAGCTAACATTGTAGCAAAAAATGATCTACATTAGACTTAACAAACTATCTAAAGATTTGCTGAAGATTTGCTGAGCTGCTCCAATACTTAATAAATTTGTTGAACATTGTAACTTAACAGTCTATAATTCATATTGTTTAATTTATTCGGCTTTGTTACTAAATTGTTAGTGTGGTGCCTTCTAATTGATATTGTTTAAAGCATAACATTTACAATAACCTCACCAAAATTATTATTATTATTATTATTTTGTTAACTTTTCAATGTTTTCCACTTAGACTAGAGTCGAGTGATTTCCACAGATTTTTTGAAAGTTTGATAAACATAAAACAGCCAATTAAGTTGATGATTTTGGCCATTCATCCAATTTCAAGATTAAATTATACTCAAGATAGAGGTGACTCAGACCCCTAAAAGTCATTGCATTGACGAAAACGTCTAATTTCCAAGTCTTCGTCAACATCGATCCTATATGCTTAAAAAAAAAAAAAAAGGAAAAAGAAAAAGAAAAAGGATGACCTCATTTGGTAAAACTTTAGACGATTCCCTCGTCCTATAAAGATGGGGGATTCTTTATTGTACAAATTAACTCAGTGCCATACGGATTCTTCCTTTTTCTTTAATTAATTGCAAAGCCCCATGCCAATAAATAATGTTTTCACTCTTTTAATTTTGCACCCCCCGGCCTTCCTTTTCACTTTTTTCATTATTTTTAACCCCAATATTAGGTAGATTTTTATTTTTTATTTTGAAATAAAACTCTTTGATTTTATCATATGTTTAGAAATCCTAAAAGAAGAAGTATAGTGAACTATTTCTTCGGATCCTCCACAATTTTTTTCTATCTGGGCCAGATCCTCTAGAAACGAGTAGAAAAATTATTCTCTCCGAATTTGCTAAAAAGGATGAAATATCCTAAAAGTTAATAAACTTGCATAGCAACTCCTTTCCTTCTCCCTTTTCCGCTTTCCTTATTTTCAATTTTTTCCAAAAATCAAATCCATATCTTTTCAGAACTTTTTTTTTTTTTTTCTTCTTAAAAATAGTATCTTATTTTATTTTTTATATTACATCAATTATATTTTATTATTTTTTAAAAAAATCACAATAAATTTATTTGTGAGCATGTGAAGCTCTACTGCCAAGAAAGTTGGGCGAACAATCTGCAGGGAGGGAGGTCAGAAGGGAATTTTTAAGTGGAAAAGTTATTGAGGCTGGTGGACCGAACTACTATGTTTGGCAAATGAATGGCTTAAGAAGTGGATCGGTATTATAACAAATTTGATTGATGTGAGAGAAAAAGTAAGAATATTTTGTATAAAAAAGTAAAAAAAAAATTATTTTGTAGTAATTTTTTTTTTTAAATAGTAATAAAAAGTTATTAATGTGATGTAAAAAGTAAAAATAATGGAGTTGATTTTGATATAAATTTTTTGAATTTTTGGGTCTGGTCCGGACATTCTTTTGCCAAACACAGCCGACGTTTTCATTTCTTTTTTTTTTACAAGTCCACATAAAAAGAGGGAGAAAAATTTAAACTAATAACTTTCATTTTATGAGACATAATCTTCAACTATTTGAACTACTCCTCAAAAATCTCAGCCCACGCCTTCGTATGGTAAATCCATGTCGGTAATCCATGCTATGCGTGCACTGACTTTTTAATCATGGAAACGCCCCACCTCCGCTTCTTCGCAATTTCGCGAACATCCTATCGGAAAAAATTATCCTCGACCACATACATGCATGGTCAAAGACAGTAACTAAGGACCATTTACGACCACAAATCCTCGATATTGCCCAGTTGATTTGATGGTCAACATCAAAAACCACCTTCATCGTGAGCTACACGTTGTTGCTATTAGCCGCGACGACTACTGTGTCTTCATGAATATATAGCTCCCAAGCCTCCCATATTAGCGATAATTTAATATATAGTTTCCATATTAGTCAAAGAAACAGCTGGCTGGTTTCATCACTAATAGCCTATGCATTACAACATCTTTAATTAACAACCTATTTAAAATTGGGAAAACTTCAGAAAGCCCCCCTGAACTTTCAGTAATTTTGACAAACCCCCCTCTGAATTTCTAAAATTTTTACTTAGGCTCCCTAAACTTCCGTTTTCTCTCACTTTGAACCCTTTTAACGTTAAAGTCAAACAATTTGACTTTTTATACCCATTTTACCCTCCCCCAAAACTATGTCGTTTTGTGTCCTAAAACTACAACACCTACCTAGCCCAAAACGACGTCGTTTTAGACATTAATTTTTTTTTTTTAAAAAAAGAAAAGCAAAATAAATAAATTAAAAAAAATAATAATAATCGAGGGTGGCTTCAGCCACCCCTTGGCCAAAATGGGTGGCTGGACCACCCCATTTTTGGCCCCTGGCCGATCTGGGGGTGGTCGAACCACCCCCATGGCCAAGGGGGTGGTCCAGCCACCCTCAGACCGGCAAGGGGGTGGCCCCTTGGCCATGGGGGTCGGCCACCCCATTTTGGCCAAGGGGGTGGCTTCCCGATTTCGTGTTTTTTTTTTTTTTTTAATTTTAATTTTATTTTAATATTATGCTCAAAACGACGTAGTTTTGGGTTAGGTGGTAATGTAGTTTTGAAGCCCAAAACGGTGTAGTTTTGGAGTCCAAAACGACGTAGTTTTGGTTGAGGGTAAAATGGGTATAAAAAGTTAAAAAGGTCCAAAGTGAGAGAAAACGAAAGTTTAGGGGGCCTAAGTGAGAGTTTTGTAAATTCAGGAAGGTTTATCAAAATCGATGGAAGTTCAGGGGGGCTTTCTGAAGTTTCCACTTTAAATTTTATTTTTAACTAAAATTTAATTAAATTCTAAAAAAAATAAACTCCATCAAGCTCTCTATTCCCCCTGTATTTTTGGGCTTGTCAAACCTTTCTCTACATTTAGAAAACAAATTCTTTCCCCAATACTCCATTTTTTTTTATGTTTGGGGAAACTTCACTAAGGACCCTCAAACTTCTACTGTTTTGAAATACCCCCCCTGAATTTCAAAATCTCTCAATTTAGTCCCCTAAACTTTCAATTGCTCTCAATTTGGACCCTTCCGTTAATTTTAGCCGTTAAAAATTCAAAAAAAAAACCAAAATATCCTTGACTGATTTTTGTTTTTTTTTTTAATAAAAAAAACGTTTTAGAAGTTAGAATTTTATACAAAAGTCAGGGGTATAAACGTCATGTGACATTTAAAATCTGACGGAGTGGTCCAAATTGAAAGCAATTGAAAGTTCAGGGGACTAAATTGAGAGATTTTGAAGTTCAGGAGGGATATTTCAAAACAGGTGAAAGTTTGATAGTCCTTAGTGAAGTTTCCCCTTTATGTTTTTATATTTTTTTTCTTATACTTTATCTCTCTCACTTTTATGGGTTTGTGGGGGTGCTTTTGAGAATAAAAAATAAATGACATAGAATAAAATTTTATTTAAATAAAATAGAGTAAAATTTAGAGAGTATATTATTTAAGGTTAAATACAATTCTAGTACCTATAGTTTGCACCGAAATCAAATAACCACCTATGTTTTCAAAAATATCACAAATGATACATGTGGTAAGCTAATAAACCCACTTGATACTTCTGTCAAGATTCCGTTAAGTTTTTTAACAGAACACTACATCATCCTTACACTTGGACGCCACATGGCGTGGTACTTGGATTTTTGGGTGCCACGTCATATTTTATTTTATTTTTTAAAAAAAAAATCCAAAAACAAAAAAACAAAAAACCAAAAAAAAAAAACGTTGGGTGGCCGAACCACCCCATAGGGGGTGGCCGGCCACCCCCTATGGGGCCACCCCAACATTTTTTTTTAATTTTTTTTAAAATAAAATAAAATATGATGTGGCACCCAAAAATCTAGGTACCACGCCATGTGGCGCCCACGTATACAAGTGATGTGGCGTTCCGTTAAAAAACTTAACGGAATCTTGACAAAGATACCAAGTGAGTTTATTGGCTTACTACATGTACCATTTGTGATATTTTTGAAAACATAGGTGGCTATTTGATTTTGGTGCACACCACAGGTACTAGAATAGTATTTAACCATATTATTTAATACTTTTGTCTTTTGCATAGCTATTAGTTAAACAAGAAAAATTGGGTTTTTAGCCAAATTTTAATTAATTAATAAAGAGTTTATTAATAACGCTCTTAGCGACAATTCTTTGTGGTTGTAAATTGTAATTGTCATCGCATTTAAGGTCCCAAACAATCAATTTTTTTAAAATACTATTTTAATTAGTAAACGAAATATTCATATATAAGTTTATCAAATATTTACAATGTTTCACTATTTAATTGATATTTCACAATATATCATTGTAACGATTACAATTAATATTGCCCAACATATTTAATTGACATGTCCGCAAGAGGTAGCTCAATCGGCTGGGACCACACTTAATAAAGTGGAGGTCACAAGTTCAAATCCCCCTCCCCCCTCTTGTGCGGACATGTCAAAAAAAAAAAAAAAAAAAAATTAATATTGCCCAACATGAGAGATATATATATATATATATATATACACACACACACTACAGTGGGTTTATCTTGAAAAAAAAAATAAAAAAATCAATGGCTTAATAGAGTAATTCTATAAATCACTCTATCATTCTCCTCCCATATGCTGATCCCATGTGGCACATGAAATCGGAGGATGGAAGGAGGATGAGGAAGATGTGTCTAAAATTAGTCGGGTTGAGTATGGTAAAAGCGTGAAAGGAAGAATAGGGTGAGAGATATGGGGAGTTTCGATCAGAAGATGGAAGGAAGGAGACATAGAAAATTTAGGGATACAACTGAAAGGAGAAGGGAAGAGTGTTGAAAGGGGGCGCAAAGCTTGATGAAGGGAAAATGAAGGGCGTGGATGAAAGTAGCGTAAAAGAGTTGTCGTAGCTAGCAGCAATTAATGTAGCAGGTGTTCAAGGTTCTCAAAATGCAGTCCGATGTTTCTGATCGTAATGAATATGACCACTATGCTTATTATTAAAGTTTGTTAAATATAGGAAATGAACTTTTGAATTAGGATATGATTTGAAGATGTTATATTAATATGCATGTTTAGATTGTGTAGATATTAAAGTTGAAGTGGGGTAGCTGAGATATGTTTGGAATCCCTGATAAGTGTCAAGAAAGAAATTAAAGAGTAGAAGGAAAGATCAAAAACAAGAATATAAAAAGAAACAGTACTAGGATGTTAATTAATAACTGGTGGAATAGAATGCATTTTGATCATATTGTCGTTCAGAGAGTTAAAGTTGTGATATCCAACAATTGTCCTAATGTAATGACGTCTAGTGGCTCTGACAGAGGAGGCCTATTTGTTGATAGCTTGTGAGAGACTTGTTGCATTGTCGGCCTGGACTGCTGACTGGCATTTAGGCAAGCAAATGCTATCTTTGCAATGGAGAGCACTTCCTCGATTACTCGACCCCTTGGAGGTGAGAGGCGTTGGTCCAACACTTCCTTCAATGTGATTTGATGGGAAACTGTCGATGATGATGATGACGACGATATGGAGGAGATGAAGTTGCCTAGATGCCTTCCCATTATCACTTCCAATGCTACCATCCCAAAGCTGTAAACATCGCACTTCTCATTCACTTCCGTTGTGTAAGCAAGCTCTGCAAAGAAGATATTAGCAAATGGTATATATGGATATGATATTGTTTGCTTTAGGTCAAGCATGCACGGTTTTATTATTGGGTTTATCTCAAAATGCTTCATACTATTTAAAGAGAGCATGCTTTATGAGTGAGTAGCGACTAGTGAGGACAAAGCTTACCTGGAGCTGAATACCCGAGGGTGCCTGCATATGATGTGCAATTGGATGAGTTAGGCTTTAAAATCCTTGCTGTGCCGAAGTCAGAGACGTGGGCTTCATTGTCCAAATCCAGCAGTATGTTATTGCTTGATATGTCTCGATGAATAACAGGAGGTGAGCAGTCGTGGTGCATATAGGATAAAGCTCTGGCAACACCTCTTACAACTTTCACCCTCCTAATCCAGTCCAATTCCATTGCCTTAACCTCACTGCTCAATATCTTTCTCAAGCTTCCCCCTTCCAAGAACTCATACACCAAATATGAGTATCTTGCATGTGAACAAAACCCATAAAGCTTTACAATATTCAGATGTCTTACTTCTGTTAAAGCAGTAATCTCACTGTTAAAGGCTTTTAGGTTAGCCACTATGCCATCCTCTGATTGGTGAAGTTTCTTCATAGCAACAACTAGACCATTTGGTAGCTCAGCTCTATAAACTCTTCCACATCCCCCCTCTCCAATGCTATATCTTGAGTTGAATGCGTCTGTTGCTTCAACAATGCTTTGATGTGCTATTTTCCCATCATAGCTCCATATCACAAACATATTTTCATTTTCTGCATCCCTTGGCTCATCATCTATCTTTCTCCCTTTTTTGAAACCAACACAATATATTCCTGCAATGATATATAAAAGAAATAGGGTGCCCAAAAGAGAGACTGTGATCAAAATCGCGGCTCGGAGGCTCATCTTTCCACCAGGTCTTTTGCTCAACAAAGAGGGGCAAGCCTGCAAACCAGTGTTGTTGCCACACAAGGCTCTGTTATGTTCTAGTGCTACTATTTGTGCCCTGCTGAAAGCTTTGTTGTTAGGAAGAGGACCCTCCAAATTATTGTATGATATGTCCACGGATGTCAAGCTTAACATTTCACTATAAGTGGATGGGATCGAGGCAGACAGAAAGTTGTGGGACAGGTTTAACAAAGCTAAGTAGTGTAAATATCCAAGCTCCCATGGAAGCTTTCCTGTGAGCAAATTGTGGCTAAGATCAAGATTATTGAGACTGCGTATATTGGCAATCTGTGGGGTGATACTTCCCCAAAACCTGTTCATGCTCAAATTCAAATCTGTGAGTTTTGAGCACTGTGCTAATTGTTTGGGAAGTGATCCGCTTAGATTGTTTGCTGCCAAGTTAAGTTGACTAAGACTGGAGAGCTTTCCAACTTCCGTGGGAATATTGCCTGAAAGTTTATTATTATTCAGTTTAAGAAGGAATAATAAATTCAAGGCCCCCAATTCCTTTGGAATGTTTCCTACTAGGTGATTTTCGGATAGGTCAAGCACTTCTAGTTTATTTGCTTTACCAAGATCATGTGGTATTGTACCTGAAATTCTATTGTTTGAGATCCTCAAGCTTGTTAGGCTTTTGGATTGCCCCCAGTTGTTCGAAAGTTCACCATAAAGCTTGTTATAACTCAGATTGATGTATTTCAGTCTTGGATATATGCCGAAATCTTTCGACATGTTCCCTTCAAGCTGATTTCTGTGCATTTGAACTCTGACTAAGTTGGTACAGTTTTCTAAACTCTTTGGAATAGGACCGAAGAAGTTGTTTTCATGTACAGCCAATTGTTCAAGTGCCCCATTGGCGCATATATTTTGTGGTAAATAGCCAGACAAGAAGTTCTCAGCCACTAGAAAACCTCCCAAAGATGTAAGATTATAGATTTCTGTAGGAATGGAGCCACTGAGTTTGTTCATAAACAAAACTAGGTTAGGCAGGGATGTGAGTTTTCCTATTTCAGGAGGGATGTGGCCAGATAACTGATTGACACACAGGAACAACGTTGTAAGGTTGTTCAAGTTTCCTAGTACAGGAGGGATGTGGCCAGAAAATTGATTGATACTCAGATCCAAGTATGTGAGCTTGGTCAAATTGCCTACTTCTGAAGGTATGCGGCCAGATAGATTATTAACACCCAGATTCATAAGTACGAGATTTGTCAAGTTTCCTATAGAAGCAGGGATTGAACCTACGAGATTGTTTTTTGGCAAATGTAGCTCCATTAGAGAATGAAGATTTCCCATTTCCCGAGGTATAGATCCATTTATCTCATTCTCATCCAAATAAAGGTACTGAAGACTCATCAGCAGACACATCTCAGATGGAATATTTCCAGAGAGCCGATTGAGACTCAAGTCTAGGTGAGTGAGCTTGGAAAGATTACTGATATGGGGTGGAATGGTTCCATAAAAAGAGTTGTTAGAAAGCTCGAGGCTAACAAGGTCTGGGAAGGATAAGAAGTTGAGACATTCAAGCGTACCTCTCAAACCACTGCTTGTGATGTTTATATGCGTGACACTTCCAGGCTCATTGCATGTGATTCCATCCCACTTGCAGGGGTTATTAGAAGAAGAAGCAGAAAAATTGTGGGAAGGAAGAAGGGTCCAGGAAGGGAGGAGCATTTGAGTTGAATTGTCAAGACTGTCTTTCCATCTCAGAAGAGCCTCTGCTTCTTCTTTTCTCCAAGTCAAAGAGGAAGAAGCTAGAGCAGAAGAATCATGGCTAAAAGAGATGAAGATGATGATGGGTAACAAGACCCTAAGTGGAGTGAGCAGGTTAGAGAGTGGTTGCTTAGGCAAAACTGACATGACTTTAGCTGTGGGGTGAGATTGGTTTGCTGATGAAAAGGCTTGATCCCTGCACTGCACAGGGTACTTATAGACAAGAAAATTCGTACACAGTTTATATGCATATATTCATGACCATTCTCCTTGGCTATTTCCGGAGCGGTTGTTGGTACATCTATTTTGGAATCAATCCGTTCACACATGGGCACAGATCAAATCTGTAAATGGTATTGAAATTGCATGATGGGTGTTCATTGTATTTTCTTCATAGACAAAGTGCACCACTAAATGGTTGCCATTTAGCTTATCACTGGAGTGAGAATTTCCTCTGTATTTGATGATTCCATCACAAGATGGATGGCCGTGGGTCCATTAAATTGGAATTTGATGATGCCAATTTGAACCACATAGTCTCCTCTCTACAATAGTCAATACAATAGAGTTGAAAATCATCGAGTGTGGAGTGTGGGTTGGTTATCCTATCTTAATCAATAGAGACGTTTGTATTGACTTGTAGAAAAAGAAAAAGGAGAATATGCTCCTCCCTTTCAAGGGTGGAAAAGGGAGGTTGAGGGGCAGGTACGTATACGTGGGTATACGTAACTTAGAATTATTAAATGTTCTCATATATGATCAGCATCCTCGTTTTCATAGATAGTGGCTAAATTTTTAATGTCAATTTTCCAAATTCCAAATGTAGAAATATAGATAAACAAGAATATAGATAATTAACTGGAAAGAGAGCTATTATGGTTAAAAGGAATTTGCATAGTGATATTGTTAAAAATAGCATATAATTGTTGAAACTCGGAAGAAAAAAAATATATATAATATATGATCAATATACTGCAGCTGCTACAAGTAGAACGCCTTAAATCCTCAGCTCTCTTTGGTAATAAAAACAAATTGAGATTATGCCACATCCTTGCTCAATTATGTAAGGATATAATAGGGTTTAGGGTTTTGATTAGAATAAAAAAAATGTAAAGATATAATAGTGGAGATATAATAATAGTGGGTTCAGTGGTATAACTAAATAATAATTCGGCCTAATTGTAATACGTTTTCTGTTAGAATGGTTGTTAGAAGTTAGAAATGTGTAACTGAATGTTGGCTGTATAAATATAAGCAGCCCAGTTCATTAGAGGGTATGAAAGAAGTTAGGTCATTCTTGTAGTTCCAATTCTGGAGACTGAGTTGTTCTCGAGTTCAGCTATTCCTTGTTCATCATATCTCATCCATAGAGATTTAATTTACATATCCAATTACCAATTACAATCCAATATTTCATATTCAACCATTATTTCAATTACAAATTTATATCAATTTCCATCTATATCTCAAATTACATATTTTACAATAATTTATTACAAATAAGGGGTATAGTACTAGTAGATTGGATTAAATCTCTATTGCATGTGTTTGATAACATCTCAATTATACTCGATCTGGCCTATTCAACTTCGTTAGTGTCATTTCTCCCCTTACCCAATTCCCTTGGTATCGTGTAGAGAAAAATGGGGCTTGTTCCACATTGGCCAAGGAGCAGCAAATGGATGAGTTTATAAGCACCAAAGGTCCTCTTCCAGTCATCAATTGCTTGGATGGGTTATTTTTGTGGGTCCTGCTTACGAACCATTTTCTCCTATTCAGTTCCATTAGTGCCATTCTCCCCTTACCCAATTATGTTGGTATTGCATAGAAAAAAATAGAGTTTGTTCCACATCGGCCAAGGAGCGGGAGACGGATGAGTTTATAAGCACCACGGGTCCTCTTCCAGTCAGGAGTTGCCTCGATGAGGTACGTTTGTGGGTTATACTTATGAACCATTCTCCTATTCAACTCCGTTAATCCCATTTATCTCTTACCCAATTCCCTTGGTATGGCTTAGGAAAAAAAAAAAAGTACAAGATTTGTTGAGTATTTCAAGACCAAAAGAATGCCAAATTTATATTTTAAAAAGTTGATAGATTTGATAAAATTAGACGGTTGCACCCTGTTCTTTTGCCAGTTCAATCTTGTTAAACCAGTGAACTGTTCCTGTTCAATTCAATTCAGTATGTTTTTTTTTTAATAAGTAATCAAAATATATCATTACAAGCATAAGGCGCCCTCAAGTACAAATGAAGTATACAAGAGAAAGCAGCTAGCTAAAAGGAGCAAAAAGAACAAAGAAAATCAATATAAATAATTGTCAAAGGATAAACATAAGCAGCTGATTCAACTAATAGAGCAATTTAAGGGGTGAATTGGAACAGAAAGGAGACCAATTCATGGTTCAACAGGTTGAACCAGTCAATACGGTCATTGTTTAGCATGCTCCATTTGTATTCCTTTTTTTTTGGGGGGGGGAGGGGGGATTAAGTTTAATCTGTATTTTAGTTGTGCCTAATTGATGTCATGGTGATGCTAGCAAAAATATATTAATAATACTGTCACCAACTTGCTGCAAAAATGTTGGTAGATATCATGATATGTCAATAGACATATAGTGCATTCAAAAACATTAATATATACATACCCTATATACGTACAGCATATAATTCGTTGATGGATATTAAAGAACAAGACATGCAGAACATGACAAGTACACTGGAAAAGAGAATAAATAAGAAGAAACGTACAACTTCACTGACAATAACATCTGGCGTGGACTCTCCAAGTACATCACCCAGGTAACCATCGCCTGAAAGCTCCATGTTTTCCTGGATAGCATGTACTACACTAATTAGCTAATAATGCAAGCCACTAGTTAGCTAATTAGCTGCGTTATTTTTCCGGGTAGCATGTGCCAATTAGCTACTAATTAGTATCTGTTTTGTATCATTCACTTACTTTTGTATAATGGGAAACCAATTTACAGCATAGATACTGCCAAGTACTCATTTGGTAAAAACCAATTTTTATTAAATGCTAAAATAATAACCATTGCTGACCAAGTAAACAAGGCCAGTTGAGTTATTCTCAAAAATGACATTTACATATTTGTTGCTGACAGAGTTTTCTGGAATCAAATCAATTAGTTAGTCAATGTTTCAAGCTTGTACATCAACAAACAAGTGAGGACACCATTTATTTTATTCCATCCATAAGAATAAAGTTAAAACACAAATAGCAAATACCAAAATTATCCATGAAGATAACAAATTATAGAGCTTCTTGTGTTTTCTATACATTATAAAACTCTAAAGAAAAATAATAATTGGCCAGTATATAGACCAAAACAAACTACCTACCGCTACCAGGGCTTCTGTTAGATCTCCAGCAGCTAGATAAACAGGTTGAGCTACATGGCAATAACCCATCAAGCGGGGGACTGTTGGTATAATATCTCTGTGGTTTATGACTCGCCAGCTATCTTTAACTTTCTGCAAATGTAAGTACTGAAGGTTGTGTAAGCATTCACCAAAAATGTAATAAAAGACAAATATAAGAGGCAGATGCATAAAGAGCATCACAATATTCTTACCAAGAAAAAAACAAAAAAATAATACAGTGTTTTGCATGTGTGTGTGTGTCTGATGTAGATCAACTAAGCAACAACTTCATGGAAACGTTTAAGCAGAAGAAGGGTGTCTAGGGAGGGGTACTTGTGATTTAACAAGTACCCAAGAGTTGGATTGATACTTGATTGAGGGCTGCTCGAGCAAGACAGTTCGTTCGATCGAGAGGAAGAGATGCTACTGGTAGAAATGCTCGAGAAGTTTGATCGATGGTTCGATTGATTGAAAATGCGATCTTTTGTTTGATTGATCCTTGATCAAACTTGCGATAAGGGTAGTTTTGCACTTCTTTTTTCAGGGTTGTGACCCTACTTCTATTTAAGCTTAATAAGGATGGCCTGGCAGACCATAAGTTGTATTTCTCAGTTTTCTCAATAAGAAACACTAAAAGAGTGATTTTTCTTCAATTTTCCTACACTTCCTTGATTTTATTAGGATTTGTGGAAGAGTTATGAGTTTGTGTGCTTGTACATTCGGCTTTCCACTTTGTCACGCTGCATCAGTAGTGTCGTATTTTTGCATGAGGAACTAATTGAGCCATTTTACTAGTCAACTCAGTGACTAGTTTGCTCGACATTCATAAACCAGAACTTAAGAGACTGGATCCAGAGCTCCAAACAGCTTTTGA
Source organism: Corylus avellana (assembly GCF_901000735.1). Taxonomy (NCBI): domain Eukaryota; kingdom Viridiplantae; phylum Streptophyta; class Magnoliopsida; order Fagales; family Betulaceae; genus Corylus; species Corylus avellana. The sequence continues at coordinate 27,289,514 of NC_081544.1, forward strand.
AAATCTAAATGAATGACTAGTTGCTCTAGCATATAATAAGTCTCCTCAGCATGCAACAAAAATAATAAAATCCAAAGCCAGAGATCTGAACCAAACTCTGTCAGAATTACAGGAACAGAAATTAATGCAAGAGTATGAAAGAGTGATCATTGCAGAGACGATGAAGCAATTTTCTGCACTGTAACGTAGTGAAACCCTACTCGAATAAAGAAACAAAGGTGAATGATGAACTAGGAAATAGAAAAATATATAAAAATGTGAGAAGATAATGAAATGAAAAATAAACAGATCAACTAATGTTTTTAATAGTCACATAATGTCAGCAACATGGAAGATGGAAGTGAAAAGAGAATAGAAAAATAAAAGAACTAGAGGAATCCCAAAGCCCTTGACCATAGTGTCATATATCTGCAGTATTATAATATGGGTTACCACCCTTACAAGATGCAACAAACATGTTACATATTATATTACTAACTAGTAAAATCACCAATGAAAAAGCAGAAAAGGGTTGTATGAACTATAGCTCTCATGCTTTCCATCAGAAGATAACCTCATGATATAGGCCAGCTTGCCCTTCAGTTCATGCCGAATTTAGTTCGAAAGATGCAGACCAAGAACTAATTTTCTGCTTGCATCTTGCCATGCATATTTCCCTGTTATTATTAGTTGTTCCAAGCTGGAATACTGTTCATATTATTGTAGCATGATATTGATCACACAACTGTAGCTTTTGGTAACTGTGGCATTTGGTTTAACCAGGGTAATTTTTCCTTTTCATTTTGCTTTAAGTTATAATATAGGACTGAGATTAAGCCTGGTAAAAGGTTTGGGATTAACTTATATTGGGGTTTTATAAGTTCCGATATAATAAGTTGTAGCCTTTGGGGAAGCAGACTTTGATGCAGGACAACCGAATTAAGAAGAAGAAGAACAGAGGAAGGGGAGAAAAGAAAGGGGACTGAGTCACACAGTTCAAAGAGAATGAGAGTTTGGCAGTCTCCCCACCAAATAAGAGGAAGAAGAGGAGTCACACCTCAAAAAATCAAAATCTCTTTTCATCAAATTCCAATTTGTCTCCATTGGGGTACAAAAGCACACATATATATAGACTCAATGACTAAACCCTAACCCTAATATAACTTTGGGCAAAACCCATTTATTGAATTACATGTCCACACAAGGGAAGGGGGTGGGAGATTCAAACTAGTGACCTCCGTTTCATGAGGCATGGTACACAGCCGATTGAACTACCCCTTGGGGACAACACCCTTAACTATTAAAGAATTAAGTAAAACATAAATAATAACCTAAAGAATAAAAGAAGCATCTCTCATCCTGCATCATTTTCCCCTGCTTCAACAAAACTAGACCTCGATTTTTTTTGAAATGTGGAAAATAGGAACATAAAATTTTGGGTCAAAGCCCAACTTCTCAGGAATTAAAAAAGGGTAGAATAAACTGAAGCGTTCAAACTCCTTTTTTTGGTTTTAAAAAACAAAATTCGTTTTCATCAAATTTAAATTTATATAAACTCATTGACTAAACCCTAACCCAAATTTGACTTTGGGCAAAACTCATTTATTGAAACATAAACTTAATACTAATGACCTAAATAAAACTGAAAGACCCAATTATTCATCTCTCATCCTGCATCAGACTTGTTATTGAATTTCTTTTTAGATTACATTGAAGTTCAGACCTTTGGCCGAACATTTGGGGTTTTCTTGGCTGATTATTATGGCCTTGCAATCAGGCTTGCTCGGTCTTCCTTCTTATAGTTATGTAACAGATCTTTTCAGCAAGTAGTCTGGAAGTGGGGGGAAGGAAGAAGTGGAAGGTGTGTGGAGATGATGCTACGTGCGGAAGACAGGGAGAGGAAGAGAACACGTGGCTGAAGGCTGTTATTAAATAGCTATACAGCTGGCATCCTTATGTCTAATGGGCTGGATTCTGTAGATGGGTAGGTTGAGATGTCGTTAAGTGACATGGGGTTTTCTTAGTTAGTTGGTTGTAACGGTCCAGTAGTAATTGTCTACATCTGGGCTTATTTTAGTGGTTTTACTTGAATAAAAGGCGAAAGCTTGTTAATGAGAACTATTCAGACGTTTTGTCTCTCAATTGTTCTTAGAAGTAGTTAAAATCTCTTAGTTTCCTTAGTTTCGTTAACTCTGTAGAAGTAGAGTGTAACAAGTTAATTTTCTACACACTTGCTGCATCACCCCAGCACAAACAATGGAGCCATAGAGTAAAATTCTATGAAAAAGCAAAAAATTGAGAGAAAAATTTGAAGATAATATCAATTTTTATCACCTCGTTATAAAGTTCTGCAAATTTTTTGTTACCAACTCTAGGAGAGCCAAAGTTATACATAGTCACAAAGATTGCCCCACGCCTGATACACAAAAAAGAAGAAAATAGATAATCAAGTTCCACTGCCATTACTCTCAAAACAAATTTCACTAAAAAGTAAAAAGAAACAAGTTTCTTAATCTACAAAGATCTAGTAACTTCTATCAAATTCTAATCATAAACTAAATGTATTATTAGCCTTCTATAGTTCGTAAGTATTATTTCAGACAAACCTGAAATGTCAACAGATTTAATTTCCTGATACGACAACCAATTAACATTTACTGGGGATATATTAATCATTTTTTGAAGAACTTAACACTATCAACTTTCTAGAAGGCAAGCTGCACTTATTAAATACATATATAGGCAGAGTTCTGGCATTTTTCTACATTTGCAACAATATGATAACACTCTCTATCTTCCAGCATCGTGAGTATGTACCAGGCTTTACTATCCATGACAATTAGTAAGTCATGCTTCCTAATGTTGACACAGTTTTTTCACTTTTCATAAAAATCTTTGGAGACATGGATTTCAAAAGATAATACAAATTCAAAAGATAATACAGTTTTTTCTTTTCCTTTCTATGCCAGGCAATAGTTAGTTCTCAGTTGTCAACAATAGTAGTTGAAGATGGTGATCAAGCTAAGAGCTACATGTTCAAACCAAAAACTAATTTGGGGAAAATATGAATAAAAAAACACACATATTGTTTGAAAATATAACATTTTTCTAATATCCAAGATATTATGGCTTATATTAGATCAGAAGCTACTTGAAGCATTCATTGATTTAAAACAATTGAAATATGTCAAACATGTCATGTAAATGAAACTTCAAGAGAACATTTCTGACATAAACGTGAAGTTGAGTAACCTATCAAATTTTTACAATATAAACCATTTAACATATTTCTCTCATGCAACATAAAGATGTTAGCTTTACGCTCAGAATAAAGTTGAATAAGAGAACAACTTACATATACAACCAATTGCAAGTTTAATTAGAGAAATTATCCTTGTCCTGACCGAATCATATGCACTTAGAAAACCACTGTGAACCTGAAATAATTAAACCACCATCACTTATACTAAAGTAAACAACAGTCGTAAACACATGGTGCATCTGATGAATAATTAACACAATTCAATCTACCATTCGTTTACATACTTGAATTTCTTGCTTGAAGTCTCCACCTATCCTTTCAGGATTTAGCCTGCATATGTGATATAAGAATCAGCGTAAGAAAACATAGATAATAGGTGATACTTTTCATGGAATTACCTCAACAACAAAAAAAATTGTCAGATAAATCAATCAGAAGCCTCAGTGCTAGGGTAACATTATTACAAAAAAAAAAAAATGTTTGTTAGATAAGACAAAAAAAAAAAAAAAAAAAAAAAGATGATTCTGGTAGGAAGAAGCACAACAAGATGTGTTTTCTGCTCTAAATATTACAAGTATTATTCAGCTAATGACAATACTGCAATGGGCAATCTCTCAATTGCAGCCCACATTCACCAATGTAGTAAGGGCACTGTTTTCAAGAAATGCAGACAATAAAACTAGATACATTGACAGAAAAAGGCTCTTAAAAGGAACAAAATTAACAAACCACTTAACAATTTGTAGCCTGGGTAGATAATATATTACCCAGCAGGAACAAGCATCAGATCAGTTCTCAAGTCCTTCCATCGTGCCTGGAAAAATAAGTAAATGAGCAATTTGAACTGAGAGCCAAATAACCCAACTCCACTGAGGAGAACAACGGGATATAACCTACTTGTTCTGTTCCTCTGAAAGCGACTACTAATCTTCTCCTTGCAGAATCACGCCAAATAGCAACCTGCAACCCCTATATTTTAGTGATTTACAATATACATTTCTTAAATTCAAATGATGAAATTTCACCACTTATTAGGGTTGAAGTAACATTACTTTCATTGTACTTTGGGGCGCCTTACGCTTTTAATAAAGTCCATTGATTACTTATCAAAAAAAAGGGTTGAGGTAACATATTCCATTCCATTGAGTTCAGAGAAATATTACAAGAAAAGTGAACTCCCTGCTGAGGAATAAAAGCTCACCTGTGTGTCTGTGGATGCATTGTCTAAGAAACATATTTTCTCAAACTCGGACTTAATAAAACTAGGATGGCCCAGTGAAGTGGCAAGCATTGCCCAAGCTTCCATGGCACTTTCTGCAGTTAAAAAAAGTGCTTTCATCTCCTCAGCTCTCCTTTCATCCACCACTGGCCCATTGCTTGAGCTGGAAAGCTTCTCACTTTCGGAATATCCTACTTCATTATTATCTTCCAGTTTGGTAAAAGCCTCTTCTTTTGTTTCACTCTTTCCTTGAGGACGTCCATCCTTCTTTAATTGAGAAACTGTTGCGTTAAGAAGCATTAATGCCCCTAAAACAGAATCAGTTTGCCTCATTATATCCTGTGTCAATTTTTTAATATCTGGTATTGAAGACTGAATTGCGCTAATGCCAAGTGAGCCAATTTTTTTATCAATCTCACTATCTGGACCTTCTGAAGTTGCAAGCCCTGATTCAATATAACCTACTTCGGCAATTTTTTGTGACTGTAAGCCAATTCTACTTAATAAGTCAAATCCATCCCACTTTAGTGTCTCAGGAACAGAGATACCAAATTTCTGAACAACATTTTGATTGATAACATGAGCAAAGTCCCTCCAAAAAAGTTTATCTGAATGCACCGAATTGCCAACTGGAGTCACTGGTTCCAAGGCATCTCCATTCTCCATACCACCATTATCTGCACGAAAATCCTCTAATTTGCTCTCTTCGTTGTAGCCTGTGCCGTTAAAAGATCCTTCTGAATCTTTATCCATTTGTGAAGCCATGTCTGACACGATAGAATCATTTACCTTCCCCAGTCCTCTTGAGTCATACTTGTCAATACTTGAAAACTGACCCTTCCAAAGCTTTGCATCATTGAATGCCTTCAATTGCGCAAAAGCATATTTTACGAACTGACTTGCTTGTACAGACTCAGAGCCCACAACCATTTTCAGAGCAGACTCAAAACCTTGTTTCCGAAGAAATTCCAGAACAAAAGGGACCTTCCACTATTTTTTATCCTCATCAATTTCATCGAAAGTTTTGTACTTAACCTGAAACCTCACCATTATCAAGGATAAGCTAGAGAAATATTAAGTAAAGCTTACAGGGTCACAAAAACAGCAGATGAAGGCTAAAGAGTAAGATCAACGAAGAAGATCCTCATTCAGCATTTAATTATATGGTAAGTAAAACAATTGTTTTGATAAGACTGAGCTTGAAGAAGTTCCAAAAATGTTTGGAAATCTCCTCCTGCGTGGGGTTTTCTTTGGCGGGGTTTTTCGGGCCAAGTCCCACAGTGCAGGTTAATTCTCATCCCTCACCTGAAGTGTTGGTTGCTTCATCATCGGCTCTAGTTGTAAAGGAAGATGGGATGGAAGGAGTTTTTCCCATCCCTTTGGGTGGTTGCTCCTCCGTCACTCCAGCTGCTGACAAGGGTGAGGATTTCAGGTTGACTGGTTTGATCCAATCTCAGAAGTGGCTGGAAGGCTTTGGTCCGTCTTCGGTGATAGTTGTGTGGAATCTAGGAGACGATTTTTGGGATTGGGAGGACGGAGACTTCCCTTACCCTTTGGGTGCTTTTCCCCCCGCCATGCCCTTGGATTGGGATTTGGATTGTGATAAGGATGTTTGTCCTATGGTGGGGGTCTCGTGTGAGGGGTTTAAGGATTCGACTTTGGCGCCCCTATCAGCCATTGAAGAGAAGTAAAGAGCGCGCATTCTAAGACAGTTGAAGGGAGCTATTGAACTTAGAATGCTCCACTAACTATGACATTGCATGCACATCCTCTTGGTGTGGGAAAAGCAAGGCTCACATGCTTGCGTGGGCTGATTCAACTTAAGCTTATTCATCCACAACAACCAAGAATATGCCTGGAAATCTATCCTCCAATGCAGCATAAACACAGCAATTATCGTACCAGAATTGAACCACCATCACCAACCCCCCCCATCTTGAAACAAACAAATCGAGAAAATAGGTCCCACTCCTGATGTTCTCCCACAAATTCATACCATAGGGTCCTCTTACCTCTTCCGAAGTCCACTCACCCAAGATTTTCCCATATTTCGCAACTGTGACCCACCTCCAAACCATTTCCCTAGCAATGCTTGATTAAAGGGTTTCAGTTTGTGAATAGCCAATCCAACAGCCTTTATCTGAGACCATTTCACATTCTAATCAACTAAATGATATTTAATTCATCTACTAATAAAAAAAAAATTGATATTTAATTCATCCCTAATGCCTCCAACAAGAAATCCCTTTTGTAACTTCTCCAAACTCTTGGCTACTTAAACAGGAATATTTATAAAAAATAAAAATAAAAAAATATAAAATGTAAAGTAAAAAATATTAAAAAAAAAAAAACCCCTCCAAATTATCAGTCATTTTCGATTTAACCCCCTAATATTTTAAAAGTGATAAAATAGTTTCCCAAACTACCAAATAATTCAATTTGACCACTCTGTTAGTCATTACCGTCAAATAGAATAAAAAATTTAAAACTACGTCATTTCGGTAAGGTTAAGTTACTAAAATGCCATTTTGAGAAAAAAATATATATATTTTTAAAACAAGCAAACAAAACGGCGCCGTTTTGCTTTAAATTAGGTTTCCTTATCCTTCCCGCCGTTTTGGTTAGTGGTAGGAATTAAAACAAAAATCCCCTACCACGCCGCCCAGCAGCTATTCTCCCTCGTGACAACCTGCAAATTTTTTAGGGTTCTCTTACTCAACCCATTAAACTCAAACTGCCCAACCTCCATGCGAAAGCATAAAACCTTCTCATTGCCCCCTAAAAAATTTGCAGGTTGTCGTGAGGGGATTGCTCTCTGTTTTCTCTATGGGGGTTGGGGAGAGAGGGGATTGCTCTCTGTTTTCTCTCTCTCTTTTCTCACATTTCGCTTTCTTTCTTTCTTTCTTTTCCTCCTTTTTCTTTCTCCTGTTTTGGGGTTCTTTTTGTTTTCCGGCTTTCTTTTCATCTCAAACAGGTCACACCTCCTAAATTCTCCATCTATGGCTTTCCCACTTGCTCAATGCTCTGTTTTGTGATGTTTCATTGCAGAGCACCACACTGGCCATGGCCATGGCCATTGGTAACAAAAACGGTGTCGTTGTTAGTAATGAAGTGAATATGAATCAGAAATGAAATGGGTTTCTTTCTTTAATCCTCTTCTTGGCCTCCTGCATATTTAGAAATAATATAAAGAAAATGGTTTTTGTGGTGTGAGCATGCATGCCCACAAAGAAAATTATTTACACAAATAATTTGTGTAACTAATGGGTTGGGTAAGGGAACCCTAAAAAAATTGCAGGTTGTCGTGAGGAAGAAGAGCTGTTGGGCGGTTGGGTAGGGGATTTTTGTTTTAATTCCTACCACTAACCAAAACGGTTAGGGTAGGGGAACCCTAATTTCAAGCAAAACGGTGCCGTTTTGCCTGATTGTTTTTTTTTTAAAAAAATAATAATAATAAAATATAAAATAAAATAAAAAATTTTAAAAAAAAAATCATAAAAAGGCATTTTAGTAACTCACCCGTAACAAAACGACATTATTTTGCATTTTTCATCCAAATTGACGGTGTTGACTAACGGAGTGGCCAAAATGCAACTATTTGGTAGTTTGGGGGCTACTTTATCACTTTTGGAACATTAGAAAGCTAAATCGAAAACGGCTGGTAGTTTGGGAGGCTTTTCCAAAAATAAAAAAATAAAACCAGGAAATAAGGATAATGGGCAGAGTGCTTTTGATCAGTGTCACTCTCCCACCTCTTGAAATATACAATTCTATCACTTTGCTAATCTCTTCTCCACCTTCAAATAGTAGCACTCTACGCCTCTTGTGCCTTAAACAACAACCCTATAGGTAATCCCAAGTAAAGACACAAGTAGTTTACCTATGTTATACCACAACACCCCTGGCAATCATCCAATGAGTGAAAGAACTTCTAAGACATGAACAAGCCTGTTTCTTTCAAGAGATCTTGATTCATATCAAATCTGATAGCACTCAATTTTCTCTCGTAAGACTAGAATAACATCTAATTGACATGGTATGCATATTTGTTAGGAGATAAAGCAGTTATGAAGTTTTTACCAAGAGCACATTAATATACATAGTTGAACACAACTCTAACCCAAAAGCCTAAGCTAATAGGCTAAGGTCTACTTTAGGTATATTAAGTACTCTTTTCTTTTATATTTTCTCAATATGGGACACAACACTCACAAGTGCACTCACAACAATCTCCCCCTCACTTGTTAGTCTCTTCACATTGACCCAACTTCCCATCGCTTGTGAGTCTTTTTACATTTTCAAGAGTATCTCAAGTCAGGATGGAGACACAACTTGGAGACACAACTCTAAACCCGTCTCAGGAAGGTAACCATGGCTCTAATACCATTTGTTGAGAGATAAAGCGGTGACAGAGTTTTTACAAAGAGGATATTAATATACATAGTTGAACGCAACTCTAGCCCAAAAGCTTAAGCTAATGGGCTAAGGTCCACTTTAGGTATATTAAGCACTCTTTTCTTTTATATTTTCTCAATGTGGGACATAACACTCACAAATGCACTCACAACAATATCAAATCAATAGTATGTCTTTCGCACTATAAGTCAAAAGGCACTATGTCATCCAAATATAACCAAATATTTTAGGTTTATATAAGAACTTCTTCAGCTTCTTTTTTTTTTTTTTCTTCTTCTTCTTTTTTTCTTTTTCTTTTTCTTTTTTTTTTTTTTTTTTTTTTTTTCTTTTTTGCAGTATGGACCCTGATCAAACTAAGTTTGCATTCTCCTAACAATAAGAAAGGTATTTGAAAGTCCTTTGTGCTTTCAATGAGATTGATTTACTTACTAAAAAAAGGGGTATTTGAAAGTCCTTCTGGCCCCTAGAACTGATAACTTACTGTAAATTTTCTTGTATACCATGGAAACTTACCTCCAGCTGTATCTTTCCACCACCACCAATTCCTTCCAACTCCACTATTATTTCATGTGAATTGCCTAGCAAAGGACATGTTTGTTGTTAGATCGTATTAGAAGGAAATTTTGCAGCCTTACATCCAACTAACTTGCTGAACATTGGTAAGCTTGTTATCAAAGAAATTGAGTATTTTTGTTCTCGTAACAAAAGAAAAAAAAAAAAAAGTGTAAATATCTATAATATTTTTTAATTGTACAACAATTTCGGACAAAAATATGACTTGTCTGAAAAAAGAAAGTTTAAATATCTATAATATTTTTAATTGACTGTTCAAGTGACTACACAACTACAATAAGGAACATAACACATTTTCTAAACATTGGGATGCACAATTCCAACCCAATTAATTAAACAATAGGGCGAGATTGACAATATATTAATTCTAACCATCAACATATGCCAGTGTTAGGTTAGATTCTCACCATCACAGAGGCAATCCAGACTGATGCCCGCATTACCCATGCGCTTATGTGGAGTAACAAGGTTTGCATCCCAAGCTGCAACCTAAATTTTTAACACCAGAAGTTAGAAAACAAGAAGCAAAGTTGTGAAGTAACTACACAGGTAAACTTCAACAACAATATAATCGTAAAATACATTCTTTTGACTACTTAATCAAAGCCTAAACTTATAACTCATGTACACATGACATAGTTTCCCTGTGCGTGTATAATGACATAATGTATTCATCAAATTTATAAGGTGATTCATATTTCTCTAACAAGTACCACAATATGATAATGATAATGATAATGAGGGTGATTATGACAGTTACGAAATTGCAGATTTTTAATTCATATCCTGTCCCAAGTTGTATGTCTACCTTAGAAAATCCAACTCTTTAACGGGACATTACTTAATACATCGTCTTCAAAATAGAAAGTGTTTTTTTTTTTTTTTTTTGGTTGGGGAGAGCCAAAATAAAAATAAATAAATAAAAATTTGTTGATTACCAAAATGACCTTCCTTCATTTGAACTCAATTAAAGCAAACAGAAAAAGAGTACTTAATAGTTTTCAAAATAAATGGTAAGAGGTAACTCCCCCGTTGTTGATCATGATCAAATTAATGCAGCAAAATTCATATGATTACTGTCTCCTCAAAATTATATATATAAAACTCTGCTCCTCAATTGTGCAGTTCCTATTTTAATTCTACAGCATCTTATAAATTACTTCATCCAAGCAGGATCCTCAAGTTTGACCATCCCATACGCATGTAAAGCGAGCAGTGAAGCTGATATTAAGACCCCCATTCTTGATGTTATGAAATATTGGATATCAGATGTAATGAACAGGTCAATAAGTCTCTGTTCAAAGATGACTTCTCAAGAATAGTTGCTCCATTTAAGCTTGAAACTTTTAACGTTATGTGAACAATATACAACATAGTACAAAAGACACATATGCAAACAAATAATGCAAATCTGATAAGAGGAAATTACATCGATCAGACATGTTAATGTCAAATTTAACCCAACATTTTAAACAAAAAATTAAAAAAATAAATAAAAAATGCACTACTAAGCTACTCAATAGGGATAACCACTAGCCAAATCAGTTGGTCTAACAGTGTTTGTTCAAGAAAATAGAAGTGAATTAGTAAATTACTTTAGAATAGAGGCTAAACCCGGTTTGCAAGATAGGTATTCTGAATGGAATTTAAATTATCTGATATGAAGATTCAAGACAAATTTCACAGGAAAAAACAATGGTGCAGAACTAGAATTTCGAGTTTTGACACTGTATTTTCTAGAGATGAAAAAGAAACTTAGGCCTCGTTTGATTTGCGGAATAGACCCGGGAAAGGAATAGCTAATCCTACGGTATAGCTATTCCTTTGTTTGGTTATACACTATTTCTGGGAATAGTTTATACTCATGGAACTACTAATCTCACACATACAGGATTAGTTAAGCCACTAATCTAATCCTTAAGGAATGGAATACATTTTTCAAAAATACCCATATAATTTTTTATTTGTGAGGACCACCCCCGAGACGTCTGGGGGTGGTGCAACCACCCCCGGAGCTCCTTTGGGGTGGTCGCAGCCACCCCGTGGGTCGTCGGGGGTGGCCGCGAAGTGGCAGCTTCTGTGGGTGGCCGACCACCCCAATTTATTTCAGGTTTTTTTTTTTTAATATGAGTTTGAAAAAAAAATGGTTTTTTGTAATTTTGATTTAATTCCAATTTTTGCATATGTGTTGTTACCAAACTATGGAATATGAATAACTATTTTATTTTATACTCTTCTATTCTCAGTAGTAGCTATTCTTTTTTCAATGGACTACATATTTCGCGAACCAAACAAAACCTTCGTTTTAATTTTTATTAGGAAACACATCAAGAATGGGTCACTTAAAAGACAGAAACTTTTGTCTAAGGATAACAAATACTAAAATACGTTTCTTTCATCCCTCTGAAGTTTCAAAGATGAACTATAACAAAATAACTCAACGGCCTGAAATGAGTAACTCAATTGCATCAAATTAAGGATGATATGGGAGATTTTCATCAGGCAAAAACAGGAATTATGTAAAAAAACTCTATTACTAGGCTTCAAATATTAAGAAATGCTAAAAGAATATATGTTTTCTATCACTTTTTATAAGGAAAAATCTTTAGATTTTGTTCCTATATGATCAATTGCTGTAATTTTGTCATTCTTTTTCAAGAGAACAGCTTAAAAGAGGAAGAACTGTTTTTTTTTTTTTGTAACAAAGAGGAAGAACTGTTAGTTACAAAGAATCTTTGATGATTTTTTTGATAACGTAAAACTCATTTCTGTAATTCTGTCATCCTTTTTCAGACAACCACTTAAAAGAAAGAAACACTCCACTTCTTTTGAGTGGTTACTTTGTCACCTCTAATTTTCACATGTTTAAGACACTCGCTAAAAAGAAAGGGAATAATTATAAGAAAAAAATATTGGTGGAGAGTTAGATATGTAGTCAAGTGCATTTTATATGGGTAAATAATATTATCAATGAGCACGGATACAAACCTGGAGAAGTTTTGTTGGAGGCTGCTTGATATTAAAAGTGAAGTCTTCATTCCATGTAGGCTCTTTTGTCCTGTAATCATGTAATACTTGAAGATATAATCAAACGTAAGTAAGCGTTCAATCCAAAGTAGTCTTCCACGACTTTCCTACATCTGTTAAATTTGACATTTATGTCCCATGAGTTACAACTCATGAAACATGTATTTCAACTCAAGGCTCTAATTATTACAATATTCTTACACATTCGAAGGAGTGACAAATGTGAAGAGCTAGTTTGATTCTTCTGTCAATAGTTAAGAATGTACTCCCATCTACAAGTTGATTTTACAAAGCCACAAGCGCCCTTACAAATTTCTGATAAGCAATAGCAAATGAGTAAAATATAGTAATTATACAAGCTTCAAAATTCCTCCGGTTCCTTCACCATCACCAAGTGAAAGGGTAAAAATATTTTTGTTTTTATAAGTAATAACCAATCTTATTAAAATGAGAGGGTAAAAATATATAGCATTGAAGGAAAGCTTTTTTGACTTATAACTTACAAAAAGGTGTAATGAGGGTTTTCAAAAGATATAAAAATGAACACACATAAATGAGAGAATATAACCGCAAAATCACACTCTCCCTTTAATTTCAGTATGAAATCACAGATATAAAAGGAATCTAAGTAGAATAAATCAACATTACAAATTAAATAAATAAAAATATAAAATATAAAACCTTTTTGCAACACGTACACTACTGCATAAAACAGCATATAGTGTGAATCATAACTTTCTAAAATCTCACCTCTGGCATTTCCCAACATTATCTAGATATTTGTCTAACTTAAATTAGACAAACTCTAGATACTATATATGTTCGAGTGAGAAGCAATATCAGTAAAATCACATATACATACAAAAGATACAAATGCACAACATTTCAACAATATTACCAAAATTTTTTAAGCAAGGAACAGCCATGATCCATGAAGAATTATCTAAAGTTTCTTGTTTTCCAAAAATTCATAAAATATGATTAACTTACCCCCATTTGACCTTGCTTTTGGCAACCTGTCCATCCAATATTTGCATGACCACATATGGATCACTTGTTCCCTCCTCGTCCTTAAACCAACTCAAAGCACCAAATATATGAAGTGTAGGTGACAAAAATGGGTGGTGCTACTCATGGAGGTGAAAAAAAAAAAAACTACAAATATCCTCTATACATGAGAGGTTTTTTTTTTTTTTTTTTTGATAGGTAATATCAACTCAAAAGCACAAAGGGGCGCAAAGAAGATATCCTACCGACGGATCCATGGCAGGTAAATCCAAACCCTTCTTTAACTTTATGAACAGTTGGCCATCATATATCTCACGTACAAACAACCTGCATCTTTTCAATTTCCTTCTGGTGCCTTATCCACATCAATTGGTATTATTTTGCTGACGCTAATATAATGGGGGACAAGAACGATGAGAAGTTTGGCTGCACAGTTAATGGTGTCCTGGCTAACTCATGTCTTTCATATTTATTGAGTTTTCGGTTACAATTTTTTCTCGTAATCGCATCCTTGACAATGCAATAAACAAACATTTACATATATGAGTTCCACAGTATATCCACACTGTGAATGTATGTTTGTTTTTCTCTTTTAGTCAAAAGATAGGACTTCTTGCATGCAGTTGGTGCATCATAACTGTGCAACTTTTTCAATTACCACTTAGTAGAATGTGTTACTTATTTAAAAGATTTGAGAAGCGATTATTTTCTGTGAAGTTCAAACTTCGGGGGATCACTGGACTGTAATTACATCTTTAGGAGCACCTTTTGCTATCTGGTTCTTAGTCCTCAGTAAATGAAGTCGGTACTTCATTTCATCTGTTCCAATTTATTCATAACAAGTTCTCATATTACCTACTGCCGTTCAGGTTGGACAAAGGTGTGATTGTGTATATCTGTGACAGTCGTGGTGTTCGAGATATATATGACACAGATGGAAGCAGTGCAATAGCAGCTTCAGAACCCTTAGCCGCGCTGGTAAACTTTTGTCTATCAACAATACAACTGTGTCATGATAATCCTTAATTTGAGATATATATTGGCAAATGTCTGCATATGCTATACACTTACGGAATTTCAGAGTCATGGTACCAAGGTTTGATTATATTCTCAATTTCTTCTGTGTGTGTTCACTGCTCAGTAGTGGGCTACCATTTATTTTATTTTTATTTTTCTTTCTGTCTTTCTTTCCTTTTTTTAATTAAAAGAAAAAAAAAATCTGAAATATTTTGTCTAATGGGAAAATACACTTAGCCCCTCAAACTTACATTCCTTTGGCACTTATACTTTCAAACTTTAAAAAGTGACATTCGACCACTTTTAACTATAACTCCTTTCTATACGTGGCTTTTTTGGATAGACTCTCCCAAAATGCCCCCTTTACTGAAGTAGCTTTGCCAATAGACAATTCCAATGCTGAGGTCAAACCTAGAATTTTACGAAGACAAGACCACACAATCCATCAACCAAAATAAAAACCCATTGTCCAAACTAAAAGCCTTATCTACATATCACACTTCCCAGCAGTAGGTTTCCAATTTCCATACTTTTACTATAGAATCTCGTCATGCATTTCCATTACTGTAATTAATTTCTGGATTTGTTCTAGTCCCTTATTTTCAATTTTCCATTTGTATCAATTGGGTATGTGCGTTTGTGGGTTGGAACTTTATCTTCTAACCATTTAATCATCCAATTTATTGTGAAAAAAGGCTGATAATACCCTCTACTGAGCTTCCATTAGGTGAACAAAGGAACCGCCAGTGCAAGTGAAATTTTAGCTGGTGCACTGAAAGACAACAAACGTGCTGTGTTGTTTGGAGAACCCACATATGGGAAAGGGTAATGACTTTTACTTCAGACGCAAAATGTGAATACAATCATAAATTCCTGATGAGGCTGACATGAGTTATCTATTCCCCCTCTGCAGCAAGATTCGGTCGGTTTTTGAGCTATCTGATGGCTCTGGCTTGGCTGTTACTGTAGCTCGTTATGAGACACCTGCTCACACAGATATTGATAAGGTCTATTACTCCCTCTCTCTCTCTCTCTCTCTCTCATATCTATGGTTCCTTCAACTTGTCTCTTTACAAGTTGGTGTAATTTCTAACCATCTCTCTCTCTCTCTCTATGCTTCCTTCAACTTGTCTATTTACAGGTTGATGTAATTCCTGACCATCCTTTACCCATCTCATTTCCCAAGTACGAGGAGGGATTTTGTAGCTGCCTCCAGGACCCTGCATTTGCTTGCTATGAACAGAGTCCAGTTATTTGCGAGATGACAAAATATTTGGATATTAACATTGCAAATTGCTTTGGGGAACATGACGGAATTCTTTGTAAAATGTACTTTTAACTCAATTAGGGAGGGTTCATTCAATTATAAAGTATAAATTTAACAAGGGTAGAAAAGGAAAAGCAGTCTTTGTTTGGTGATAATCTAAGGGAAAAAAGAAAAGAATAGCTAGTAAATATTGAGGAATGCTTATTCCCATGGATACCAATCTGTTGGAACTGTTGTGGTTCTTTTTATTTTAAATGAGAGTCAGTTCCACATTGATTCTTTTATTATTATTATTATTATTATTATTATTATTATTATTATTATTATTATTATCGTATTACGCAATCTTCTCATTCTTGAGATAATGGAAAAATGTACACGATTGAATAGTGTGGCTCCGAGCTAAAATACATAAGCAATTAATGAAAATGTCGCATATCTAATATCTAATTTCTAATAGCAGAAACTAAAAGAATGTAAACTCTAGAGTGGCTAAAATTGTGAAAAGTAGCATCTAAGGGTGGCTAACACTGTGATAAGTGGCACAGCTTTTCATAGGATGACACAAATTGTATTCTAGTTTTTATTATTGAAAATTTAGCTGCCTTGATGATTAAATGAAAAGTTTAATGAGAGTGCTTTATATAGTGAATGATTGTGATATGTGGATTGAATTTATTAATGGGTAATATGAGCAAAGTTATGTATTACTTTAGGAGGTTAAATAGAATTTTCCAATAAAATAAAAAAAATAAAAATAAATAAAAACAGAGAAACAGAAGAGAAACAAAAGCTATAAATATATGTAAGCTATATATGAAGTGCTTGAGCAACTCTAATTTACCTTTGTTCCACCATCACTTTTTCTTTTTAAAGTAAATGTCAAATTCTACACCATGTACGGAACCAAATTGTAACGGATCATAGGAGATTATGGTTGGACTATCTGCAATGAGATTAACAAAAGAACCTTCAGAGAAAGCCCCATCACCTCACAGGAACAGATTGGCTCGATCACCAAAACCCATCATTAGGATGTTAGATATGCAAATTGGCTCCAATGAATTTTGATTTCTTGACCTTCGCTTAACTGATTCAACTTGGAAGCAGATAAGTAAGAAGAGGAACCAATTGGCCCCTAAATTCAGTGACTCAATCTCAGTACTTGCAGGCAAAACCAATCAAATCCATGCTCGAGTGCAAGGATGCTTAGTAGGAATCACTACAGCATCTTAGTCCAAGAACCCAAAAATGGGAAAACAGCAATCAACAATCTCAAGAGCAGAGGTGTGTCACTTTTTCTCTCCCTGCGACTCAACTTTCCCTTCTCCGTTGTTGTCTGCCGTGACCCTCCAGACATTCGATATGCTCTCCGTGCAAATCCAGATCTATCTAGGTCATCCCAACCACCAAAATTTGGTGCATCTTGGCCACCATTAGAAACCGGACCATCATTTCCTGCTACCCACGATTGATATCTCATCTTTCCCTTTCTGGTTTCTCGACTTTCATCTTGTTCTTCTGCATCAGTTTCAACACTACTCACAGTGCTGGCAGATGGTTTCCTCCTCATCCTGGACTTGCGTTTTGGCCTGCTTCGTTTCCTCCCCCACAACTTCTCAAATGCCAGAGACACGACTGACTGACCAAGGGGAAGCACTAATGCCATAAGAACAGCTTTTGGGCCTGAAGCTAGCAGCCAAGATAAGATAATGGGTGGAAGTGTCCAGCCATAGGATCTGAACACCTGCACCGACCAAAAAGCCAATTTATTGAAATGTTAAACCCATCGGACGAAGTAAAGCCTGAAGCAGGAGTGATCCAATACAAATTTTGCTCTCAGAAAATATTATTGCAGGGTGAATATCTGTCTTGGACAATGTTAACGAAATTTTAGTCATTGAGATGTCATAATAGATCCTTGTTGAGAGTTCATTCTATCAAAATGCTTATATACTGGAAAGCAACAATATTACATACTTCACTTGTGGAAAAATAAATTGCAAAAATGATATTAATAACAAATGGGAAGTACAAGAAGAACTATAACCTAGAGGTGTAGTAAAAAAGACTGTCCATTTGATTAACAAGGGATTCATCATTGACTAAATTTCAATCTGCAGAATAAATGAAGTACTAGTCAGGTAGTCTGCTGCACAAAAGCTATACAGAGAAAAATAAAACCAAAGCACCTAAAAGGCATCATTAAAATAAGCTAAGCTGGTGTTATCAAAGGCAATAGACAGCACCAAAGTAAAGGACAGAGTATTGCTCGACAATCCAGACAACTGCTTGTGTAGGTGAAACAAGGCACTGATTCTTCAACATAACCAAGAAAAATGTAGGAATTTAAATAGGCAGCAAACTTATTTAAGACCTAATAATCATAGTGTTCTGTAAATTTCTCTTCATTAAACAAGTTGATAAATCCACCGGCCAGTTTTAAAAACCTCTCTCGTTAATAAACATGTTTTCCCTTCAACAAATTGTGAGAATGGTGGCTGAGGTATCCAATGAAATAGAACAAAAACCAAAGTTCTCTCTTAACCAAGGCACTTGATAGTTTGCCTCAGCTGAGGCAATCCCCACCACGATGCCTTGCATTGCTGAGTGCCCTCAGCTAACAATTGCACAGAAGATCAACTCCACCAATCTTATCAAACATTTGAGAATATAACCGACATATAAAGCATACTCAATATCAAAATATTTAGCGCATTCGAGTACCCAAATCTTGTAGTAGAAAGGATAATAGCTGCCCCAGTAATGTCCTAAATCTATGTCCCAGCGTTTTGCTAAACACTACTAGAGAAGCTAAATTGAAGAGTAAAAACTTGCAATTTAAGCTTCACAGTAGCCTCTATATTTTGAATGTCAAAAAGGGTACCCATGCATGTAGAGAATCAACGAGAAGCTCAC
>NC_081544.1:27308300-27346488 GCF_901000735.1 Corylus avellana
TGAGAGTTCAATCATGGTACGCTATGTTCATGCAGCAAACACCAATTAGTCGAGACAAAGGCGATACAACTTGGATGCTGACTGGCAACTTACATACTGTTCTTTGGCGACTTTGAAGGAAGATATTAGCGTTTATAAAGCGAGGGCCCGGGCTTTGGGGAAACTGCTTCTTCACTCGCACGCCAATTCATCAATATCCTAGAAAGAAAAAAAGAGAGAGAGATGGTGGTGCAACTGCAAATGGTATTTCAGATAATTTTGTTATTGTTTTCAATTGATGCAATATTTGTACAAGCAGTTGTGGGTTTAGCAATTAATGGTTCATGTGAAGCAAGCTGTGGGGGTGTTAACATCGGAATAAGATACTCTCAAGTCCAAAATGGACTAGAGAATATCCAGTTCATGACTAGGATTTCTTCTTAGAAATCTTAAAGCCACAAATAGGAGACATGTCCACTAACTAAAAATAATAATAAAATATTATTTTAGATTTAAATAAAAATAAAAAACAAAATTATAAAATATTAAGGGGTAGCCGAAGCCACCCCATGGCCCTTAGGGGTGGCCGGCCCACCCCCAATGGCCAAATCTAAAAAAATAAAATAAAATAAAATTTGCTTGGCCCTTGGGCGTGGCCGACCACCCCCGTTGGGCCTGGGGGTGGCTTCGGCCACCCCAGACTGCCCCAACTGGGGTGGTACAGCCATCCCTTAATATTTTACAATTTTTTTTTTATTTAAATCTAAAATAATATTTTATTATTATTTTTTATTAGTGAACAGGTGTTCTATTTGTGACTTTAGAATTTCTAATAATAAATCCTAACCATGAACTGGATATTCTTTAGTCCATTTTGGATTGGAGAGAATTCTATTCCGTTAACATCACATACCCTTTTGGAATGGGAAATGGTTGCTTCGTTGATCCATGGTTTGAAGTAGTTTGCAATAATTGCAACTCGTGGGCCTCTCCCAAACCTATTTTAAAGAAGCTCGACCTCGAGGTGCTCAACATTTCATTAGAAACTTATGCTTCAGGAAGCAGTATAGTTCTTGTCAATTATCCGAGTAATAAGAGTAAAATGTAGCTATTTGGTCTTTTATTCGGTGAATGTAAGTTATAAACTGAACCACCTAAATCATTGTTTTTTATTTTCTTTATCCAATACATTATCCTTTAAAACTGTCCATATATATGGAAATTTCTCAAAATGCAGCCTGACGTTTCTGATCCTAATGAATATGACCACTATCCTTATTATTAAAGTTTGTTAAATATAGGAAATGAACCAGAAGAAAGATGTCTCATCTTTTGAATTAGGATATGATTTGAAGATGTTATATTAATATGCATGTTCGGATTGTGTAGATATTAAAGTTGAAGTGGGGTAGCTGAGATGTGTTTGGATCCCCTGATAAGTGTCAAGAAAGAAAAGAGTAGAAGGAAAGATCAAAAACAAGAATATAAAAAGAAACAGCACTAGGATGTTAATTAATAACTGGTGGAATAGAATGCATTTTGACAATATTGTTGTTCAGAGAGTTAAAGTTGTGATATCCAACAATTGTCCCAATGTAATGACATCTAGTGGCTCTGACAGAGGAGGCCTACGTGTTGATAGCTTGTGAGAGACTTGTTGCATTGTCGGCCTGGACTGCTGACTGGCATTTAAGCAAGCAAATGCTATCTTTGCAATGGAGAGCACTTCCTCGGTTACTCGACCCCTTGGAGGTGAGAGGCGTTGGTCTAACACTTCCTTCAGTGTGATTTGACGGGAAACTATTGATGATGATGATGACGATGACGATGACGATGACGATGACGATATGGAGGAGATGAAGCTGCCTGGATGCCTTCCCATTATCACTTCCAATGCTACCATCGCAAAGCTGTAAACATCGCACTTCTCGTTCACTTCCGTTGTGTAAGCAAGCTCTGCAAAGAAGATATTAGCAAATGGTATATATAGATATGATATTGTCCGCTTTGGGTCAAGCCCGCACGGTTTTATTATTAAGTTTATCCCAAAATGCTTCATACCATTTAGAGAGAGCATACTTTATGAGTGAGTAGCGACTAGTGAGGACAAAGCTTACCTGGAGCTGAATACCTGAGGTGCCTGCATATGATGTGCAATTGGATGAGTTAGGCTTTAAAATCCTTGCTGTGCCGAAGTCAGAGACGTGGGCTTCATTGTCCAAATCCAGCAGTATGTTATTGCTTGATATGTCTCGATGAATAACAGGAGGTGAGCAGTCGTGGTGCATGAAGGATAAAGCTCTGGCAACACCTCTTACAACTTTCACCCTCCTAATCCAGTCCAATTCCATTGCCTTAACCTCACTGCTCAATATCTTTCTCAAGCTTCCCCCTTCTAAGAACTCATACACCAAATATGAGTATCTTGCATGTGAACAAAACTCGTAAAGCTTTACAATATTCCGGTGTCTTACTTCTGTTAAAGCAGTAATCTCACTGGTAAAGTCTTTTAGGTTAGCCACTATGCCATCCTCTGATTGGTGAAGTTTCTTCATAGCAACAACTTGACCGTTTGGCAGCTCAGCTCTATAAACTCTTCCACATCCTCCCTCTCCAATGCTATATCTTGAGTTGAATGCCTCTGTCGCTTCAACAATGCTTTGATGTGCTATTTTCCCATCGTAGCTCCATATCACAAACATATTTTCATTTTCTGCATCCCTTGGCTCATCATCTATCTTTCTCACTTTTTTGAAACTGACACAGTATATTCCTGCAATGATATATAAAAGAAATAGGGTGCCCAAAAGAGAGACTGATCAAAATCGCGGCTCGGAGGCTCATCTTTCCACCTGGTCTTTTGCTCAACAAAGAGGGGCAAGCCTGCAAACCAGTGTTGTTGCCATACAAGCCTCTGTTATGTTCTAGTGCTGCTATTTGTGCCCTGCTGAAAGCTTTGTTGTTAGGAAGAGGGCCCTCCAAATTATTGTATGATATGTCCACAGATGTCAAGCTTAACATTTCATTAAAAGTGGATGGGATCGAGGCAGACAGGGAGTTGTGGGACAGGTTTAACAATGCTAAGTAGTGTAAATATCCAAGCTCCCATGGAAGCTTTCCTGTGAGCAAATTGTGGCTAAGATCAAGATTGTTGAGACTGCGTATATTGGCAATCTGTGGGGTGATACTTCCCCAAAACCTGTTCATGCTCAAATTCAAATCTGTGAGTTTTGAGCACTGTGCTAATTGTTTGGGAATTGATCCACTTATATTGTTTGCTGCCAAGTTAAGTTGACTAAGACTGGAGAGCCTTCCAACTTCTGTGGGAATATTGCCTGAAAGTTTATTATTATTCAGTTTAAGAAGGAATAATAGATTCAAGGCCCCCAATTCCTTTGGAATGTTTCCTACTAGGTGATTTTCGGAAAGGTCAAGCACTTCTAGTTTATTTGCTTTACCAAGATCATGCGGTATTGTATCTGAAATTATATTGTTTGAGATCCTCAAGCTTGTTAAGCTTTTGGATTGCCCCCAGTTGTTCGAAAGTTCACCATAAAGCTTGTTATAACTCAGATTGATGTATTTCAGTCTTGGATATATGCCGAAATCTTTCGACATGTTCCCTTCAAGCTGATTTCTGTGCATTTGAACTCTGACCAAGTTGGTACAATTTTCTAAACTCTTTGGAATAGGACCGTAGAAGTTGTTTTCATGTACAACCAATTGTTCAAGCGCCCCATTGGCGCATATATTTTGTGGTAAATAGCCAGACAAGAAGTTATCAGCCACTAGAAAACCTACCAAAGATGTAAGATTATACATTTCTGTAGGAATGGAGCCACTGAGTTTGTTCATAAACAACACTAAGCTAGCCAGGGATGTAAGTTTTCCCATTTCTGGAGGGATGCGGCCAGATAGATGATTCACACACAGGAACAACGTTGTAAGGTTGTTCAAGTTTCCTAGTACTGGAGGGATGTGGCCAGAAAATTGATTTGACACTCAGATCCAACAGTGCGAGCCTGGTCAAATTGCCTACTTCTGAAGGTATGCGGCCAGATAGATGATTATTAAAACTCAGATTCATAACTACGAGCTTTGTCAAGTTTCCTATAGAAGCAGGGATTGAACCTAGGAGATTGTTTTTTCCCAAATGTAGCTCCATTAGAGAAACAAGATTTCCCATTTCCTGAGGTATAGATCCATTTATTTCATTCTCATGCAAATAAAGGTATTGAAGAGTCATCAGCAGGCACATCTCTGATGGAATATTTCCAAAGAGCGATTGAGACTCAAGTCTAGGTGAGTGAGCTTGGAAAGATTACTGATATGGGGTGGAATGGTTCCATAAAAAGAGTTGTTAGAAAGATCGAGGCTGACAAGGTAGGGGAAGGATAAGAAGTTGAGACATTGAAGCGTACCTCTCAAACCACTACTTGTGATGTTTATATGTGTGACACTTCCAGGCTCATTGCATGTGATTCCAACCCACTTGCAAGAATTGTGGGAAGGAAGAAGGGTCCAGGAAGGGAGGAGCATTTGAGTTGTATTCTCAAAACTGTCTTTCCATCTCAGAAGAGCCTCTGCTTCTTCTTTTCTCCGAGTCACAGAGGAAGAAGCTAGTGCAGAAGAAACATGGCTAAAAGAGATGAAGATGGTGATGGATAACAAGACCCTGAGAGGAGCGAGCAGGTTAGAGAGTGGTTGCTTAGGCAAAACTGACATGCCTTTAGCTGTGGGGTGAGATTGGTTTGCTGATGAAAAGGCTTGATCCCTGCCCTGCACAGGGTACTTATAGACAAGAAAACTCGTATGCATATCTTCATGACCATTCTCCTTGGCCATTTTCAGAGCGGTTGTTGGTACATCTATTTTGGAATCAATCCATTCACACATGGGCACAGCTCAAATCTGGTATTGAAATTACATGATGGGTGTTCATTGTATTTTCTTCATAGACAAAGTGCACCACTAAATGGTTGCCATTTAGTTTATCATTGGAGTCAGAATTTCCTCTGTATTTGATGATTCCATCACAATATTGATGACCGTGGGTCCATTAAATTGAAATTTGATGATCCCAATTTGAACCACATAGTTTCCTCTCTACTGAAGTCAATACAATAGGGTTGAAAAGCATCGAGTGTGGGTTGGTTATCCTTAATCAATAGAGACGCTTGTATTGACTTGTAGAAAAAGAAAAAGGAGCATATGCTCGTCCCCTTCAACAAATTCTTGTTTATAAAAAGGAGAATTTGCTACCCACAAACAAAGAAATTGCTACCCACATTTATGAAATTGCAATATTAATCTGCCATAGTCATACAAGAAATTCTTTCCCGTATATCTTCCCTAAAAAGAAAAAAATAAAATAAAATAAAATAAGAGGAGTAATTCTATTTAGTATACTCCATACAACTGCCACACAATTGGGATGACGTGACAGGAAAAATCAGCTCATGTAATGTTGTTTAGTTGTATGACAATTTCTGATGCAACGCAACTCAGTGGGTTGCAGTGAATAATAAGAAGAAAAGAACAGATAGATAATTCTAGATCTTAAGTCTATCAAAGATCTAAGAATTCTTTTCAAAACGATATAAGGTTTGAAGGAAAACAATGATGAAACTCAACTCTGAGTATTCTCATTCATCAAAACTGATTCATAAACAACTGCATTCATAACCTTGTATTTATAGGCTCCCAAACCCTAACCCTAATTATACTACGAAATAAAGTCGAATTGAAAAGCTACGATGTCCGTTCGAACGGGGGACATAAAGCCGTTCAAACGGGAATTGACTTAAAACATAAAAATACGAAAAATAACATAGGCGTTCGAATGGGCTTCGGTCGAGGCTCTTTGGTTTACTCCCATTCGGACGGTGGTATCTCCCCGTCCAGACGGGCTGCAAATTCATATCAATTTCCATCTATATCTCAAATTACATAGAAATGTTACAATAATTTATTGCAAACAAGGGGTATAGTACTAGTAGATTCGATTAAATTTCTATTGCATGAGTTTGATAACGTCTCAATTATACTCTGTACATATCTGATAGAAGATACATGCATAACCATGCTGCAGGCCTTGGGGACATCACAAGCTTCTTAGCTGATTTACAAACTATCTTGCTGGTCGGATTGCAACTTCATGGCAGTTTGGTAATTGGATTTAACATTCTGAAGGAGAAAAATAAAGAGAAATTCAAACTATTTAAATTCAATCACCAATAATGATCTATAGGCTGAAAGTATGAGAAAAAAAAACACAAAAAACAATAGTTCCATACAACCTGAAGAAATATGATCTATCAATCTAATGAATCAACAATTTATCAACAGAACTGATCCAATTTGCTATGCTGTAACTACCTTAGCAACCTTGAAGAGAACCAGAAGAACAATAAAGTACATGTGAAGCATATAATTACTTAGATAGATGAAACATACCTCTAGCAATGTGATGTAATAAAAATCCTCCATATGCTGCATAAGTGCAGTCCCATCTCTAATTGAACGGTATATATTTATTTCAGTTTGTAAAATCTTTTCAATAAGTTCCTTCTCACCCTTCATCTGTATAAAACGCTCTCAATCAGAATTTAGTTCAGAAATCAAAATGGTGCAACTGGAAATATGAACTCATAAAATAAGATTTTCAGCAGTATAGAAATTGTTGCTGAAGAATATATATAGCTAATGTAATGAATCAATAGGTAAAACTCGCTGAATCTCTCATGTCAGCTCAACTCAGCCTCCCTAGATATTAGACTTCGTGTGCTGATCACAATAACATACTCAAAAGAATTTTAATTGCAGTGGCATTGAACCATGAATTCAGATGTACTTAGCATTAGTAATTCCTATTCAACGAATTCCTTTCTTTTTTATCAACCAAAAGGCATAATGAAAACTCAGGTCTAAAAAGTCATTCTTCGGGATTTGATCTCTGAAACACAAGTATCACTCATTACAACTGTTTGAAAGAAAAGAATTTATTTAACGAAGTCCAACTAAATTTTAGAAGTAAGAAAAGGCTTGGATTAAATGCTAACCCTAGTTTCATTTTTTGATAATTAAAAAAAAAAAAAAAATGAAACTATAGTTAGCATTTAAAGGTCCCAGACACGAACATTTTGTAAAGTACTTGGTTTAACTGCTTTTGGTAAACAATAGAAGATCTTCTTTTATTTTATTTTATTTTATTTTATTTTATTTTTTTTATTTATTTTTGTGTAGGTTAGTAAACAACAGATACAGAATAAGAATTTCAAGTTTACATTTTTTATTTTATTTATTTATTTTTGTGTAGGTTAGTAAACAACAGATACAGAATAAGAATTTCAAGTTTACATCTGTGTGATGCCAATAAATACAGTTTGGAAGAAAACCAAGTCCCCACAAGGTACCCA
Source organism: Corylus avellana (assembly GCF_901000735.1). Classification (NCBI taxonomy): domain Eukaryota; kingdom Viridiplantae; phylum Streptophyta; class Magnoliopsida; order Fagales; family Betulaceae; genus Corylus; species Corylus avellana. Next base: position 27,315,698 of record NC_081544.1, read on the forward strand.
ATAAATACATCATTTTATGCAAAGATCAAATGGTCATTCGTAAATTAGGCTTCAATTTTGAGCCACTCTTTGCAGATGAATTTTTCAGAACTTTTCTTTTTTTCAGAACTATTAGATTGACAGTGGTTTAAAGTGACCTAAACATTAGTTCATATTAACATGAACTTTGATGAGTTCATATTAACATGAAGTTATAATCACTCTTTCGACTCCACACATAAGTTAAAATGCACACATGCATCTTATAACCAGAAATTTGGGGTTTTCGTTGCCTCGTCCTCCTAATGGAAGTTGGCGAGGACATGAGATCTCAATCTTTTCTCATTCTTTCTAATTGCACAATTGATATGAAAGTAGCTGAGAAATCAAGACCATGACTTCTGATATTATGCCCATCCATGTCAATCTAATAAGAAATGTGTTCTATTAGACTTTTATTTGGACGTTCTCAGTTATAGAAGTGTGCTTTCTCTTTAGCCTTTCATTCCAACTGTGGCAAAAGCAACAGCAGTCAACAAAATACTTTAGCCTTCAGCCTCACGATCATAGTAGTCAAACTCTTTATTGGATCTCTAATAAATAAGGAACATACTACACTGCATTTGAAAACCATTTCAACTGGATGTCATCTTTGGGCAGCAGTACTTCCTTACTTTATAAGAAAAACAAAACGAATGTACAGATAAGGTGGCCGGTTCTCTGTTCAACCACCAACTCAACCAGCTTGTTTCATAAATAAATTTATTGTAGTTAAAGAAGTACCATAAATATACTAATACAATATAATATAGTTTATAGGCCATTAGTTTCTTGTATGGAATTAATAATCTAAATCTTATAAGTAGATCTATAAAGTACAAGATTTGTTGTTTCTCCCCTTACCCAATTCCCTAGGTATTTTGTAGAAAAAAAAAAATGGGTCTTGTCCCACATCGGCCAATGAGCAGGAGATGGATGAGTTTATAAGCACCACATGCCATCTTCCCGTTAGCAATTGCCTAGATGGAATACCTTAGTGGGTTCTGCATATGAACCATTCTCTCCTATTCAACTTCGTTAGTGTCATTTCTCCCCTTATCCAATTCCCATGGTATCGTGTAGAGAAAAATGGGGCTTGTTCCACATTGGCTGGCCAAGGAGCGGGAAATGGATGAGTTTATAAGCCACCACAGGTCCTCTTCCAGTCATCAATTGCTTGGAAGGGGTATTTTTGTGGGTCCTGCTTACGAACCATTTTCTCCTATTCAGTTCCATTAGTGCCATTCTCCCCTTACCCAATTATGTTGGTATTGCATAGAAAAAAATAGAGCTTGTTCCACATCGGCCAAGGAGCGGGAGATGGATGAGTTTATAAGCACCACCAGTCCTCTTCCAGTCAGCAATTGCCTCGATGAGGTACCTTTGTGGGTTATACTTATGAACCATTCTCCTATTCAGCTCCGTTAATTCCATTTATCTCTTACCCAATTCCCTTGGTATGGCTTAGAAAAAAAAGAACAAAAAAAGGTACAAGATTTGTTGAGTATTTCAAGACCAAAAAAATGCCAAATTTATATCTTCAAAAGGTGATAGATTTGATAAAATTAGACAGTTGCACCCTGTTCTTTCGCCAGTTCAATCTTGTTAAACCAGTGAACTGTTCCTGTTCAATTCAATTCAGTATGATTTTTTTTTTTTTTTTAATTAAGTAATCAAAATATATCATTACAAGCATAAGGCACCCTCAAGTACAAATGAAGTATACAAGAGAAAGCAGCTAGCTAAAAGGAGCAAAAAGAACAAAGAAAATCAATATAACTAATTGTCAAAGGATAAACATAAGCAGTTGATTCAACTGAGAGCAGTTTAAGGGGTGAATTGGAACAGAAAGGAGACCAATTCATGGTTCAACAGGTTGAACCAGTCAATACGGTCATTGTTTAGCATGCTCCATTTGTATTCCTTTTTTTTTGGGGGGGGGAGGGGGGATTAAGTTTAATCTGTATTTTAGTTGTGCCTAATTGATGTCATGGTGATGCTAGCAAAAATATATTAATAATACTGTCACCAACTTGCTGCAAAAATGTTGGTAGATATCATGATATGTCAATAGACATATAGTGCATTCAAAAACATTAATATATACATACCCTATATACGTACAGCATATAATTCGTTGATGGATATTAAAGAACAAGACATGCAGAACATGACAAGTACACTGGAAAAGAGAATAAATAAGAAGAAACGTACAACTTCACTGACAATAACATCTGGCGTGGACTCTCCAAGTACATCACCCAGGTAACCATCGCCTGAAAGCTCCATGTTTTCCTGGATAGCATGTACTACACTAATTAGCTAATAATGCAAGCCACTAGTTAGCTAATTAGCTGCGTTATTTTTCCAGGTAGCATGTGCCAATTAGCTACTAATTAGTATCTGTTTTGTATCATTCAGCTATCACACTGACTTTTGTATAATGGGAAACCAATTTACAGCATATATAGATACTGCCAATAATAACCATTGCTGACCAAGTAAACAAGGCCAGTTGAGTTATTCTCAAAAATGACATTTACATATTTGTTGCTGACAGAGTTTCCTGGAATCAAATCAATTAGTTAGTCAATGTTTCAAGCTTGTACATCAACAAACTAGTGAGGACACCATTTATTTTATTCCATCCATAAGAATAAAGTTAAAACACAAATGGCAAATACCAAAATTATCCATGAAGATAACAAATTATAGAGCTTCTTGTGTTTTCTATACATTATAAAACTCTAAAGAAAAATAATAATTGGCCAGTATATAGAGCAAAACAAACTACCTACCGCTACCAGGGCTTCTGTTAGATCTCCAGCTGCTAGATAAACAGGTTGAGCTACATGGCAATAACCCATCAAGCGGGGGACTGTTGGTATAATATCTCTGTGGTTTATGACTCGCCAGCTATCTTTAACTTTCTGCAAATGTAAGTACTGAAGGTTGTGTAAGCATTCACCAAAAATGTAATAACAGACAAATATAAGAGGCAGATGCATAAAGAGCATCACAATATTCTTGCCAAGAAAAAAACAAAAAAATAATACAGTGTTTTGCGTGTGTGTGTCTGATGTAGATCAACTAAGCAACAACTTCATGGAAACGTTTGAGCACAAGAAGGGTGTCTAGGGAGGGGGGGTACTTGTGATTTAACAAGTACCCAAGAGTTGGATTGATACTTGATTGAGGGCTGCTTGAGCAAGACAGTTCGTTCGATCAGAGGAAGAGATGCTACTGGTAGAAATGCTCAAGAAGTTCGATCGATGGTTGGATTGATTGAAAATGCGATCTTTTGTTTGATTGATCCTTGATCAAACTTGCGATAATGGTAGTTTTGCACTTCTTTTTTCAGGGTTGTGACCCTACTTCTATTTAAGCTTTAATAAGAAACACTAAAAGAGTGATTTTAGGGACCTGGCAGACCATAAGTTGTATTTGTCAGTTTTCTCAATAAGAAACACTAAAAGAGTGATTTTTCTTCAATTTTCCTACACTTCCTTGATTTTATTAGGATTTGTGGAAGAGTTATGAGTTTTTGTGCTTGTACATTCTGCTTTCCACTTTGTCACACTGCATCAGTGTCGTATTTTTGCTTGAGGAACTAATTGAGCCATTTTACTAGTCAACTCAGTGACTAGTTTGCTCGACATTCATAAACCAGAACTTAAGAGACTGGATCCAGAGCTCCAAACAGCTTTTGAAAATCTAAATGAATGACTAGTTGCTCTAGCATATAATAAGTCTCCTCAGCATGTAACAAAAATAATAAAATCCAAAGCCAGAGATCTGAACCAAACTGTGTCAGAATTACAGGAACAGAAATTATTGGAAGAGTATGAAAGAGTGATCATTGCAGAGAAGATGAAGTAATTTTCTGCACTGTAACGTACTGAAACCCTACTCGAATAAAGAAACAAAGGTGAATGATAACTAAGAAGGAAATAGAAAAATATATAAAAATGTGAGAAGATAATGAAATGAAAAATAAACAGATCAACTAATGTTTTTAATAGTCACATAATATCAGCAACATGGAAGATGGAAGTGAAAAGAGAATAGAAAAATAAAGAACTAGAGGAATCCCAAAGCCCTTGACCATAGTGTCATATATCTGCAGTATTATAATATGGGTTACCACCATTACAAGATGCAATAACATGTTAGATATTATATTACTAACTAGTAAAATCACCAATGAAAAAGCAGAAAAGGGTTGTATGACCTAGAGCTCTCATGCTTTCCATCAGAAGATAAACCTAATGATATAGGCCATCTTGCCCTTCAGTTCATGCCAAATTTAGTTCGAAAGATGCAGACCAAGAACTAATTTTCTGCTTGCATCTTGCCATACATATTTCCCTGTTATTATTAGTTGTTCCAAGCCGGAATACTGTTCAGATTATTGTAGCATGATATTGATCCCACAACTGTAGCTTTTGGTAACTGTGGCATTTGGTTTAACCAGGGTAATTTTTGCTTTTCATTTTGCTTTAAGTTATAATATAGGACTGAGATTAAGCCTGGTAAAAGGTTTGGGATTAACTTATATTGGGGTTTTATAAGTTCCGATATAATAAGTTGTAGCCTTTGGGGAAGCAGACTTTGATGCAGGACAACCGACTTAAGAAGAAGAAGAACAGAGGAAGGGGAGAAAAGAAAGGGGACTGAGTCGCACAGTTCAAAGAGAATGAGAGTTTGGCAGTCTCCCCACCAAATAAGAGGAAGAAGAGGAGTCACACCTCAAAAAATCAAAATCTATTTTCATCAAATTCCAATTTGTCTCCATTGGGGTCCAAAAGCACACATATATAGACTCAACGACTAAACCCTAACCCTAATATAACTTTGGGCAAAACCCATTTATTGAATTACAAAAACAAAACACCCTTAACTTTTTTTTTTTTTTTTTTTTGACATGTCCACACAATGGAAGGGGGGTAGAGAATTCGAACTAGTGACTTTCGCTTCATGAGACGTGGTACACACCCGATTGAGCTACCCCTTGGGGACAACATCCTTAACTATTAAAGAATTAAGTAAAACATAAATTAAAAGCTAATAACCTAAAGAATAAAAGAAGCATCTCTCATCCTACATCATTTTCCCCTGCTTCAACAAAACTAGACCTCGATTTTTTTTGAAATGTGGAAAATAGGAACATAAAATTTTGGGTCGAAGCCCAACTTCTCTGGACTTAAAAAAGGGTAGAATAAACTGAAGCATTCAAACTCCTTTTTTTGGTTTTAAAAAACAAAATTTGTTTTCATCAAATTTAAATTTATATAAACTCATTGACTAAACCCTAACCCAAATTTGACTTTGGGCAAAACTCATTTATTGAGCATAAACTTAATACTAATAACCTAAATAAAACTGAAAGACCCAATTATTCATCTCTCATCCTGCATCAGACTTGTTACTAAATTTCTTTTTAAATTACATTGAAGTTCTTCCCTTTGGCCGAACATTTGGGGTTTTCTTGGCTGATTATTATGGCCTTGTAATCATGCTTGCTCGGTCTTCCTTCTTATAGTTATGTAACAGATCTTTTCAGCAAGTAGTCTGGAAGTGGGGGGAAGGAAGTAGTGGAAGGTTTGTGGAGATGATGCTACGTGCGGAACACAGGGAGAGGAAGAGAACACGTGGCTGAAGACTGTTGTTAAATAGCTATACAGCTGGCATCCTTATGTCTAACGGGCTGGATTCTGTAGATGGGTTGGTTGAGATGTGGTTAAGTGACGTGGGGTTTTCTTAGTTAGTTGGTTGTAACGGTCCAGTAGTAATTGTCTACATCTGGGCTCATTTTAGTGGTTTTACTTGTATAAAAGGTGAAGGCTTGTTAATGAGAACTATTCAGACGTTTTGGCTCCCAATTGTTCTTAGAAGTAGCTAAAATCTCTTAGTTTCCTTAGTTTCGTTAACTCTGTAGAAGTAGAGTGTAACAAGTTAATTTTCTACACGCTTGCTGCATCACCTCAGCACAAACAATGGAGCCATAGAGTAAAATTCTATGAAAAAGCAAAAAATTGCAAGAAAAATTTGAAGATAATATCAATTTTTATCACCTCGTTATAAAGTTCTGCAAATTTTTTGTTACCAACTCTAGGAGATCCAAAGTTATACATAGTCACAAAGATTGCCCCACGCCTGATACACAAAAAAGAAGAAAATAGATAATCAGTTTCACTGCCATTACTCTCAAACACATTTCACTAAAAGGTACAAAGAAACAAGTTTCTAAATCTACAAAGATCTAGTAACTTCTATCAAATTCTAATCATAAACTAAATGTATTATTAGCCTTCTATAGTTCGTAAGTATTATTTCAGACAAACCTGAAATATCAACAGATTTAATTTCCTGATACGACAACCAATTAACATTTACTGGGGATGATATTAATCATTTTTTGAAGAACTTAACACTATCAACTTTCTAGAAGGCAAGCTGCACTTATTAAATACATAGGCAGAGTTCTGGCATTTTTCTACATTTGCAACAATATGATAACACTCTCTATCTTCCAGCATCGTGAGTATGTACCAGGCTTTACTATCCATGACAATTAGTAAGTCATGCTTCCTAATGTTGACACAGTTTTTTCACTTTTCATAAAAATCTTTGGAGACATGGATTTCAAAAGATAATACAAATTCAGATATAATTATTCGTGCAGAAATATTATCAGAACAAAATAACCACCTTTATGACAGACATGATACTTTAATAAAACTGGAAACCATCCAAGGCGTCTAACCACGAAAAAGATCTCTCGGCAGCACCAAGAAAGCCAGCTGTCCAAAGGGAGATCTCCCAGACAATGTCTAATAAGCCGATACTTGGGTCAATAACGTAAACAGCACCAAAAAACTAAGGGGTTAAAGTGGCCAATACAACAAGCATACCCGAGATCTATGCCTTGTGCACACAAGTGATTGTTTGTAATGGGAGCAGGACCTAGAAAGTCAGTGGAGGCTCAGCTTTAGATCTAAGTAGTCTATGACAGGATCCTCAAAATATTCTCATAATAATTTCCATAATCATAATGATTGCATATTATTGCATTCTCTTTTTTTAAAGCATTATTATGTAATAATTGCATGATTGCAAGCTTCTCACTAGGTATGTAATTCTGTAATAATTACCTTTCTAGAATAAGTTGCAATCCTCTCTATAAAATGATGTAAATGCTGTATGGCAGTTCAATCAGTGAAAACATCAACATTTGGAGGTTGATCCCCTCGAAGTGATTAATGGGAGAGAAAGAATTGACTGAAGCTTTAAAAATAGTGAGAGGAAGGTGGCGAAGTTAAAGGCCCTCTTATTCAATACCCTTTTTTCAGTGGATGGTTGCCCATGATTGTTTTCATATTTCTAGTTTTTATAACTTTTTTTTAATCTTTTTTTCTTTTTCTGGTTAGGTTTTTCTCTTGTATACTTCTTGTGTACTTGAGTGCATCCTTTTGGTTTTTAATGAATAAGATAAGAATCATCTGTCTTTGTGAACATAAGTAATATTATACAGAATGAGTCAATAATAATAAAATAAAACATTTACTTAAGAGAGACTTATAAAAAGGCCACCCACGATACACACCAAAGAAGTGTTGGGTGAAGACAAGCTTGGTTGGGTTCTTTCCAAGAGATGGTTCTTCGATGTTCGATCTTTCTTCAATGTTCTTCTTCCCCATGCTAGTATTCCATTTCCTTGGAGGAGTACTTGGTGGAATAAGGTTCCCATTAGAGTGTCGATATTTGCTTCGTCAAACGCTTTAGGGAAAATCCTCACCGTGAATAACATAAGAAAGCGACATGTCATAGTGGTTAATTGGTGTCGTATGTGCAAGAGGGATGAGAGTCAGTGGACCACTTTTTGCTACATTTGAGATTGCTACTGCCCTGTGGAATACTATTTTCGGTCTTGTAGGGTTAGCTTGAGTTATGCCTAGAAGAGTGGTCGACCATTTCACTTGCTGGAAAAGGCAATTGGGTAGTATTCAGAATGCTACAGTGTGGAAGATGATTTCGTCTTGCCTAATGTGGTGTCTTTGGAGGAAAAGAAATGACCAGAGTTTTGAACCCAGTGAGTGGACGGTGGTGGAATTAAAGGCTTTTCTTCAAGATACTTACCACCGGGCAGCTGCCTTTGACTTTGATATTTCTAGTTTTCATGTTTTTCTTGATCCTTTTTCTTCTTCTGGTTAATTGTTTCTCTTGTATATTTCTTGTATACTTGGGTTGCACAATTATGCATTTTATTGAAATTGCGTTTACTTATCAAAAAAAATTTCTTCTAACCATCCCAACCAATTAAACTTTTTAAACTAAGAAGCTACCAAAACTAGAAGTTAGACAATTTGTTAGAAAAACCAGAGCTTACACGGGAAGGTTGGATTAAGTTCAAGGAAACATCAAACCTTTCATAAGCTTCGTTTAAAGCTTTTTACAGTAATTCTTGCCTACATAAATTTTGCATGTAAAACACACTCGCTTCATATTTAATGTAATCAAGGATTAAGAAAAATGACTTCATGAGTAGAAAGATAAAGAACTTACTTAGCTAACTGACTAGAGGAAAGCTCAAGAGCAAGAAGGGTGGCCAATGCACCACCTAAACTATGACCAGTCACATACACATGCCATTTGAGCAACGGCTCAGCAAGATCATCTCTGTCACACAAATAAAAAAGGGCATGCTGACATAATTTGGCATGTTAAAAAATAGCCACAATGCATGACAAGAGTGTCTAAGTTATCCAACATAGCCTGAGGAAATATCTATATATCATACTGCTACATGTCTAGCCAAAACAGGAATAGCCTATCCATCTATAAAAAGGATAATCTAAAATTAGTCATAAGAAAAAATTTTACTTTTTTTTTTCTTTTCCTTTCTATGCCAGGCAATAGTTAGTTCTCAGTTGTCAACAATAGTAGTTGAAGATGGTGATCAAGCTAAGAGCTACATGTTCAAACCAAAAACAAATTTGGGGAAAATATGAATAAAAAAACACACATATTGTTTGAAAATATAACATTTTTCTAATATCCAAGATATTATGGCTTATATTAGATCAGAAGCTACTTGAAGCATTTCATGATTTAAAACAATTGAAATATGTCAAACATGTCATGTAAATGAAACTTCAAGAGAACATTTCTGACATGAACGTGAAGTTGAGTAACCTATCAAATTTTTACAATATAAACCATTTAACATATTTCTCTCATGCAACATAAAGATGTTAGCTTTACGCTCAGAATAAAGTTGAATAAGAGAACAACTTACATACAACCAATTGCAAGTTTAATTAGAGAAATTATCCTTGTCCTGACCGAATCATATGCACTTAGAAAACCACTGTGAACCTGAAATAATTAAACCACCATCACTTATACTAAAGTAAACAACAGTCGTAAACACTTGGTGCATCTGATGAATAATTAACACAATTCAATCTACCATTCATTTACATACTTGAATTTCTTGCTTGAAGTCTCCACCTATCCTTTCAGGATTTAGCCTGCATATGTGATATAAGAATCAGCATAAGAAAACATAGATAATAGGTGATACTTTTCATGGAATTACCTCAACAAAAAAAATTGTCAGATAAATCAATCAGAAGCCTCAGGGCTAGGGTAACATTATTACAAAAAAAAAAAAAAAAGATGATTCTGGTAGGAAGAAGCACAACAAGATGTGTTTTCTGCTCTAAATATAACAAGTATTATTCAGCTAATGACAATACCGCAATGGGCAATCTCTCAATTGCAGCCCACATTCACCAATGTAGTAAGGGCACTGTTTTCAAGAAATGCAGACAATAAAACTAGATACATTGACAGAAAAAGGCTCTTAAAAGGAACAAAATTAACAAACCACTTAACAAGTTGTAGCCTGGGTAGATAATATATTACCCAGCAGGAACAAGCATCAGATCAGTTCTCAAGTCCTTCCATCGTGCCTGGAAAAATAAGTAAATGAGCAATTTGAACTGAGAGCCAAATAACCCAACTCCACTAAGGAGAACAACGGGATATAACCTACTTGTTCTGTTCCTCTGAAAGCGACTACTAATCTTCTCCTTGCAGAATCACGCCAAATAGCAACCTGCAACCCCCTATATTTTAGTGATTTACAATATACATTTCTTAAATTCAAATGATGAAATTTCACCACTTATTAGGGTTGAGGTAACATATTCCATTCTATTGAGTTCAGAGAAATATTACAAGAAAAGTGAACTCCCTGCTGAGGAATAAAAGCTCACCTGTGTGTCTGTGGATGCATTGTCTAAGAAACATATTTTCTCAAACTCCGACTTAATAAAACTAGGATGGCCCAGTGAAGTGGCAAGCATTGCCCAAGCTTCCATGGCACTTTCTGCAGTTAAAAAAAGTGCTTTCATCTCCTCAGCTCTCTTTTCATCCACCACTGACCCATTGCTTGAGCTGGAAAGCTTCTCACTTTCGGAATATCCTACTTCATTATTATCTTCCAGTTTGGTAAAAGCCTCTTCTTTTGTTTCACTCTTTCCTTGAGGACGTCCATCCTTCTTTAATTGAGAAACTGTTGCATTAAGAAGCATTAATGCCCCTAAAACAGAATCAGTTTGCCTCGTTATATCCTGTGTCAATTTTTTAATATCTGGTATTGAAGACTGAATTGCGCTAATGCCAAGTGAGCCAATTTTTTTATCAATCTCACTATCTGGACCTTCTGAAGTTGCAAGCCCTGATCCAATATAACCTGCTTCGGCAATTTTTTGTGACTGTAAGCCAATTCTACTTAATAAGTCAAATCCATCCCACTTTAGTGTCTCAGGAACAGAGATACCAAGTTTCTGAACAACATTTTGATTGATAACATCAGCAAAGTCCCTCCAAAAAAGTTTATCTGAATGCACCGAATTGCCAACTGGAGTCACTGGTTCCAAGGCATCTCCATTCTCCATACCACCATTATCTGCACGAAAATCCTCTAATTTGCTCTCTTCGTTGTAGCCTGTGCCGTTAAAAGATCCTTCTGAATCTTTATCCATTTGTGAAGCCATGTCTGACACGATAGAATCATTTACCTTCCCCAGTCCTCCTGAGTCATACTTGTCAATACTTGAAAACTGACCCTTCCAAAGCTTTGCATCATTGAATGCCTTCAATTGCGCAAAAGCATATTTTACGAACTGACTTGCTTGTACAGACTCAGAGCCCACAACCATTTTCAGAGCAGACTCAAAACCTTGTTTCCGAAGAAATTCCAGAAGAAAAGGGACCTTCCACCATTTTTTATCCTCATCAATTTCATCGAAAGTTTTGTACTTAACCTGAAACCTCACCATTATCAAGGATAAGCTAGAGAAATATTAAGTAAAGCTTACGGGGTCACAAAAACAGCAGATGAAGGCTAAAGAGTAAGATCAACGAAGAAGATCCTCATTCAGCATTTAATTATATGGTAAGTAAAACAATTGTTTTGATAAGACTGAGCTTGAAGAAGTTCCAAAAATGTTTGGAAATCTCCTCCTGCGTGGGGTTTTCTTTGGCGGGGTTTTTCGGGCCAAGTCCCACAGTGCAGGTTAATTCTCATCCCTCACCTGAAGTGTTGGTTGCTTCATCATCGGCTCTAGTTGTAAAGGAAGATGGGATGGAAGGAGTTTTTCCCATCCCTTTGGGTGGTTGCTCCTCCGTCACTCCAGCTGCTGACAAGGGTGAGGATTTCAGGTTGACTGGTTTGATCCAATCTCAGAAGTGGCTGGAAGGCTTTGGTCCGTCTTCGGTGATAGTTGTGTGGAATCTAGGAGACGATTTTTGGGATGGGGAGGACGGAGACTTCCCTTACCCTTTGGGTGCTTTTCCCCCCGCCATGCCCTTGGATTGGGATTTGGATTGTGATAAGGATGTTTGTCCTATGGTGGGGGTCTCGTGTGAGGGGTTTAAGGATTCGACTTTGGCGCCCCTATCAGCCATTGAAGAGAAGTAAAGAGCGCGCATTCTAAGACAGTTGAAGGGAGCTATTGAACTTAGAATGCTCCACTAACTATGACATTGCATGCACATCCTCTTGGTGTGGGAAAAGCAAGGCTCACATGCTTGCGTGGGCTGATTCAACTTAAGCTTATTCATCCACAACAACCAAGAATATGCCTGGAAATCTATCCTCCAATGCAGCATAAACACAGCAATTATCGTACCAGAATTGAACCACCATCACCAACCCCCCCCATATTTCGCAACTGTGACCCACCTCCAAACCATTTCCCTAGCAATGCTTGATTAAAGGGTTTCAGTTTGTGAATAGCCAATCCAACAGCCTTTATCTGAGACCATTTCACATTCTAATCAACTAAATGATATTTAATTCATCTACTAATAAAAAAAAAATTGATATTTAATTCATCCCTAATGCCTCCAACAAGAAATCCCTTTTGTAACTTCTCCAAACTCTTGGCTACTTAAACAGGAATATTTATAAAAAATAAAAATAAAAAAATATAAAATGTAAAGTAAAAAATATTAAAAAAAAAAAAACCCCTCCAAATTATCAGTCATTTTCGATTTAACCCCCTAATATTTTAAAAGTGATAAAATAGTTTCCCAAACTACCAAATAATTCAATTTGACCACTCTGTTAGTCATTACCGTCAAATAGAATAAAAAATTTAAAACTACGTCATTTCGGTAAGGTTAAGTTACTAAAATGCCATTTTGAGAAAAAAATATATATATTTTTAAAACAAGCAAACAAAACGGCGCCGTTTTGCTTTAAATTAGGTTTCCTTATCCTTCCCGCCGTTTTGGTTAGTGGTAGGAATTAAAACAAAAATCCCCTACCACGCCGCCCAGCAGCTATTCTCCCTCGTGACAACCTGCAAATTTTTTAGGGTTCTCTTACTCAACCCATTAAACTCAAACTGCCCAACCTCCATGCGAAAGCATAAAACCTTCTCATTGCCCCCTAAAAAATTTGCAGGTTGTCGTGAGGGGATTGCTCTCTGTTTTCTCTATGGGGGTTGGGGAGAGAGGGGATTGCTCTCTGTTTTCTCTCTCTCTTTTCTCACATTTCGCTTTCTTTCTTTCTTTCTTTTCCTCCTTTTTCTTTCTCCTGTTTTGGGGTTCTTTTTGTTTTCCGGCTTTCTTTTCATCTCAAACAGGTCACACCTCCTAAATTCTCCATCTATGGCTTTCCCACTTGCTCAATGCTCTGTTTTGTGATGTTTCATTGCAGAGCACCACACTGGCCATGGCCATGGCCATTGGTAACAAAAACGGTGTCGTTGTTAGTAATGAAGTGAATATGAATCAGAAATGAAATGGGTTTCTTTCTTTAATCCTCTTCTTGGCCTCCTGCATATTTAAATAATATAAAGAAAATGGTTTTTGTGGTGTGAGCATGCATGCCCACAAAGAAAATTATTTACACAAATAATTTGTGTAACTAATGGCTTGGGTAAGGGAATCCTAAAAAAATTGCAGGTTGTCGTGAGGGAGAAGAGCTGTTGGGCGGTGGGGTAGGGGATTTTTGTTTTAATTCCTACCACTAACCAAGACGGTTAGGGTAAGGGAACCCTAATTTCAAGCAAAACGGCGCCGTTTTGCTTGGTTGTTTTTTTTTTTAAAAAAAAAAAAAGAATTCATAAAAAGGCATTTTAGTAACTCACCTGTAACAAAGCGACGTTGTTTTGCATTTTCCATCCAAATTGATGGTGTTGACTAACGGAGTGGCCAAAATGCAACTATTTGGTAGTTTGGGGGCTACTTTATCACTTTTGGAACATTAGAGAGCTAAATCGAAAACGGCTGGTAGTTTGGGGGGCTTTTTTATATTTTTTCCAAAAATAAAAAAATAAAACCAGGAAATAAGGATAATGGGCAGAGTGCTTTTGATCAGTGTCACTCTCCCACCTCTTGAAATATACAATTCTTTCACTTTGCTAATCTCTTCTCCACCTTCAAATAGTAGCACCCTACGCATATTTGTTAGGAGATAAAGCAGTTATGAAGTTTTTACCAAAAGCACATTAATATACATAGTTGAACACAACTCTACTCCAAAAGCCTAAGCTAATAGGCTAAGGTCCACTTTAAGTATATTAAGCACTCTTTTTTTTTATATTTTCTCAATGTGGGACACAACACTCACAAGTGCACTCACAACAATCTCCCCCTCACTTGTTAGTCTCTTCACATTGACCCAACTTCCCATCGCTTGTGATCTTTTTACATTTCCAAGAGTATCTCAAGTCAAGAGTTGCGGATGGAGACACAACTCTAAACCCGAGTTACCCGAGTTGCGGGTGGAGACACAACTCTAAACCCGACGTGTCCAGACACCCGTCTCAGGAAGGTAACCATGGCTCTAATACCATTTGTTGAGAGATAAAGCGGTTACAGAGTTTTTACAAAGAGGACATTAATATACATAGTTGAACGCAACTCTAGCCCAAAAGCCTAAGCTAATGGACTAAGGTCCACTTTAGGTATATTAAGCACTATTTTCTTTTATATTTTCTCAATGTGGGACATAACACTCACAAGTGCACTCACAACAATATCAAATCAATAGTATGTCTTTCACACTGTAAGTCAAAAGGCACTATGTCATCCAAATATAACCAAATATTTTAGGTTTATAAGAACTTCTTCAGCTTTTTTTTTTTTTTTTTTTTTTTTTTCTCTCTCTTTTGCAGTATGGACCCTGATCAAACTAAGTTTGCATTCTCCTAACAATAAGAAAGGTATTTGAAAGTCCTTTGTGCTTTCAATGAGATTGATTTACTTACTAAAAAAAGGGGTATTTGAAAGTCCTTCTGGCCCCTAGAACTGATAACTTACTGTAAATTTTCTTGTGTACCATGGAAACTTACCTCCAGCTGTATCTTTCCACCACCACCAATTCCTTCCAACTCCACTATTATTTCATGTGAATTGCCTAGCAAAGGACATGTTTGTTGTTAGATCGTATTAGAAGGAAATTTTGCAGCCTTGCATCCAACTAACTTGCTGAACATTGGTAAGCTTGTTATCAAAGAAATTGAGTATTTTTGTTCTCGTAACAAAAGAAAAAAAAAAAAAAGTGTAAATATCTATAATATTTTTTAATTGTACAACAATTTCGGACAAAAATATGACTTGTCTGAAAAAAGAAAGTTTAAATATCTATAATATTTTTAATTGACTGTTCAAGTGATTACACAACTACAATAAGGAACATAACACATTTTCTAAACATTGGGATGCACAATTCCAACCCAATTAATTAAACAATAGGGCGAGATTGACAATATATTAATTCTAACCATCAACATATGCCAGTGTTAGGTTAGATTCTCACCATCACAGAGGCAATCCAGACTAATGCCCGCATTACCCATGCGCTTATGTGGAGTAACAAGGTTTGCATCCCAAGCTGCAACCTAAATTTTTAACACCAGAAGTTAGAAAACAAGAAGCAAAGTTGTGAAGTAACTACACAGGTAAACTTCAACAACAATATAATCGTAAAATACATTCTTTTGACTACTTAATCAAAGCCTAAACTTATAACTCATGTACACATGACATAGTTTCCCTGTGCGTGTATAATGACATAATGTATTCATCAAATTTATAAGGTGATTCATATTTCTCTAACAAGTACCACAATATGATAATGATAATGATAATGAGGGTGATTATGACAGTTACGAAATTGCAGATTTTTAATTCATATCCTGTCCCAAGTTGTATGTCTACCTTAGAAAATCCAACTCTTTAACGGGACATTACTTAATACATCGTCTTCAAAATAGAAAGTGTTTTTTTTTTTTTTTGGTTGGGGAGAGCCAAAATAAAAATAAATAAATAAAAATTTGTTGATTACCAAAATTACCTTCCTTCATTTGAACTCAATTAAAGCAAACAGAAAAAGAGTACTTAATAGTTTTCAAAATAAATGGTAAGAGGTAACTCCCCCGTTGTTGATCATGATCAAATTAATGCAGCAAAATTCATATGATTACTGTCTCCTCAAAATTATATATATAAAACTCTGCTCCTCAATTGTGCAGTTCCTATTTTAATTCTACAGCATCTTATAAATTACTTCATCCAAGCAGGATCCTCAAGTTTGACCATCCCATACGCATATAAAGCGAGCAGTGAAGCTGATATTAAGACCGTACCCCCATTCTTGATGTTATAAAATATTGGATATCAGATGTAATGAACAGGCCAATAAGTCTCTGTTCAAAGATGACTTCTCAAGAATAGTTGCTCCATTTAAGCTTGAAACTTTTAACGTTATGTGAACAATATACAACATAGTACAAGAGACACATATGCAAACAAATAATGCAAATCTGATAAGAGGAAATTACATTCAGACATGTTAATGTCAAATTTAACCCAACATTTTAAACAAAAAATTAAAAAAATAAATAAAAAATGCACTACTAAGCTACTCAATAGGGATAACCACTAGCCAAATCAGTTGGTCTAACAGTTTTTGTTCAAGAAAATAGAAGTGAATTAGTAAATTACCTTAGAATAGAGGCCAAACCCGGTTTGCAAGATAGGTATTCTGAATGGAATTTAAATTATCTGATATGAAGATTCAAGACAAATTTCACAGGAAAAAACAAAGGTGTAGAACTAGAATTTCGAGTTTTGACACAGTATTTTCTAGAGATGAAAAAGAAACTTAGGCCTCGTTTAATTTGCGGAATAGACCCGGGAAAGGAATAGCTAATCCTACGGTATAGCTATTCCTTTGTTTGGTTACACACTATTTCTGGGAATAGTTTATACTCATAGAACTACTAATCTCACACACACAGGATTAGTTAAGCCACTAATCTAATCCTTAAGGAATGGAATACATTTTTCAAAAATACCCATATAATTTTTTATTTGTGAGGACCACCCCCGAGACGTCTGGGGGTGGTGCAACCACCCCCGGAGCTCCTTTGGGGTGGTCGCAGCCACCCCGCGGGTCGTCGGGGGTGGCCGCGAAGTGGCAGCTTCTGTGGGTGGCCGACCACCCCAATTTATTTCAGGTTTTTTTTTTTTTTAATATGAGTTTTTTTTAAAAAATGGTTTTTTCGTAATTTTGATTTAATTCCAATTTTTGCATGTGTGTTGTTACCAAACTATGGAATATGAATAACTATTTTATTTTATACTCTTCTATTCTCAGTAGTAGCTATTCTTTTTCCAATGGACTACATATTTCGCGAACCAAACAAAACCTTGGTTTTAATTTTTATTAGGAAACACATCAAGAATGGGTCACTTAAAAGACAGAAACTTTTGTCTAAGGATAACAAATACTAAAATACGTTTCTTTCATCCCTCTGAAGTTTCAAAGATGAACTATAACAAAATAACTCAACGGCCTGAAATGAGTAACTCAATTGCATCAAATTAAGGATGATATATATGGGAGATTCTCATCAGGCAAAAACAGGAATTATGTAAAAAAATTCTATTACTAGGCTTCAAATATTAAGAAATGCTAAAAGAATATATGTTTTCTATCACTTTTTATAAGGAAAAATCTTTAGATTTTGTTCCTATATGATCAATTGCTGTAATTTTGTCATTCTTTTCCAAGAGAACAGCTTAAAAGAGGAAGAACTGTTAGTTACAAAGAATCTTTGATGATTTTTTTGATAACGTAAAACTCATTTCTGTAATTCTGTCATCCTTTTTCAGACAACCACTTAAAAGAAAGAAACACTCCACTTTTTTTGAGTGGTTACTCTGTCACCTCTAATTTTCACATGTTTAAGACACTCGCTAAAAAGAAAGGGAATAATTATAAGAAAAAAATATTGGTGGAGAGTTAGATATGTAGTCAAGTGCATTTTATATGGGTAAATAATATTATCAATGAGCACGGATACAAACCTGGAGAAGTTTTGTTGGAGGCTGCTTGATATTAAAAGTGAAGTCTTCATTCCATGTAGGCTCTTTTGTCCTGTAATCATGTAATACTTGAAGATATAATCAAACGTAAGTAAGCGTTCAATCCAAAGTAGTCTTCCACGACTTTCCTACATCTGTTAAATTTGACATTTATGTCCCATGAGTTACAACTCATGAAACATGTATTTCAACTCAAGGCTCTAATTATTACAATATTCTTACACATTCGAAGGAGTGACAAATGTGAAGAGCTAGTTTGATTCTTCTGTCAATAGTTAAGAATGTACTCCCATCTACAAGTTGATTTTACAAAGCCACAAGCGCCCTTACAAATTTCTGATAAGCAATAGCAAATGAGTAAAATATAGTAATTATACAAGCTTCAAAATTCCTCCGGTTCCTTCACCATCACCAAGTGAAAGGGTAAAAATATTTTTGTTTTTATAAGTGAAAATTCTAAATCGACTCCAATTATCACCTACTCACACGTCTAGGTGATTCACAAATATTATGCGGAATAAGATCTAACCTAACAGTAAATAATCAACCAAATACAGATATGTAATGAAAATCAAGAACACAGATATTTGGTTACGAAGAGGAAACCATTTAGAGAACTCTCTAAATGTAAAACCTCTCCGGGGCAGCCAAACCCAGGAAATCAATCCACTATAAGAAGAATAAGGAATACAAGAAGAATTACAAAACCTTTGCAATTTACTCTTCCTTGTACACGACAAGCGACCCACTTGACTTCTACCGCAGTAGCCCTTTCCAGAACATCTGGCACAATTCTTCTATAAGATTTCCTTTCACCGGAACTCCGATTGGCTTCACGTATTTAATCCCTTCTCAAATAATCTAGAACAATATCTCTCTCTAAGCTCTCTGATTTTGCTCTCCAAAAATACGTACATCTAAATGTAGCAAAATCGTGTTTAAATAGAAAATAAGCCTAATAAGTCAGCCAGGTCCGGACCCTGCAGATCTGAGGTCCGGACATGCCTCATAAAATGCACTTTCGGGAACTGGGGTCCGGACCCGGGGAATTGAGGTCCGGACCCTGCTTGAAAATCAAGTTTCTGGAAATGGGGTCCGGACCCGGCTTCTGGAGGTCCGGACCCGGACTGTCCAGTCTTCATCAACAACTCCGATCGATGGGCGTTTGTGGTCCGATTGAGCTGAAATTTTGCAGGGACGTTCATAACACATGAATCTACATTATGAACGGTGGAGATTGGATTCTGAGCATTCTATATCAGTGTTTGAGCCGTGAACAGTAGCATCTGCATTTTGGAACTGAATTAAGCCAACACAAGAACTAACAAACTCCCCCTTTGGCAATTCAGTGACAAAACCAAAATGTCGAGCCAATCCCATCATCTCCCCATATTTACTCCCCCTTTTTGTCACAGAATGACAAAAGGTCTTCATGTTTCCTGAAACACTTCACAAAATACATCAAGGCATATGTGGAACAAGAAGACATAAATAAAACTCATGAAAAAAAAAATGATGCGTGATTATAAAGAAACATCAGCAAAACTCCCCCTCAATGTATGACTCAATTAACAACAGGAAACTGGAAATGCAAAGCATGTTTCTCCCCCTTTAAAAGTTAAATGAACACACATGATAACACATCAATGACTCATGTATTGCACAATGAATATCCAAAAGCTTTCCTTTTTTTTTCTTTTTTTTTCTTTTTTTTTTTTTTAAAAAAAAAACAAAACACCAAAGAAAACTTGTATAGATAAGCAATAGATCATGCATGCTCGTATGAATATCTGAACAATTCGGAGTGATCAACAAGCTACACTTACACCGTAAATGTACCATATGCATGACACAACCTTGGTCTGTGAATGCAGTCAAGTAGGCAATAATCAGAAATCTCATGTGATGGTGTAGTGTGTGAGTACTCCCATTAACTAAGATTTCATCAATGAAAGGTAAATCTAGGCAGACATTTTGTAAAGGAAGACCAGCAGTCTGATTCAAATCACAGTAAAACCTTATAATGTTAGGACCTAGATTCCCTCATCCGATACACTCCCCCTGAGACTGATCATTTTCTTTTACCATGTCCTTTAGTAATCATCTATTTCCGCAATGATTTGATCACTGATTCTTTCTTTAGGGACAGACAGAAGCAAAATGAAATCATCTGAGCTTATTTTATGCCCTTTTTTTTTTTTTTTGGAAAATGGTGGAATTTTTAGGAGCTAGGTTCAACTAACGAGTTGGTCAAGTGGCAAGATTCTACACTGCCTATCTTCCAAACAAAATGTTTTCTCCAAATTTCCAAACATATAACAAAAATCTAAACCTAATGGGGGCAAAAAGTGCACAATTTCGAACATGAGAAAAACTGACTCTTACTCCTTTAACAGTCTTTAGAAAAAACAAGGTATATCAGAAACATATGGAGCAATAGATGTAAATTGCAGAAATATTGACCCCACTCATATGTAAAATATTCATTTGAGCACAAGACATGAGAAACTGAGTATCTAACAATTAAAACAATCTAAAAGAATAAAAAATAATCAAAGAAAATAAAAACAAAGCAAACAAAAATTAAGAAAAAATTACCCTAGAACAGCTATAGACAAATATCAATATGCTCAATTTCTAGGCATGGTCTATGTGCCCACCTAATCTAGGTGAGTCCATTACCACTCCCCCTCAATGGGTGAATGGTATTAATCTTCTTGACCCAAACTTTCTTCACATCAGGGACAAGTGTGTGACTCTTATCCAAGACATCTAACCGTGTTACTAGGTTTCTCATCATGTTGAATAATTTCTCATAACTATTTCTAGAATGGAAATATTCTCTTTTAGGCCCATGATTGTTAAGCTGAAAACACTTAGGACGAATATGTCCAATCTTACCACAGTTATGACACGTAGGAATAAACCTTTGAGAAGGTTGGTTCCTTAACATGTGCATACTTCTCGACTTAGAACTAGACATATAAGAATCAGTTAGAGTTCCCTTACCTTTTCCACCATTGGAAATTTGAGGAGAAATTACCTTCTTTTCAGCCAAGCTATCTTCTTTGTTCACTGGTTTCACAAAAATCATCTTTGAAGAAGAAGCAACATTAGTAGATAAAATAGCAGATTTATCAAAACCCAATCCAGTTCTATCAAACGAATGTTTCTGATTATGTAGCATTTGATTTAGCTTTTCACTAGAGAATTTTGTTAAATGATTCTTTGATTCATTCAGTTCATTCTCAAAGAATTTCACTTTGGCAATTAGCATTTGATTTTCAGACATCAAAGTATTATGAGTAGCAAGAGAATCAGTTAAGGTGACAGAAAGTTGATCATTTTCAAGATTAACCTCATTGAGTTTCTTCAATTGCTGCTTATTCAGCTTTTTCAGTTTAGTGTATTCCACAAAGAGATTATTATAAGCATTTTGCAAATCATCTTCTTCTTCCGAATCATTATCGGACACACCTTGTTTGTCTTGAGAATTACACTCACTATTCTCATGCTCACTCTCATAACTAACTCCAAATGCTAAGTAATTAACTCCTTGTTCAGCATCGTCCTTGTCTGACTCATCACTTTGAGTCACATTAAATGCCTTGCCATTTGACTTTCTCAAGTTAGCATAGTCAACACGAATGTGCCCATGTCCTCCACATTCGTGACACTTGATACCTCTAGGTGACTTTCCTTTCTCAACATTCTCATTTCTAGATTTCTCATAAAATTGTGAATTGCTATTTCTAAAATTTCCTTTCTTGGCTCTAAAGAATTTCCTAAACTTCTTAGCAAACATAGCAATTTCTTCCTCATTTCCAGAATCCTCATCAGATGAACCACAAGAGTCAACCTTAACATTTTTTTGCCTTAAGAGCAATATTTTTGGTGTTCTTGTGTTTAGGAAGAATTAGCTCAAAGGTCTGAAGGGAACCTACAAGTTCTTCTACTCTCATAGTATCTAAGTCCTTGCTCTGTTGTATAGCAGCAATTTGGGGAATAAACCTCTCAGGCAAAGATCTTAAGATTTTTTTCACCACTTTAGCATCATCCATTTTCTTTCCCAAATTAATGGTAGAGTTTCTAATGGCACTAAGCTTTGAATAGAATTCATCAAAAGTTTCATCTTCCTGCATTCTAATCTCCTCAAACTGAGAAACCAACATTTGAATTTTTGAAGTTCTAACAACCTTAGTTCCTTCATGTGTGATTTCTAAAGTTTCCCAAGCTTCCTTAGCTATTTCACATCTAGAAATTCTAGAAAATTCCTCATTTGAAACAGAGATGTAAATAGCATTTATAGCTTTGTCATTCGCAGTAGCATTATTCTTTTCCTCCGTTGTCCATTCAGCTATTGCTTTTATCTGGACGTGTCCATCCAGATTCAACAATATGCCAAACATTAATGGATTTAAAATAAGCTCTCATACGAATTTTCCAAAGCGTATAATTTGTTCCGTCAAAGACGGAAGAGAATTAGGAGCAACCGTAGAGACATTTGATATGGAGTCTCGGATCACACTCAGGAAATAAATCCTTCACAGAGTGAACCCGCTCTGATACCAATTGAAAATTCTAAAACGACTCCAAACGACACCTATTCAAATGTCTAGGTGATTCACAAATATTAAGCGGAATAAGATCTAACCTAACAATCAATAATCAACCAAATACAGATATGTAATGAAAATCAAGAACACAGATATTTGGTTACGAAGAGGAAACCATTTAGAGAACTCTCTAAATGTAAAACCTCTCCGGGGCAGCCAAACCCAGGAAATCAATCCACTATAAGAAGAATAAGGAATACAAGAAGAATTACAAAACCTTTGCAATTTACTCTTCCTTGTACACGACAAGCGACCCACTTGACT
Source organism: Corylus avellana (assembly GCF_901000735.1). Lineage (NCBI taxonomy): Eukaryota > Viridiplantae > Streptophyta > Magnoliopsida > Fagales > Betulaceae > Corylus > Corylus avellana. Next base: position 27,338,512 of record NC_081544.1, read on the forward strand.
TCTACCGCAGTAGCCCTTTCCAGAACATCTGGCACAATTCTTCTATAAGATTTCCTTTCACCGGAACTCCGATTGGCTTCACGTATTTAATCCCTTCTCAAATAAGCTAGAACAATATCTCTCTCTAAGCTCTCTAATTTTGCTCTCCAAAATACGTACATATAAATGTAGCAAAATCGTGTTTAAATAGAAAATAACCCTAATAAGTCAGCCAGGTCCGGTCCGGACCCTGCAGATCTGAGGTCCGGACATGCCTCATAAAATGCACTTTCGGGAACTGGGGTCCGGACCCGGGGAATTGAGGTCCGGACCCTGCTTGAAAAATCAAGTTTCTGGAAATGGGGTCCGGACCCGACTTCTGGAGGTCCGGACCCGGGCTGTCCAGTCTTCATCAACAACTCCGATCGATGGGCGTTTGTGGTCCGATTGAGCTGAAATTTTGCAGGGACGTTCATAACACATGAATCTACATTATGAACGGTGGAGATTGGATTCTGAGCATTCTATATCAGTGTTTGAGCCCATGAGTAGTAGCCTCTGCATTTTGGAACTGAATTAAGCCAACACAAGAACTAATAAACTCCCCCTTTGGCAATTCGGTGACAAAACCAAAATGCCGAGCCAATCCCATCATCTCCCCATATTTACTCCCCCTTTTTGTCGCAGAATGACAAAAGGTCTTCATGTTTCCTGAAACACTTCACAAAATACATCAAGGCATATGTGGAACAAGAAGACATAAATAAAACTCATGAAAAAAATGATGCGTGATTATAAAGAAACATCAACAAAACTCCCCCTCAATGTATGACTCAATTAACAACAGGAAACTGGAAAGGCAAAGCATGTTTCTCCCCCTTTAAAAGTTAAATGAACACACATGATAACACATCAATGACTCATGTATTGCACAATGAATATCCAAAAGCTTTCCTTTATTTTTTATTTTTTATTTTTATTTATTTTTTTTTTAAAAAAAAAACAAAACACCAAAGAAAACTTGTATAGATAAGCAATAGATCATGCATGCTCGTATGAATATCTGAACAATTCGGAGTGATCAACAAGCTACACTTGCACCGTAAATGTACCATATGCATGACACAACCTTGGTCTGTGAATGCAGTCAAGTAGGCAATAATCAGAAATCTCATGTGATGGTGTAGTGTGTGAGTACTCCCATTAACTAAGATTTCATCAATGAAAGGTAAATCTAGGCAGACATTTTGTAAAGGAAGACCAGCAGTCTGATTCAAACCACAGTAAAACCTTATAATGTTAGGACCTAGATTCCCTCATCCGATACACTCCCCCTGAGACTGATCATTTTCTTTTACCATGTCCTTTAGTAATCATCTATTTCCGCAATGATTTGATCACTGATTCTTTCTTTAGGGACAGACAGAAGCAAAACTAAGTCATTTGAGCTTATTTTATTTTTTATTTTTTTTTTTTTTTTTTTTTTTTTGGAAAATGTTGGAATTTTTTGGAGCTAGGTTCAACTAACGAGTTGGTCAAGTGGATAGAACTGACACAACCTATCTTCCAAGCAAAATGTTTGCTCCAAATTCCCAAACACATAACAAAAATCTAAACCTAATGGGGGCAAAAAGTGCACAATTTCGAACATGAGAAAAACTGACTCTTACTCCTTTAACAGTCTTCAGAAAAACAAGGTTTATCAGAAACATATGGAGCAATAGATGTAAATTGCAGAAATATTGACCCCACTCATATGTAAAATATTCATTTGAGCACAAGACATGAGAAACTGAGTATCTAACAATTAAAACAATCTAAAAGAATAAAAAATAATCAAAGAAAATAAAAACAAAGCAAACAAAAATTAAGAAAAAAAATGCCCTAGAACAGCTATAGACAAATATCAATATGCTCAATTTCTAGGCATGGTCTATGTGCCCACCTAATCTAGGTGAGTCCATTACCACTCCCCCTCAATGGGTGAATGGTATTAATCTTCTTGACCCAAACTTTCTTCACATCAGGGACAACTGTGTGACTCTTATCCAAGACATCTAACCGTGTTACTACGTCTCTCATCATGTTGAATAATTTCTCATAACTATTTCTAGAATGGAAATATTCTCTTTTAGGCTCATGACTGTTAAGCTGAAAACACTTAGGACGAATATGTCCAATCTTACCACAGTTATGACACGTAGGAATAAACCTTTGAGAAGGTTGGTTCCTTAACATGTGCATACTTCTCGACTTAGAACTAGACATATAGGAATCAGTTAGAGTTCCCTTACCTTTTCCATCTTTGGAAATTTGAGGAGAAATTACCTTCTTTTCAGCCAAGCTATCTTCTTTGTTCACTGGTTTCACAAAAATCATCTTTGAAGAAGAAGCAACATTAGTAGATAAAATAGCAGATTTATCAAAACCCAATCCAGTTCTATCAAACGAATGTTTCTGATTATGTAGCATTTGATTTAGCTTTTCACTAGAGAATTTTGTTAAATGATTCTTTGATTCATTCAGTTCATTCTCTAAGGATTTCACTTTGGCAATTAGCATTTGATTTTCAGACATCAAAGTATTATGAGTAGCAAGAGAATCAGTTAAGGTGACAGAAAGTTGATCATTTTCAAGATTAACCTCATTGAGTTTCTTCAATTGCTGCTTATTCAGCTTTTTCAGTTTAGTGTATTCCACAAAGAGATTATTATAAGCATTTTGCAAATCATCTTCTTCTTCCGAATCATTATCGGACACACCTTGTTTGTCTTGAGAATTACACTCACTATTCTCATGCTCACTCTCATAACTAACTCCAAATGCTAAGTAATTAACTCCTTGTTCAGCATCGTCCTTGTCTGACTCATCACTTTGAGTCACATTAAATGCCTTGCCATTTGACTTTCTCAAGTTAGCACAGTCAACACGAATGTGCCCATGTCCTCCACATTCGTGACACTTGATACCTCTAGGTGACTTTCCTTTCTCAACATTCTCATTTCTAGATTTCTCAGAAAATTGTGAATTGCTATTTCTAAAATTTCCTTTCTTGGCTCTAAAGAATTTCCTAAACTTCTTAGCAAACATAGCAATTTCTTCCTCATTTCCAGAATCCTCATCAGATGAACCACAAGAGTCAACCTTAACATTTTTTGCCTTAAGAGCAATATTTTTGGTGTTCTTGTGTTTAGGAAGAATTAGCTCAAAGGTCTGAAGGGAACCTACAAGTTCTTCTACTCTCATAGTATCTAAGTCCTTGCTCTGTTGTATAGCAGCAATTTGGGGAATAAACCTCTCAGGCAAAGATCTTAAGATTTTTTTCACCACTTTAGCATCATCCATTTTCTTTCCCAAATTAATGGTAGAGTTTCTAATGGCACTAAGCTTTGAATAGAATTCATCAAAAGTTTCATCTTCCTGCATTCTAATCTCCTCAAACTGAGAAACCAACATTTGAATTTTTGAAGTTCTAACAACCTTAGTTCCTTCATGTGTGATTTCTAAAGTTTCCCAAGCTTCCTTAGCTATTTCACATCTAGAAATTCTAGAAAATTCCTCATTTGAAACAGAGATGTAAATAGCATTTATAGCTTTGTCATTCGCAGTAGCATTATTCTTTTCCTCCGTTGTCCATTCAGCAATTGCTTTTCTGGACGTGTCCATCCAGATTCAACAATATGCCAAACATTAATGGATTTAAAATAAGCTCTCATACGAATTTTCCAAAGCGTATAATTTGTTCCGTCAAAGACGGGAAGAGAATTAGGAGCAACCGTAAGAGACATTTGATATGGAGTCTCGGATCACACTCAGGAAATAAATCCTTCACAGAGTGAACCCGCTCTGATACCAATTGAAAATTCTAAAACGACTCCAAACGACACCTATTCAAATGTCTAGGTGATTCACAAATATTAAGCGGAATAAGATCTAACCTAACAATCAATAATCAACCAAATACAGATATGTAATGAAAATCAAGAACACAGATATTTGGTTACGAAGAGGAAACCATTTAGAGAACTCTCTAAATGTAAAACCTCTCCGGGGCAGCCAAACCCAGGAAATCAATCCACTATAAGAAGAATAAGGAATACAAGAAGAATTACAAAACCTTTGCAATTTACTCTTCCTTGTACACGACAAGCGACTCACTTGACTTCTACCGCAGTAGCCCTTTCCAGAACATCTGGCACAATTCTTCTATAAGATTTCCTTTCACCGGAACTCCGATTGGCTTCACGTATTTAATCCCTTCTCAAATAATCTAGAACAATATCTCTCTCTAAGCTCTCTGATTTTGCTCTCCAAAAATACGTACATCTAAATGTAGCAAAATCGTGTTTAAATAGAAAATAACCTAATAAGTCAGCCAGGTCCGGACCCTGCAGATCTGAGGTCCGGACATGCCTCATAAAATGCACTTTCGGGAACTGGGGTCCGGACCCGGGGAATTGAGGTCCGGACCCTGCTTGAAAAATCAAGTTTCTGGAAATAAGGTCCGGACCCGGCTTCTGGAGGTCCGGACCCGGACTGTCCAGTCTTCATCAACAACTCCGATCGATGGGCGTTTGTGGTCCGATTGAGCTGAAATTTTGCAGGGACGTTCATAACACATGAATCTACATTATGAACGGTGGAGATTGGATTCTGAGCATTCTATATCAGTGTTTGAGCTGTGAACAGTAGCATCTGCATTTTGGAACTGAATTAAGCCAACACAAGAACTAACAATTATTATTATTATTATTTGGGGTACATTACAAATTTTCAGTAGTTTAGGAGGGACATTGATACAATTTTTAGTTTAGGAGGAGGGAAACCACATTAATATTGGAAGGATAACAACATGGTTCATAGAATTACTCAAAAAAATTTGCAATGTTTTTTCAATGGAGATTTTATGAAATTATAAATTTATCCTCAACTAATTAGAATAATAGAAGAAAAAAAAAACACTTACATTGGGTGGCCGGCCACTTGAACTTGGGGGCAGTCACCGACTCGTCCACCCTCAAGCCAGTTGGAAGGGGTGACCGTACCACCCCCAACGAGCCCGACGTGGTTTTTTTTTTTTTTTTTTTAAGAATTTTTAAGATAAATTTATAAGTTCATAATCATGATCTTGTCAGAAAAAATGGTTACAATCTGTATGAAGGAAGTTACTTGGCTTCTTTTTTTTTTCCAAGGAAGTTACTTGTTACACAAGCATACACAAACAATTAGTTGTGACTTTTAAAGTTGTAAAAAATTATTTGTGACTACCTCAACTTACAGGCATTAATTTAACAATTTTTTATTAAATTTTTTTTTAGAACTTGTAAAAGTCACAACTAATTAATAAAAAATTCTAAAAAATTGTTAAATGTCAAAACGCGTGGAAGTTTATATGGTAGATCTAGATTGTTAAATGTCAAAACACGTAGAAGTTTATATATATCAAATTTTTTTATTAATTTTTTATATGGTAGATCTAGATTCGTCTAAGCTAAGCATCGATGTGATGGACTTAGGGTTTAGGGCTATTTTTGTCTTGTTATTTTTGTCTAAGCTAAGCGGTGCGGATGTCACATCAGCATCTCCATGTTTAGATAGTGAATAATTGCAAACGAGATACTTCGGAATTGACATAAGGCCTGGTACCAGCCCTAGTGTAGCTTGGGTACCACAGCTTTGGGAGTGAGAGATGTGAGAGTGCTTGCAAATGTTTCAGAAAATAAGGACAATGTAATTCTTTTTCATTATTTTAGATTTAAATTTTTGTTAAAATATTTATCAAATAAACAAATAAAGTTTTTCCGGAGTTTTCTTTGAGAACTTAGGTAGAGTTGAGCAATTGTAAATTTCATGAAAATTGTAAATTTTAGGAAAAACTTTAAAAAATCTCCCTCAACTTTTACGCGTTTGGAAATTAGTTCCTCATATTCAAAGATTCTCAATTTAGAATATCAAATTTTAAATTTTTTGCAATGTCCCCCATATGTTAGAATTTTCAGTTAAATCTTGTCAAAATTTTCAAAATACTCTTGTTTTTTTTTTTTTTGTTTTTTTCATAATAAAATTGCAAAGATTCAGGCATAAGTATATTTGCAAATTCCATTAAATCTGCACTAATGTCTTAATCTTTGCCATTTTTATTTTATTTTTTATAATAAAAAATGGGTATTTTAGGACTTTTGACCGCATTTAACGGAAAATTCTAATAAATGAGGGATATTGCAAAAAACTGAAAATTCGATACCATTAAATTAAGAGTTTTTGAACATTAAGGTGTAATGTCAAAACGCGTAGAAGTTTTTGGGAGTTTTATGAAATTTGCCATCAAATTTAAAATTTCTCTAAAACTTAGGTTGCATTGAACAACTTGAAAAATGCTAATTATTAAAAACATGAGATGTTATCGAGGCAGTCAAAAACATTTCTCCCAAAAAAAACTTCTTCGTCATTTTTAAAAAGACGCTTAATATATATATTCCCAAAAAAGTGGGATCCCAATATATAGGAGAGGTCCACGATCAAGTTGGACCCAAACTTTTTCTTCTAGATTGAAATACATTGTTGTGTCATGTTATGTTGTTTACAGTGATTGCTTCAATGGGATCAATGGGTGATGTCCGAAGCCTATATCTCATCTTGTGCTGTATTGCCATTCTTATATACAATTTTTTTTTTCTTTTTTACTTTTTTTGGTGGGGGGGAGTTTCAAAAACCCCCACCAAATGAGGTCTGAGTCTTTATAGTTTAATGCTTAGAAAGAAAAAAGAAAGAAAAAAAAAAGTCTCTATAGTTTTCTATTGTAATAATCAAATCGAATCAAAGAAAAATGGTTTCTAAAGTTGCCAAAACTTGATTGGCATGGTTCTTTAAGGACTCTTTTTGACACGATAACGTCAAGTCGAATTATGACTTTCACCATGCATGATTGCTAGTAAAGTTGGTGTTATTTTGGATTTTAAGCATTGATAATTCAATTCAATTTGAAATTTGTTAGTGTGACATATTTTCATGTACGTTGTTTTCTTTTTTCTTAAGGGAAATTTTCTTCGTATCAATAAATAAATTCAAGTTAAAGCATCTTCATTACCAATAATAATGTAATGGATAAAAATAAGATAATCTTCTATCCAAATATTCTCTTTTTTTGAACATGAAAACTGAATCTTCCATTTAAAGAAATCAAAGAGAAAGAGCAAATTGCTCTCCCAAAACAGTATCACAAATACAGTCAAGAATTTCATTCAACCAAACCCTATTTATGACATGTAGTAGTGCCATTCTTGCTAGCTTGTGTGCTGCCATATTAGCCTCCCTCTTAACATGATTAACCAGCCATCCATGAAAAAATTGCAATAGCCCACGTGTATCTTCCACAATGTGTCCATAGCAGCTCCCATTCCATCGAGGTCAGTTCTTTTACCACCGTCAAAACATCACCCTCTGGCAAAATATTTGTAGCTCCCATTTCCTTGCTGAATTGCATTGCATAAAAACCCGCCACGTCCTCTGCTGCTGTAGGATCAAGTAAACTCCTTCTCGACATACACTTTGTTGCCTTTACTCGGCTAGTTGCATCTCTAATTACCATGCTGAAGCCCATTATTTCGTGCTTCTTATCAAAGGCAGCGTCCCAGTTGAGTTTTAGCCAATCCACAGGTGGTGTTACCCACCGTTGTAACGACTTACTTGCATTCTCTGGAGCAAAATTACTCCCCGCCTGGTTGACAAGTGTGAATTCTTCTAAGGAATTTGCTGCATCCCGCACCAAAACATTGGGATCCACGAACTGCCCCTCATGAACCCAATGATTTCTACGAAACCAAATCTTTTGCGCAGGCCATACAAACCATGCAAATTGCCCATCATCACATGTACGAGAGAGGTCCACCGCTAGTTGCAGGAAATTTGTACTCAACGAGACAAATCTCCCCAAACATCCATTGATGAAGGACATTCCAAAAGGATGTGGTAGACAGTTTCCACCTCTCGTCCACATAA
>NC_081544.1:27346588-27356487 GCF_901000735.1 Corylus avellana
CTCAATTCATCATTGTATTTAAGTACCAATGATTAGAAAAAGAAGAAAAAAAATACTTTCAAAAAAAAAAAAAAAAAAAAAAGAAGTTGCTTTGGTCCCCTCCTATAAAACTTCCTCGCTCCCTCCCTGCTCATGAGGATACCACCCTTAAAATTTCGTAACAAAGTCGAATAAGACGAAGAAGCTAAGCCCCACGCTTACTTTCATTTTCATGTGATTTCGACTGAGAATTTTTGCAAGTTTGACAAAAATCAAACAACCAAGTTGATGATCTACGGCATCCATCCAATTTCAAGATTGAATTATATGAAGATAGAGGTGATTCCGTCCCCCAATAGGATATCGCAAAAAGCCTAACAGAAACTTTGAAAGTTTGACGATCATGATTGAATAGTTCTGTATTGACAAATATTGCGCACTCTTTTGATGCTGTAGCAGGCAGAGTTTCTAAGTCCTTGTTCAGAACTTTGACCATGTCGTAACTTCCTAATTAATTTTTTTCAAAAAAATAAAAAAATAAAATAAGGTTCCTAATTAATTATCTAGTCTTTCATTTTGTTCATTGTTTGCTTTCATTGTCTTTTTCAAGTCAAGTCATTTTCTGATCTAGAAAGGAATGTAGTCTTTCATTTTGTTCTTTGTTTGCTTTCATTGTCTTTTTCAAGTCAAGTCATTTTTTGATCTAGAAAGGAATGATAAGGACTTTTGACAAGTCCCAAAACATGCTGAATAAGAGACTTTTATGTATATTACTCTTTGCGATCGGAATTCTTGACACGCAACCTCTCAGGATTAGATTATAGTGTCTACCTTCGTTAAGGACGCATTTTCAATAACAAAGAGTAATAAAACAACCTAATCATCAAAGTGAATGAGGGACATCAAATAATTTTTATAGAAAAGCTACTCATATATATAGCATATGGCTTTATGCCTTGAAAACAAGTGTTTTGCAACATACTATATTGCCATAGTCTTAGATAGAAAATAAGTGATTTTTATTTATTTTTATTTTCTAGTAGCTCAATATATATATATATATATATATATATATATATATATAAGTGTTGGCGAATTTTTTAATAAAGCAAAGTCATCAACGGTTAGGAGCATTAAGATAAAACCAATGCATTAAAGTATTTTATGACCAAACGGTCATAACATAAAAAACCGTAAAACATTTGATAATAAAGGCCTAAGCTGTTTTTCCTCTAAGCAATGGTCAAACCATAAGACAATTAAAATTAATTTCATTTCATCATAAATCTGGTTTAAGACCCAAAGGTAAAAAAATATAATAAGTAATAGAAAATTAATGGCTAGAAAATTAATGTTTGTAACACATATTTTTCATCTATATATATGGACAGTTTCAAAGGATATTACTGTACTGGATAAAGAAAATAACAATGATTTATGTGGTTCAGTTTATGACTTAGAGCGTGTTTAGGATTGTGTTTGAGAAATAGAGCTTTTGAGTCAAAAAGCGCTTTTGGACAAAAACTTTATTTTTAAGATTTTACCAAAAGTGTGTTTTGACCATTTTTAGGCTTTTTGGACTCTTAAAAGTGCTTTCAATTATTTTTACCAAACCGGTACTTTTTTTTTTCAAACGAACTTTTTTAGTGTTAAATACACTTTTAGGCCCTCAAACACACACCCAAACAGGCTCAAATTTCTACATTTTACTCTTATTTTTGATATTGTTACAATACAAAGCACTCATATTTATAGGAGAATTGAGGGTAGATAATCTGATTGATTACCATCAATTATCATCAAATCTGATTACTTGAAATTACAATTAATTACAATTCAAGCCGCCTGAATATTCTTTGGGAAACAAATGTAGATTGAAATGCATAAAAGTTTCTTAATAGGCATGTTTTGGGACTTGTCCAAAGTCCTTATCATTCCTTTCAAGATCAGAAAATGACTTTATTTGAAAAGGTCAATGAAAGCAAACAAAGAACAAAATAAAAGATTAGGTTATATTACTTTGGAACTTAGGACGTGGTCAAATTCTGAACTCGGCCGGCTGCAGCATCAAAAGAGTGCACATTTGTCAGTATAGAATCAATCAATCATGAATATTCGTCAAACTTTCAAAGTTACTAGATATTTTCGTTTTGATTTTTCTCCTTAATTAATGTTCTTAATTGATATATAATCTGCTTCTTTTAAAGCCTGATTTATCAAACATTCTAGAGCTAGGGGTGCATTGTAGCCATGCAACCTATAAACCTTAATTTCCACCATTCACAATATTGGTAACCCAAAATTTTGCAACACCACAAGAATATGCTTTTAGTGTTGCTATTGGAGGGGTCTATATGATAATAAGATGCGCCCAAAAAGTCACAATTGAGGACCATCCATATGGGATCATTTTCTTGGTAATTTATGAGAGTTCAATCATGGCTGCTAACCTGCTACATACGTTGAAGTACAGCAAGCACAAACTAGTTCAGATCGACAAAGACAACTTGGTCTTGTTGGCAACTTCCATAGAATTTTCTTGGCGACTTTTAGAAGGAAGATAATTAATGGCGTTATAAAAGCGGGGCTTGGCCTTCGCCACCCAACAAAAGATAATTGTAAAAGAAATTAAAGACAAAGCAAAATAAAGAATATAAGAAACAAGAATTTACATGGTTTGGTTTGATTTATTACTTACGTCGTCTACTAGATAAATGACCAAATTGCTACATTTTACTCTTACTCTTTGATATTGTTACAATACAAAAGATTTATAATTATAAAAAATTGGGGATAGATAATCTAATTTGACTATCGTCAAATCTAATTACAATCGAATCAATTAGATTTAATTATCATCAAATCTGATTATGAATAATTACGATTAATTATAATCAAATCCCCTAATATGTCCTAAAAACATAATGGTTAAATTGCTTAGAAAAAAAAAAAAAAAAAAAAAAAAAGAAGAAAGAAAGAAAGTGGCAAAGAAAAATCAAATCCTCTTTCACATTTTTCTTTTATTGAAAACTACAAAATACGAAGCAGAGCACGATTTTATGGTCAACCAGTTTGAGTCTGAAAAGTAATTAATAATGTATGCCTACCGTCTGCTTTACGTTCTACTCCTTTCTAACTAGATCAGAAAACGACTTGATTTGAAAAAGACAAAGAAAGTAAACAAAGAAGAAAATAAAAGAATATACGAACAACGGAGTATGGCAATAGAAAATTAGTTTTACGAGAGCAAAAACGTTGTATAGATGATTATATATAATTGGCTAATCTATTGATAATAATACATTCAGGCTTAATTTAGTTAGCATTAAATTTGAGTTCAAACATGTAATCACTTGGGACGATCAGTTGCTGCTCTCTATACTCTGATCTACCATGCGTTAAAGTTCATACTATATGCTGAACTTAATTAGGACTTAGAAACTCTACTTAATTCAATCATGAATATTCCTCAAACTTTCAAATTTACTAGATATTTTCGTTTTTCTCTCCTTAATTAATGTTCTTGATATATAATCTGCTTCTTTTAAAGTCTGATTCGATGGTCACACATTCCAGAGATAGGGGTGCATTCCAAAACGCCAAAATGGGTCAAAAAAATTTCGTTAGCACATCCAACTTCGAACCGGGTCGAATGCAAACTAGGTCGGATACAAATCTTGCTCCATATAGCCTAACATAATTCAATCTTGATATTGGATGAATGGCCTAGATCATCAACTTGGCTGTACTTGATATTTGTCAAACTTGAGAAAATCAGTTGAAATTAATGATCACTCGGAAATGAAACTGCACACTCTAGTCTATGTGGAGAACATGGAAAAGTTAACCGAAGACAAGTGAAGTTAGCGCACTGGGGCCTTCTAATTGATTGTTACCAAATTTTAAGGATGGTATCCTCATGCGTGAGACCTTCTAGTAATTGATTGTTTAAAACGGATCCGGATCCCCTCCAATTGGAGAGAAATTAGAGATTCTTCAATTGTTAATCGTAATCATTCATTTTAAATCCAATGGTCTATAAAATCATTTAAACCTCGGTAAAACAAAAGCCAGCATTTAATGCCTCGGTTATACAAAAGCAGCTGGCATTTTATAGACCATTGAATTTAAAATAAAAGGTCGCGATTAACAATTGAAGAATCTCCAATTTCTCTCCAATTGGAAGGAATCTCAATCCGTTTAAAGCATGTTGCGGATATATAAGAGTCACACACCCAAAAAGTCACAATTGTGTGGGCCATCCATATGGGATCATTTTCCTAGCTAGTAATTTAATTATGAACTTGGTATAAGTCTTGTTGGCAACTTCCATACAATTTCTTGGCGACTTTTAGAAAAGGACGATAATATTGCATGGCTTTAATTATAAAAAGCGGGGCTTGGGCTTTGCTGCTTCACATGCACACCAGTTCATCAATATCCTAGAAAGAAAGAAAGAGAGAGAGAGAGAGAGAGAGAGATGGGGGTGCAAATGGTATTTCAGATCATTTTGTTATTGTGTTCCATTTATGCAATATTTGTACAAGCAGCGGATTTAGCAATTAATAGTTCATGTGAAGAACGCTGTGGGACTGTTAGCATTCCATACCCTTTTGGAATAGGAGCTGGTTGCTACCTTGATCACTGGTTTGAAGTAGTTTGCAATAATAACGACTCTTGGGCTCCCAAACCTGTTTTGAAGAAGCTCGACTTGGAGGTGCTCAACATTTCATTAAAAAATTATAGCCAATCAAGCAGGCGTACAGTTATCGTCAATTATCCGACATTTTCTATTTGTAATAATGGTTCAAATAGCACAGAAAATATGAAGTTAGAAAACAGCCCTTTCATCTTCTCCGTGTACGACAACGTATTCGTGGCCATGGGTTGCGACAACTTTGCCACAATGACGTCCTCAGATGGTTCAGTTACTGGGTGCGCTTCATTTTGTGATACGGGTAAAGTGATGAATAATACTCGTTGCAGCGGCATTAACTGCTGCCAAACCACAATTGCCTCAAATCTCGATGCCTTCAATACAACTATAAAAACAATAAATAGCAAGGAGCCTAGCATCGAAGGATGCAAGTATGCATTCTTGGTAGAAGAAAAGTGGTTCCAGGCCGCATACCCATTCTCAAATATGTCGACGTACGCTCGTGTGGCGTTGGAATGGGGGATTCCAAATACATCATTAACCATCCCCCTTCCAATGGCCAATTGGGCCAATAATGGGCGGAACCGCAACCCCGAGTACGATTGTTATGATAGTTTTATTCCAGCGAGTAACCCAAATAGCTCACGTGTTTCATGTTATTGCGAAAGCGGCTTTGAAGGAAATGCCTATCTTCTTGGAGGATGTAAAGGTAATTAAAGTTTTTGTTGCACTTTATTTATCTCTTTAATTCTTATTTTCCTTTTCGTTTATGTGTTAATTAATTATATAGTTCTATGAATTAAATTCGCAACACTTGTATGATAATTGTATCATAGGCTAGATTTGTTAGAATATATTAGCTAGGTATAAGATTCACAGCGTGCTCAAATTAACACCATGCATCGATCACAGCAACGTCAGTACTACTACATACACGTGCCTTATGCCATGAAAAATTTACAGGTGTGGCCATGAATATGATCCTGAAAATTAAAAAAACACACACAATTTTGATAAAATTTGATGATCTAATAAAATTTCATTTTGGTAGATCATTTGTGAGAAATTTAGTTTGACAAAGTGAAAGCTTTATACTTCATTAATTTGTAAACTTTTAATTTGTAGCCAAAAATCACGTTTCCTGATCATATGAATGTTAATGTCCCAGTTATAATATATAGTAATTTGCATGATTAAATTTATTGCTTTTATTCATTTTTTATTTTATGATAACTAATAATGTGTTACTTAGACCTTGCTTTGCCCATGCATGTTTGGTGTTTAATACCAAAATGAGGTTGTTTTGGATTACAGGATTAGATATACGTTATGTTACATTGTTTTCAAAAATAATGTAAAATTAATATACTTTCAAAACACTAGGACTTAAAAAGAAAAATTCAAACAAGCCCCCAGCCTAAATTATTTCAGAATTGTTTAAAATTAGCCGTAATCGAGACTAAAAAAATAAAAATAAATAAATAAAAAATACTAAAATTGGCACAAAAAGCACATAGGTCATAAAAACTATCATAATATTATTGATCAGTAGGAATTTGTTACCCACAAAAATGTTATAATATTAATTTAAATAATTAAATTTCTTATTTTTTAAATAATTGATGAGGATTTAATAATAACTATGAATTCTGCTTTTGATTTATTAGATACTAACACTGTTTCTCTCCTTACATGTAAGATATTGACGAATGCGAGCGCTCAAACCCTTGTTCCGATCACAATACAGCCGGGACTAATGGGAGTCACTGTGAAAATACTTATGGGTCTTACAATTGTTCGACAAGTGGCCCCACCAAGTCTTATGGAAAAGCGACCATGATAGGTATGTTTACTAGCTTTTTTTTATTTTTTATTTTTTATTTTTTTCTAATTTTAAAACGTGTTTTGAGAAAAAAAACATAAAAATTGAGCACATATTTTGAAAAAAAATAAAAGGATCAAAATAGGCTCATCATGACCATTACGTTTCGAAGACTTATGCCACTCGGTTATACTCCTTGTAAAGTGCTTATATTCCAATCTTTGAAGTATTTCCAAGCGTGTAGAGAATCAAATCACTTTTTCTTTTCTTTTTTTCTTTTTTCTTTTTTTTTAATATATTTTATCGTACATTTTCTATGCAATCAATTTTAAATAAATATATCCCTAAGATTCACTTACTATTATCTTTGAGATATATTGGAACCTTTTGGATCAGAATTTCTCGAAATTCTCAAAAATTGCAAGATCCTGCATGCTTCTTAAAATGGTTTAAATGGACACTCAGATTTTGCCAAGTCAATCATTTTGAGGCAAAAAAAAAAAAAAAAAAATGCAAGAATTAGATTCTTTAGCTATCCACTCAAAGAATGTATAATTAATTGATTTTGAGATATATTGGAACCTTTTATGATCATGATTTCTTGAAATTCTTAATAACTGCATGTGCAATTCTTAAAATAGTTTAAATGAACACAAGATTTTGCCAATGAGTAATTATAAATGTCAATTTCCATGTTCCTTTTGTTTTCCTCTAAAATTGATGTGGTTTTTAAAATGATCATTGAATTAAAAATTAATAGTGATCTATTATAAATTCAATGATGATTTTAAAGCCACATTAGCCTTGGAGGAACACAAGAAGAATATAAGGAAGACTTCTACCATTACTCTTTGGCAAGTCAATCATTTTGAAACAAAAGAAAACAAAAAAATTGCTAGAATTAGATTCTTTAGCTATCCACTCAATGAGGGTGGCTGATCACCCCCAAGTACTTTTAAGAGTGGATGGACCACCCTCAAAACTATCGAGGGGTGGCCAACAACCTCCCAAAATGATTTTTTTGAAGTTGAGCAAACCATTTCAAAAACACATGATGGTCGACCACCCCTCACAAGCCTTGAGAGGGTGGTTGGCCATACTCTCCACTCTTGAGGGGTGGTTTGGTTACCTTTCGAGGCTTAATGGGAATGGTCGAACATCTCATTGGGATGGTCGACCACCCCATAATTTATAAGGGATAGTGCATCCAATTTCTTCGGTGTTAGCTAAAGAAATCATTTCCTCTAATTTTTTTTTTTTAAAAAAAAAAAAAATTCAAAATAGACGACTTTACAAAATCATGACGGTTAATTTAAAATAATTGTTACAATTTTTTAAATTGTAGGTGTGGGAGTCTAATGCAAACATTTAAACCTTTGTGTGTTTAATCATTTTCCTTCCTCAATAGCCCATTTTTTTTACCATCTCCTTCTTTTGGAATATAGTCAAAATATATTAACATATTTTTTTGTCACATGCTGTTTGTCTGGCTAATTCTAGCATTAAGAGAATATGTCTCTCTATTTTAAGTCAATGTTCTCAATCAAATCTATTGCTATAACCTTTTACTGCAATGACCAATCTTTCATGTTACATTGCGTTAAGCAGGGCTTATCAGTGGCGGTCTTGGGTTATTGGTTATACTTGTTGGTGGATGGTGGTCCTACAAATTGATAAAGAAAAGGAGGATGATTAAACAGAAGAACATCTTCAAACGATTGTTAAAACAACACTTGTCTTCACATGAAGCCAATGTTGAGAACACCAAATTGTTTAATTTTAAAGATTTGGACAAGGCCACTGACCATTTTAATGTGAATAGAATACTTGGCCAGGGAGGACAAGGCACTGTTTACAAAGGTATGTTGGTGGATGGAAGAATCGTTGCTGTGAAAAAGTGCAGAGTAATTGATGAAGGAGAACTCAAAGAATTCATTAATGAAGTTGTCATTCTTTCACAAATTAACCACAGGAATGTGGTTAAGCTGATTGGTTGTTGTTTGGAGACCGAAGTTACTCTTCTAGTTTATGAATACATTCCTAATGGAACGCTTTTCCAATATGTTAACGGACAAATTGAGGAGTTTCCACTAACATGGAATATGCGCTTGCGAATTGCAACTGAAGTAGCAGGAGCTCTCTTTTACTTACACTCAGCAGCTTCCTCGCCCATTTATCATCGGGATATTAAGTCTACAAACATACTCTTAGATGAAAAGTACAGAGCTAAAGTAGCTGATTTTGGGACTTCAAGATCCATCACTGTTGATCAAACTCACTTAACCACACTAGTGCATGGCACTTTTGGATACTTGGACCCTGAGTATTTCCAATCAAGCCAATTTACAGAAAAGAGTGATGTTTATAGTTTCGGCGTTGTTCTTGCTGAGCTGTTAACTGGCGAAAAAGCAATCTCTTCAACAAGGATGCAAGAATCCAAAAGTTTAGCGACATATTTCATTCAATCCATGGAGGAGAACAATTTGTTTGATATTCTTGATAGTCAAGTTTTGAAGGAAGGTAAAAAAGAAGAGATCATTGCGGTCGCAAACCTTGCAAAAATGTGCTTGTACTTAAACGGGAAGAAACGGCCTACGATGAAAGAAGTCGCAAAGGAGTTGGAGATGGTACAAATGCCACAAAAAGCTCATAACCTTCAACAAAACTATGAAGAGCTTGAATATGATCGAGCAGAAATGTACGAGCCATCGGATGCTGAATCCAAATCAACAATGTCAACCTCATCCGGAAACGTCCAACCATTATTACCTTACCAATCTGCATGAATCAGTATTTGTTTGATGCCATTTTATAGGCTAAATAATTTTCTGTTTACGTTGTAATTTTCAAAAATCATCTAAGAACATGGATTAACCATATCCAATTCTAATGATAGTATAAGATAGCAAAAAGCTCCATGTTCAAGGATCTATTTTTGTTGTTGGTGATACATTGAATAGTCACCCTAGCAGCGGACTCGCATATCACAACCACATTTATAAGACAAGCAAATCAATGATATTTTTCATGTGGAAGCTATACACTCTCATGGTCATTAATGCGACACCTTATTGGAATACATGCTACCATTTTGGGCCAGGAGCCTCCCGCATTAAAAGGGGCACACATGTAACGCTCCCAAAATGAATTAGCTATGGTAATTAATTGGAGGTAATTTGAAGTGCTACTTGTAGTGTTTCCAAATTAATTAACTTGAGGTGCTACTTGTACTGTACACACATATATACAAGTAAAAAAACGTAAAAGTTTGTTGAGCTGTTAATTGGCGAAAAAGTGATCTCTTCAACAAAGACACAAGAAGTCAAAAGTCTAACAACATATTTCATTCAATCGTTGGAAGAGAACAATTTGTTTGAAATTCTTAGTAGTCGAGTTTTGAAAAAAGGCAAGAAAGAAGATATCATTGCAGTCACGCACCTT
>NC_081544.1:27356587-27361131 GCF_901000735.1 Corylus avellana
TTTTTTTAGGGTTCTCTTACTCAACCCATTAAACTCAAACTTCCCAACCTCCATGCGAAAGCATAAAACCTTCTCATTGCCCCCTAAAAAATTTGCAGGTTGTCGTGAGGGGATTGCTCTCTCTTTTCTCTCTCTCTTTTCTCACATTTCGCTTTCTTTCTTTCTTTCTTTTCCTCTTTTTTCTTTTTCCTGTTTTGGGGTTATTTTTGTTTTCCGGCTTTCTTCTCAAACAGGTCACACCTCCTAAATTCTCCATCTATGGTTTTCCCACTTGCTCAATGCTCTGTTTTGTGATGTTTCATCGCAGAGCACCCCAATAGCCAAGGCCATTGGTAACAAAAACGGTGTCGTTGTTAGTAATGAAGTGAATATGAATCAGAAATGACATGGGTTTCTTTCTTTAATCCTCTTCTTGGCCTCCTGCATATTTAGAAATAATATAAAGAAAATGGTTTTTGTGGTGTGAGCATGCATGCCCACAAAGAAAATTATTTACACAAATAATTTGTGTAAATAATGGGTTGGGTAAGGGAACCCTAAAAATATTGCAGGTTGTCGTGAGGGAGAAGAGCTGTTGGGCCGTGGGGTAGGGGAATTTTGTTTTAATTCCTACCACTAACCAAAACGGCGCCATTTTCGTTAGGGTAAGGGAACCCTAATCTCAAGCAAAACGGCGCCGTTTGGTTAGGGTAAGGGAACCCTAATCTCAAGCAAAACGGCGCCGTTTTGCTTGGTTTTTTTTATAAAAAAAAAAAAAAAAAAAAAAAAAAAAAAAAAAAAAAAAAATCATAAAAGGGCATTTTAGTAACTTACCCATAACAAAACGACGTCGTTTTGCATTTTCCATCTAAATTGACGGTGTTGACTAACAAAGTGGCCAAAATGCAATTGTTTGGTAGTTTGGGGGCTACTTTATCACTTTTAGAACATTAGGGGGCTAAATCGAAAACGGCAAGTAGTTTATGAGGCTTTTTTATATTTTTCCCAAAAATAAAACCAGGAAATAAGTAAGGATAATGGGCAGAGTGCTTTTGATCAGTGTCACTCTCCCACCTCTTGAAATATACAATTATTTTCACTTTGCTAATCTCTTCTCCACCTTCAAATAGTAGCACTCCACGCCTTGTGCCTTAAACAACAACGCTATAGGTAATCCCAAGTAAAGACACAGGTAGTTTACCTATGTTACACCACAACACCCCTGGCAATCATCCAATGAGTGAAAGAACTTCTAAGACATGAACAAGCCTGTTTCTTCCAAGAGATCTTGATTCATATCAAATCTGATAGCAGTCAATTTTCTCTCGTAAGACTAGAAGAACATCTAATTAACATGGTATGCATATATGTTGGGAGATAAAGCAGTTACGGAGTCTTTACCAAGAGTACATTAATATACATAATTAAACACAACTCTAGCCCAAAAGCCTAAGCTAATAGGCTAAGGTCCACTTTAGGTATATTAAGCATTCTTTTCTTTTATATTTTCTCAATGTGGGACACAACACTCACAAGTGCACTCACAACAATATCAAATCAACAATATGTCTTTCACACTGTAAGTCAAAAAGTACTATGTCATCCAAATATAACCAAATATTTTAGGTTTATAAGAACTTCTTCAGCTCTTTTTTTTTTTTCTTTTTTCTTTTTTCTTCTTTTCTTCGTTTTTTTTTTTTTTTTGCAGTATGGACCCTGATCATACTAAGTTTGCATTCTCCTAACAGTAAGAAAGGTATTTGAAAGTCCTTTGCGCTTTCACTGAGATTGATTTACTTATTAAAAAAAGGGGTATTTGAAAGTCCTTTTGGCCCCTAGAACTGATAATTTACTGTAAATTTTCTTGTGTACCATGGAAACTTACCTCCAGCTGTATCTTTCCACCACCACCAATTCCTTCCAACTCCACTATTATTTCATGTGAATTGCCTAGCAAAGGACATGTTTGTTGTTAGATCGTATTAGAAGGAAATTTTGCAGCCTTGCATCCAACTAACTTGCTGAACATTGGTAAGCTTGTTATCAAAGAAATTGAGTATTTTTGTTCTCGTAACAAAAGAAAAAAAAAAAAAAGTGTAAATATCTATAATATTTTTTAATTGTACAACAATTTCGGACAAAAATATGACTTGTCTGAAAAAAGGAAAGTTTAAATATCTATAATATTTTTAATTGACTGTTCAAGTGACTACACAACTACAATAAGGAACATAACACATTTTCTAAACATTGGGATGCACAATTCCAACCCAATTAATTAAACAATAGGGCGAGATTGACAATATATTAATTCTAACCATCAACATATGCCAGTGTTAGGTTAGATTCTCACCATCACAGAGGCAATCCAGACTGATGCCCGCATTACCCATGCGCTTATGTGGAGTAACAAGGTTTGCATCCCAAGCTGCAACCTAAATTTTTAACACCAGAAGTTAGAAAACAAGAAGCAAAGTTGTGAAGTAACTACACAGGTAAACTTCAACAACAATATAATCGTAAAATACATTCTTTGACTAAATCAAAGCCTAAACTTATAACTCATGTACACATGACATAGTTTCCCTGTGCGTGTATAATGTATTCATCAAATTTATAAGGTGATTCATATTTCTCTAACAAGAACCACAATATGATAATGATAATGATAATGAGGGTGATTATGACAGTTACGAAATTGCAGATTTTTAATTCATATCCTGTCCCAAGTTGTATGTCTACCTTAGAAAATCCAACTCTTTAACGGGACATTACTTAATACATCGTCTTCAAAATAGAAAGTGTTTTTTTTTTTTTTTTTTGGTTGGGGAGAGCCAAAATAAAAAATAAATAAATAAAAATTTGATGATTACCAAAATTACCTTCCTTCATTTGAACTCAATTAAAGCAAACAGAAAAAGAGTATTTAGTTTTCAAAATAAATGGTAAGAGGTAACTCCCCCGTTGTTGATCATGATCAAATGCAGCAAAATTCATATGATTACTGTCTCCTCAAAATTATATATATAAAACTCTGCTCCTCAATTGTGCAGTTCCTATTTTAATTCTACAGCATCTTATAAATTACTTCATCCAAGCAGGATCCTCTAGTTTGACCATCCCATACGCATATAAAGCGAGCAGTGAAGCTGATATTAAGACCCCCATTCTTGGTGTTATGAAATATTGGATATGAGATGTGATGAACAGGCCAATAAGTCTCTGTTCAAAGATGACTTCTCAAGAATAGTTGCTCCATTTAAGCTTGAAACTTTTAACGTTATGTGAACAATATACAACATAGTACAAGAGACACATATGCAAACAAATAATGCAAATCTGATAAGAGGAAATTACATTCAGACATGTTAATGTCAAATTTAACCCAACATTTTAAACAAAAAATTTTAAAAATAAATAAATAAATAAAAGGCACTACTAAGCTACTCAGTAGGGATAACCACTAGCCAAATCAGTTCGTCTACCAGTGTTTGTTCAAGAAAATAGAAGTGAATTAGTAAATTACTTTTGAATAGAGGCCAAACCCGGTTTGCAAGATAGGTAATCTGAATGGAATTTAAATTATCTGATATAAAGATTCAAGATAAATAGATAAATTTCACAGGAAAAAACAATGGTGCAGCACTAGAATTTCGAGTTTTGAAACAGTATTTTCTAGAGAGGAGAAAGAAACGGAGTTTTAATTTTTATTAGGGAACACATCAAGAATGGGTCACTTAAAAGACAGAAAAACTTTTGTCTAAGGATAACAAATACTAAAATACATTTCTTGCATCCCTCTGAAGTTTCAGAGACGAACTATAACAAAATAACTCAATGGCATGAAATGAATAACTCAATTGCATCAAATTAAGGATGATATGGGAGATTTTCATCAGGCAAAAACAGGAATTATGTAAAACAATTTTATTACTAGGCTTCAAATATTAAGAAATGCTAAAAGAATATATGTTTTCTATCACTTTTTATAAGGAAAAATCTTTAGATTTTGTTCCTATATGATCAATTGCTGTAATTTTGTTATTATTTTTCAAGAGAACAGCTTAAAAAAGGAAGAACTGTTACTTACGAAGAATCTTTGATGATTTTGATAACGGAAAACTCATTTCTGTAATTCTGTCATCCTTTTTCAGACAACCACTTAAAAGAAAGAAACACCCCACTTCTTTTGAGTGCTTACTCTGTCACCTCTAATTTTCACATGTTTAAGACAATCGCTAAAAAGAAAGGGAAAAATTATAAGAAAAAGAAGAAAAAAATGGTGGAGAGTTAGATATGCAGTCAAGTGCATTTTATATGGGTAAATAATATTATCAACGAGCACGGATACAAACCTGGAGAAGTTTTGTTGGAGGCTGCTTGATATTAAAAGTGAAGTCTTCATTCCATGTAGGCTCTTTTGTCCGGTAATCATGTAATTGAAGATATAATCAAACGTAAGTATGCGTTCAATCCAAAGTAATCTTCCAAGACTTTCCTACACCTGTTAAATTTGACATTTATGTCCCATGAGTTACAACTCATGAAACACGTATTTCAACTCA
>NC_081544.1:27361231-27448609 GCF_901000735.1 Corylus avellana
ACATGTATTTCAACTCAAGGCTCTAACTATTACAATATTCTTACAGTCGAAGGAGTGACAAATGTGAAGAGCTAGTTTGATTCTTCTGTCAATAGCTAAGAATGTACTCCCATCTACAAGTTGATTTTACAAAGCCACAAGCGCCCTTACAAATTTCTGATAAGCAATAGCAAATGAGTAAAATATAGTAATTACACAAGCTTCAAAATTCATCTGGTTCCTTCACCAACACCAAATGAGAGGGTAAAAATATATTTTTTTTTATAAGTAATAACCAGTCTTATTAAACTGAGAGGGTAAAAATATATAGCATTGAAGGAAAGCTTTTCTGACTTATAACTTACAATAAGGTGTAACGAGGGTTTTCAAAAGATATAAAAATGAACACACATAAAAGAGAGAATATAACCACTAAATCACACTCTCCCTTTAATTTCAGTATGAAATCACAGATATAAAAGGAATCTAAGTAGAATAAATCAACATTAAAAATTAAATAAATAAATGAAAAAAACAAAACAAAACAAAACAAAACAAAAAAACAAGCAAACAAACAAACAAACCTTTTTGCAACACACTGCATAAAACAGCATATAGTGTGAATCATCCTTAACTTTCTAAAATCTCACCTCAGTGGCATTTCCCAACATTATCTAGATATTTGTCCAACTTAAATTAGACAAACTCTAGATACTATGTTCGAGTGAGAAGCAATATCAGTAAAATCACATATACATACAAAAGATACAAATGCACAACATTTCAACATTACCAAAGTTTTGTAAGCAAGGAACAGCCATGATCCATGAAGAATTATCTAAAGTTTCTTGTTTTCCAAGAATTCATGAAAATATGAATAACTTACCCCCATTTGACCTTGCTTTTGGCAACCTGTCCATCCAATTGCATGACCACATATGGATCACTTGTTCCCTAAAAAGCATATAAAAAGTTGCCAGTAGGAAAAAAAAAAAAAAAAAAAAAAAAAGGAATATTCAAATGTGGGAAATACAACTGTTATGATCTTAAAGCAACTCAAAGCACCAAATGTATGAAGTGTAGGTGACAAAAATGGGTGGTGCTACGCATGGAGGTGAAAAAAAAAGCTATAAATATCCTCTATACATGAAAGGCTAAAGAAGATAACCTACCCACGGATCCATGGCAGGTAAATCCAAACCCTTCTTTAACTTTATGAACAGTTGGCCATCATATATCTCACGTACAAACAACCTGCATGTATGAAAGTCAAATTTTTATCAGTCCTAAATTGCCAGTTTTACATTTGGACTCACTTCGGTGAATGGTATAAGTATGACTCAATTTGAATTACCAGATGGACAATATTTAAAAATGTAAAAGTGGAGAACAACTGTTTGCATTTGATTAATCAAGCTTACAGTAAAAACAACTTAATTTTTAAGTCTTTAACTATTGAAACAGAAAATGATCACATACTCCGAGGGATACACTGTCTTACAATCTGCAGCATCAACTTCAAACCTTCCGACATGTTCCTGAGAAAAATGAAGCCGATCGATATATAATAACACAACAGAATTAATCAAAACTAAACACTATTAAGTGATTCTCTGCTATTTTCTCTTGTGAATGAATAATTATCTGCCCTTTTCCCAAGAACCACATGAAAAAGAAAAAGAAAACGACCCTGAGTCTTGTGTTCTGATATCTGATTCATAAGAGGGGGGAAAAAAAAAAAAGAAAAAAAAAAAGCTCAACTTATATTATTGTACAAGGTTTACATAGTAAAACTTTCTGGTTTCCATCTCATCTTCTTTTCGTTCTGATTTACAAGACATTGAAACGCAAAACGACGGTTGTTGTCTTGCTTTTTTTTTTTTCTTTTTTTCTTTTTTTTTTTTAATTGGAAACCCAGTTGAATTAAGCTAAATTAGCTCATCAGCGAAGACATTTCGTTTTCTTTTCTCGGTCCAATATCCAATTAACTTCAAAACCAAGATTAAATTTCTGATGTTTATTTCTCTATTTTTTTTTTTCTTTTTCTTGATAAATTTGGTTCTATTTCGTACACTTGGAGCTAAACGGGAGAAAGTACTGTTAAGCAAGATTCTACCTATAACGCAACAGATATTCAAACACCGCCGATCACGGCAAAGCAGAGATAGTATTGGGAATTCAAACTTTAAATTCAAATGTATAGAATAAATCTTGTATTCAGTTTTCTAGGATTTTCATTTTTTATTGTACTCCATTTAAACACACGTACATACTCAGTAAAGGTCAATCAATATTCTCTTGATTTATTGAAGTCTTACAAGTATCAGCACTCGATTTCTTTCCCTTTTTCCAAAAAAATTCTCAGCAAACAAACAGAGCC
This sequence comes from Corylus avellana, assembly GCF_901000735.1. Classification (NCBI taxonomy): domain Eukaryota; kingdom Viridiplantae; phylum Streptophyta; class Magnoliopsida; order Fagales; family Betulaceae; genus Corylus; species Corylus avellana. The sequence goes on from NC_081544.1 coordinate 27,363,591, forward strand.
CACCCAAAAACTAAAACCATATTTTTAAAGAAAAAATTAAAAAGCAGTTTAAGAATCATTTACAGGGGGACTTGTATACGCTTCGAATGCGAAACCAGCAAGAATGACAGCGAGATTGATATCGAACGAAGGCTGCACATTCTCCTCCTCCTGAACCGAAACCCTTTCGATTTCTGACCCGGTTTTACAGAAACAACAAACCGAGCACACTCCCCCTCTGCCTCCGAACTTTTCCCGGAAAGTGAAAACCCTCACTTTCCCGGGAATCGGTGCAGGTAACCAATGAGAGAAGCTAGGTTTTCGGAGATAGGGGAGCTTGGAGGTGATGGAGGCGAGGCAGTGATGGAATTGGAAGTTCGTGGCCATGGCCGAGACAGCCAGTGAGAGTGGGCAATGGGTGAGCTTGTGAAGTGCGTATTAGCGGAAGTGGTAGTTGTGTAATTGTGTGTGGGATAGAGGGGGGATTTTGTGGAGATGGTGGGCTTATCGTGCACTTCCACGTAAGTGGAGGGGAACCTCAGAGAAGGGTAGAGACACGGAGCCACGTGGCCAACGGTCGTTCAAGATTCTGTGACGTTACGTGGATACTGAAGGACATAATTGAAATTATACAGATATTGAATTGTAAATATAGTAGGAAATAATATAGCATTTGGAAATGCCGCATAAACTGGTTTTGCATGGATAATTTGGGTATGCATTTAGAGAAAGACATTGAAGAAGGTGAAACTGAAACAAATCAGAATTCTTTTGCATTACAATTGCATTATTGTTAAGCCATATTATATCTGCCTACTACAATGAAGAAGGTAAAAGATTGAAAACAAAAGACTAGGCCTTATTACAACCGATCGAGGAGTTTTCTTAAAAGAAATCTCAAATCTCACCCCAACACACAATTTTGCGACAACTTAGAAAAACCTAAATCCATTAATGCAGCACCACATCATAATGAGAGACAGAGAGATGTTTTTCCTTCATTTCTTGTCACCCATTCCAAGTGTGCTCTTCACATTGCCCACAGCTCCCTCAGCCATGTTCCTCACCTGTTCCCCTGTCTGTAACAAGACAAAAATTACACTGTGAAGCTCCAAAACCAAATGACATACATACACACAATCTATCATATGTATTCTAATTAAAGGGATATAAATAGAAAACCTGCTGGAGGAAACCGGCACTTTGGTCCTTCCCTTGCTGGGCAGATTCCTTAGTTGATTGAGTTGCATCAACTGTCTTGTCTTTAGCTGATTGAGCTACATCAGTGGTCTTGTTTTTGGCTGCATTGGCTGTATCCTTTGTTCACAAACAAATAAACAGTCGACAATATTTAGCAAGCACAGTGTTAAACTGGTTATAAAAGGTAGATAAATTACTATCCTCATTGAAAAATCTTCCCTACCTGGACCTGGGATTCCCCTGCCTTCAAATTTTCTTGGATGTTCGACATCTTTGCTTCAAAAGGTAATATAAAACCCGAATTATATAATATATATAAACAAGCTTTTCTCTTGATCTCAGTGGTAGTCTATGTTGTTTGCTTGAAGCCTTGAAGTATTTATAGCACCCCAGGGATCCTTACAGGAGTGACACGTGGAAGTCATGCTTTCTGCTATCACACGTGTCGGTTGATTGAAGGTACAGAGCTTGTATTTCGGCCTTTGAAATGGGCATTGGGTGACTGACTCTGCGGTATTTTGTTATGGTCCTCCCATAATCCATGCCTATTTTGTAACTGATCATGATATCTCCATTGATACATTTGATTTTACTGATTTTATTTTTATTTTTATAATATCTTTCTAGTAAAACTATTGTAATCGTGGTTTCAAATGTGTTTTAGAAGTAGTTTAGAAGTATGTAAAATTTTTAAAACTAATATTTTTATTTTCTTTAAATTAATCAACGACAAAGGGATGTAAAAGTTAACATATTTTTATTTTTATTTTTTTTTATAAGAATTTTTGTGTGATTGAGCAAAAAAAAAAAAAAATCAATGGAACAGGGTGTTCTAAAAAAATTAAAAAGACACTAAAACTATTGTAATTGAGATTGTTCTGCTATTTCTTTGAATTTTTTTTTTTTTTAATCTCGAAAGTCCTCTTTATTCTTTTAGTAGCTTTTTTCTTGTGGAATTTTCTTTTCAAAGAATTGTTTCAGGGGGACCATGAAACAATTAATTATCTTTCTTTGTACATTTTTATCCAACAACAGAAGAACCGTAAAAGAGGTTAGAAAGATCTTCTAGAGACAAAAATACGAGAGCTTTCTCCAAGGTGGGGAGACAAACGTATCATTCCATTATTTGCCAACATTAGAGATAGGAAAATGCTAGGTGTTCTTTTAATGTTTTTTGGGTGTTGTCCTAACTGTGATGTGGCTTTTAAAATCACCGTTGAATTTAAGATTATTATTATTGTCTTTTAATCTATTTGTAATTTTAAAAGCCACATTACAATTGAAAAAACACTAGAAAAACACCTAACATTTCTTAACAATGCATGCATGTATGAAAGTCAAATTTTTATCAGTCCTAAATTGCCAGTTTTACATTTGGACTCACTTCGTTAAATGGGATAAGTATGACTCAATTTGAATTGCTAAATGGACAAATGTTTAAAAATGTAAAAGTGAAGAACAACTGTTTGCGTTTGAGATTAATCAAGCTTATAACAGTAAAAACAACTTAATTTTTAAGTCTTTTACTATTGAAACAGAAAATGATCACATACTCTGAGAGCTACACTGTCTTACAATCTGCAGCATCAACTTCAAATCTTCCGACATGTTCCTGAGAAAACACTTTTAAGTGATTCTCTGCTATTTTCTCTTGTGAATGAATAATTATCTGCTCTTTTCCCAAGAACCACGTGAAAAAGAAAAAAGAAAACGACCCCCGAGTCTTGACATTGAAACTCAAAACGACGGTTGTTGTCTTGCTTATGTTTTTTTTTTTTTGTATATTTAATTGGAAACCCAGTTGAATTAAGCTAAATTAGCTCATCTACGAAGACGTTTCTTGTTTTCTTTTATAGGTCCAATATCCAATTAACTTCAAAACCAAGATTAAATTTCTGAGGTTTATTTCTGTTTTTTTCTTTTTCTTTTTCTTGATAAATTTGATTCTAATTCGTACACTTGGAGCTAAACGGTAGAAATTATTGTTAAGCAAGATTCTACGTACGTATAATGCAACAGATATTAATAGACAGACGATCACAGCAAAGCAGAGATATTATTGGGAATTCAAACTTTAAATTAAAATGTATCAAGGAGTTTCAGATTTGATTGTACCCTATTTAAACACACGTGCAAGTAACTCAATCTTCTCTTGATTTATTGAAGTCTGACAAGTATCGGCACTCAATTTCTTTCCCTTCTCCCAAAAAATTCTCGGTAAACAAACAGAGCCCACCCAAAAACTTAAAACTATATTTAAAAAGCAGTTCAAGAATCATTTACAGAGGGACTTGTATACGCTTCGAATGCGAACCCACCAAGAATGACAGCGAGATTGATATCGAACGGAGGCCGCTCGTTCTCCTCCTCCCCCTGCCTCCAAACTTTTACCGGAAAGTGAAAACCCTCACTTTCCCAGGAAACGGTGCAGGTAACCAATGAGAGAAGCTAGGTTTTCGGATATAGGAGAGCTTGGAGGAGATGGAGGCGAGGCAGTGATGGAATTAGAGGTGCGTGGCCATGGCCGAGACAGCGAGTGAGAGTGGGCAACGGGTGAGTTTGGGAAGTGCGTATTAGCGGAAGTGGTAGTTGTGTAATTGTATGTGGGATAGAGGGGGTGATTTTGTGGAGGTGGTGTGATGGTCTTATCGTATACTTCCACGTAAGTGGAGGGGAAACACATAGAAGGACGTAGAGACACCGAGCCACGTGGCCAACGGTCGTTCTAGATTCTGTGACGTTACGTGGATACTGAAGGACATAATTGAAATAAAAATTAATTTGGAAATGCCGCATGGACAATTGGGCATGCATTTAGAGAAAGATATTGAAGAAGGTGAAACTGAAACAAATCAGAACTCTTATACATTACAATTGCATTATTGTTAAGCCATATTTTATCTGGCTACTACAATGAAGAAGGTAAAAGACTGAAAACAAAAGAGCTAGGCCTTATTACAACAGTGGAGTTTAATTTCTTAACAGAAATCTCAAATTTCACCCCAACACATAATTTTGCAACAACCTAGAAAAACCTAAAATCCATTAATACAGCACGACATCATAGTGTAGATAAAGAGCTGTTTTTCCATCATTTCTTGTCACCCATTCCAAGTGTACTCTTCACACTGCCCACAGCGCCCTGAGCCATGTTCATCACCTTTTCCCCTGTCTGTAACAAGACAAAAATTACACTGTGAAGCTCCAAACCAAGTGGCGCGCACACACAATCTATCATATATCTTCAAATTAAAGGGATATAAATAGAAAACCTGCTGGAGGAAACCGGCACTTTGGTCCGTCCCTTGCTGGACACACTCCTTAGTTGATTGAGTTGCATCAGCTGTCTTGTCTTTAGCAGATTGAGCAGTATCAGCGGTCTTGTTTTTGGCTGCATTGGCTGCATCAGCTGTCTTGTCTTTAGCAGATTGAGCTGTATCAGCGGTCTTGTTTTTGGCTGCATTGGCTGTATCCTTTGTTCACAAACAAATAAACAGTCGACAATATTTAGCAAACACACTGTTAAACTGGTTATAAAAGTAGATAAATTACTTTCCTCATTGAAAAATCTTCCATACCTGGACCTGGGATTCCCCTGCCTTCAAATTTTTTTGGATGTTCGACATCTTTGCTTCTAAAGGTAATTTAAAACCTGAATGATACAAATAAAAACAAGCTTTTCTCTTGATCTCAGTGGTAGTCTATTTTGTTTGCTTGAAGCCTTGAAGTATTTATAGCACCCTAGGGGTCCTTAGAGGAGTGACACGTGGAAGTCATACCATTCTGCTATCACAAGTGTTGGTTGATTGGAGGTATAGAGCATGTACGTCGGCCTTTGAAATGGCCATTGGGTGACTGAATCTGCAGAGAGTCTATCTCAAAGCTTATCTCAATTTTACATAAGAGATATTTACAAAAGAGATATTTACAGAATAGATATTTACCGAAGAGATATTTACAGAATAGATCTTTACAGAAGAGATACTTAAAGATATTTAAGCTTATCTCCAAATATCTACAGAAAAGTTGTTCAAAAATATCTCCACTCTTTAGCCTATATAAGAAGCTCCTACACAAGGTACAAGGGTATCTTCTCATACCCTCTCATAACTCTCTCTATTATCGAAGAAATCACGAATTGTAGCTCAATTAGTCCCCTTTAAGCATGATCTTTATCTTAGAAACTGACTTTGGCATTGGCATCGAAGTATCCACCGCATGCAGATCTCTTGTAGCAATTTGGAACAAGCGACTTATTGAAAATCTTGAAAGCGTACAGCCCACATCATGTCAAAAACGATTCTAACAATAATCAGTCAATGTAGTTGTCTTAAATTAAAAATATATCTGTGTGATATAAACAAATAATAATAATAATTCAGAGATTATCGGGGATATGCCAAAATAATAATTTAGTTTTTGTAATCAAATTCTGTCAAAATACTTGACGGATTCCAATAGTATATCAGGTCATCACTAATAGAATGATAATATATGTTATTCTTAATTAAAAATAAATAAAATATAAAAATATAAAGTTATTCTTTAATATATAATATATATTTGTGGGGTGGCTACCATTGGGGGAGGGGGTGACTAGGGAGCCACCCCCAAAGGTGACTAGGGGTGGCGTGTGGCCACCCTCGCCCCATGGGGGTGGCGCGCGGCCACCCCAGCTGCCTTTGGGCTGGCTCGCGGGCCACCTTTGAGGTTGAGGTAGCCTTCGGGCCACCCTTAACTTGGTTGGGGGTTGGCCACACGCCACCCCCTAGGGTGGGTGTTGGGCCACCCCAACCAGGTTTGGGGGTGGCTATTGGGCCACCCCACCTCAGGGGTGGTATGCAAGCCACCTAGGGTGGCCGAGGGTGGCCATGCGCCACCCCTGTGGGTCGGGGGTTGGCGGCGAGTCACCTCTAGCCATACCCTATTTTTTTTATAAAAAAAAATTAATTAATTAATTAATTTATGTATTTATATTTTTTGTTTTAATTTTTTTATTTGGGGGTATTTTTGTCTTTTAATGAGATTTAACGTCTAAAAGAGAATATTCCGTCCAATTTAACATGGTTGACTAACGGAATAAGGGTTTTGGGCACAAAATGGTAGTTTGATAGGGTCGAGCAATAGGATTGTCAGTTCATAAGGGCAAAGTGACAATGCGTTGTAGTTAATGTGGAAAAAGTAATTGCCCCAATAAGTTAAAATACATATTAGGACACTACATATAGCGCAAAAGCTAAAGCTAATGGACTTGGATCTACTTAAGTATGCTAACTACTATTTTTCTTTATACTTTCTCTATATGAAATACAAACCTCACAAGTACACTCGCAACAAATCTCCAATCTCTTCTATATTGAGCCAACTCCCCCGTCATGTGTGAGTCCTTTACAAACCAAGAATGTCACATATACTCCAAGAGCGAAACCAAACTCTTTCGTATGAGTCAAATCAAATGCGTCAAACCAAGACACTTATATTAACAGCAGCAGAAGCTAACCATGAGCTTTGATGCCAATTATTAAGAAGAGAATCATCAAAAGAATCGAACAATAATAAGTTTATATATATATTAGGACATCACTTATAATCCAAAAGCTTAAGCAAAAAGACTTGAATCGTTTAGATATATTAACTACTCTTTTTATTATTATTACTTTTTCAATATAAGATACCAAACTCATAAGTACAAAGTACAAACAATTTAGTTGGCCATTTAGTGACATGCCATATCAAAGGGAAATCTAATTCAATTAAACCTCACATCAGCAATAAACATATCACAACCCAAAACTATCGCCCACCAAAATGAATTAAACTGAAAACAATTTACAGGGATGAACAATTACCACGAGGTGTCACCAAGAAACAATTTAAAAACCGCACGTTCTGAATAATTCCTCCTCTCCCATTGATCCGTGTAAGCAAGGTCCGGATCTTTGTCAATCTCTTCCACAGCCCACTTGGGCAAAGGAATACTGTACATGAGGAAACTAACCATTCAGATCTGCGTATAAACTTATTAACCATCACATAACGATATCAAGGAAATAATATATAGCATTTGGCAATGCCGAATAAGTTGGTTTTGCATGGACAATTGGGTATGCATTTCGAGAAAGATATTGAAGAAGGTGAAACTGAAACAAATCAGAATTCTTTTGCATTACAATTGCATTATTGTTGAGCCATATTATATCTGCCTACTACAATGAAGAAGGTAAAAGATTGAAAACAAAAGACTAGGCCTTATTACAACCGATCGAGGAGTTTTCTTAAAAGAATCCTCAAATCTCACCCCAACACACAATTTTGCTAGAACCTAGAAAAACGTAAATCCATTAATGCAGCACGACATCATAGTGAGAAACAGAGAGCTGTTTTTCCTTCATTTCTTGTCACCCATTCCAAGTGTGCTCTTCACATTGCCCACAGCGCCCTGAGCCATGTTCTTCACCTGTTCCCCTGTCTGTAACAAGACAAAAATTACTCTGTGAAGCTCCAAACCAAATGGCATACACACACAATCTATAATATATATATATCTTCTAATTAAAGGGATATAAATAGAAAACCTGCTGGAGGAAACCGGCACTTTGGTCCTTCCCTTGCTGGGCAGACTCCTTAGTTGATTGAGTTGCATCAGCTGTCTTGTCTTTAGCAGATTGAGTTGCATCAGCTGTCTTGTCTTTAGCTGATTGAGCTGTATCAGCGGTCTTGTTTTTGGCTGCATTGGCTATATCCTTTGTGGATTGCATCATGTCCTCGGCCTTTCCCTTCACAAACAAATAAACAGTCAACATTAATATTTAGCAAACACAGTGCTAAACTGGTTATAAAAGTAGATAAATTACTATCCTGATCATTGAAAAATCTTCCCTACCTGGACCTGGGATTCCCCTGCCTTCAAATTTTCTTGAATGTTCGACATCTTTGCTTCAAAAGGTAATATAAAACCCGAATTATATAATATATATATATATAAACAAGCTTTTCTCTTGATCTCAGTGGTAGTCTCTGTTGTTCGCTTGAAGCCTTGAAGTATTTATAGCACCCCAGGGATCCTTACAGGAGTGACACGTGGAAGTCATGCTTTCTGCTATCACACTTGTCGGTTGATTGAAGGTACAGAGCTTGTATTTCGGCCTTTGAAATGGGCATTGGGTGACTGACTCTGCGGTATTTTGTTATGGTCCTCCCATAATCCATGCCTATTTTGTAACTGATCATGATATCTCCATTGATACATTTGATTTACTGTTTTTATTTTTATTTTTATTATCTTTTTTCTGGTAAAACTATTGTAATTGTGGTTTCAAATATGTTTTAGAAGTACGTAAAATTTTTAAAACTAATATTTTATCTTCTTCGAAGTAATCAACGACAAAGGGATGTAAAAGTTAACATATTTTTAATTTTTTTTGTAATAATTTTAGTGTGATGGAGAAAAAAAAAATCAATGGAACATGCTATTCTAAAAAGATAGTGAGATACTCGAAGTAGTCATCATCAATAAATTCTAGCTATCAAGGATGAGTAAGGTGCTTCATCCAGATTCCAGAGACAACAATACGAGGGCTTTCTCCTAGGTGGGCTGACAAACGTATCATTCCATTATTCCCCACCATTAGAGATATCCGCAGCACGATCTGTGCATATTTATGTATTTTCGGAATATTCAAGGGAATAACAGATGCTTAACATTAAAGGGAAGAGAATAAACACATAATTTGAAACCATGGAGTCAAAATATGTACAGAGAGAGAGAGAGAGAGAGATTATAAAAATGTATATGATAATACAATTATAACTATAAATATGTTATGCATTATCCTGTCACGAGGAAAGAAAGAGGATTTGGGTATTGAGACAACCAACCCTATAATCCCCGCATTATAACACAACATTATACATTTATATAGCCACGGCATATAAAGGAAACAGCTATAGAAAATCGAACATGGCAGGGACCATTATTTGCCACGATATGAACATGTTCCCCACTTCCCTTTTCCCTTTTCCCCCAGTCCCCAAAGCCTAACCTAAACTCTTAGTGCATAAGGGCAACAGCACCTTCCTGCACCCATTCCTTCACTTGTGAGCACCCTTTCCTTCCTTCATCTTCTTCACAAATGCCACAAAACGTCCCCAGTTATCCTCCTGGAATAACTGCGGGTTCATCCGCAAGTATGTGAATGCACACATCTTTCTCTTGTCTGCATTACCATCTATATTCAATGACGATGCTCGTAAGATCTGCTCGTACGCAAGTTCATCATATCGAGGCAATGCATTTTCCCCAGCAAGTGGGACTTGTGCTTTCAGGGTAGCCAATGCCACTTGTCTCACAAGCTTCTCAGGTGCACAACGGGCATTCTCTGGCTGCTGCTCATGATCACGCATCTCAATGCAAGTGAAATTGAGTATAGCATCGTAGCGAGCCAACATCTGGGCAATAGGAAGGTACCCATCTCGGAATCGAGTGTTATAGTACCCTGCCGTGAGCTCAGGGGCATGGGACCGAGTCCCATAGTGCCAGTGGATGCCTGCAACCTTGACCGAAATCTTAACACCTTTGTTCTCAAAGATCGACTTGGCTGAGGCAAGTATTCTTTCGCCATGGTCTATTAGCATCTGGGAGTACCAGCTAAGAAAGAATTCACCATAAGTGCTATTCCAACCACCTTCTCTTCTGAAAAATCGGGTGTCTTCCGGCCAGTCGTTGTACTGGCCAGCATCTGTAGGGCCTGTGCTACCCCATTCTGGCTTAACGGAAGCTTCAGCTGCTGCAGCTTTTAAGCTACCCAACATATTCTGCATCATGTAATTAATATTAGAGAAGAACTAGAAATCTTCATATTATTGGCTCGAAGAAAGAAAAGACTGTAACTACCTTGTCATAACACTGGAAGGCACCGATTCCTGGAAATTTCCATGTCCCATTCTGCTCTGGATATGAAGGGTATCGGAGCTCCCCTGCTGGACCCATCCCAACTTGGATTTCCTAGATGGAAGGTGTTAGGGAGAGAAGCATTAAGGGAGCCAAACAAGGGTAAGTTAATATACATATTACAATACCACTTCTAGCCCAAAAGCCTAAGTTGATGGGCTTGGGTCTACTTATGTATATTAATTATTATGTTTCTTTATACTTTTTCAAAATGGGACACAAACCTTACAAGTGCACTCACAACCAATTTCTCCCTCACTTGTAAGTCTCTTCCACATTGACCCAACTCCCCTTCATGTGTGAGTCTTTTACAAACCAAGAATGCCATGCATACTCTTGGAGTGAAGCCAAACTCTTTTGCCAACATCAAAGCTAGACACTCGTATCAGCATCAACGGAAGCTAACTATGGGTTTTTATACCAATTGTTAGAGAGAGAAGTACCAAGAAAGTCAAACAATAGTAAATTAATATACATATTAGGGCATCACAGATTCACTTCTAACCCAAAAGCCTAAGTTAATGGGCATAGGTATTCTTAAGTATATTAACTACTCTTTTTCTTTGTACTTTCTCAATATGCGATACAAACCTCACAAGTGCACTCACAACATAACAAAGTACAAACAATTTAGCTAACCATTTAGTTTCATGGCATATCAAAGGGAAATATAATTCAATTAAACCTCACAGCAGCAATGAACATATCACAACCCAAAACTATCGCCCGCCAAAATAAATTAAACTTAAAACAACCTATAGGGATGAACAATTACCACGATGGTATCACCAAGTACGTGCTTGAAGTTGTCTCTGAAGGCATGCATGAAATCAGCATAACACTGGACAGGTGACCGGCCCTTGAGGACTGGGAGGGTATCACAGCCAAGCGATAGATATTCATAATTCCTCCTCCCCCATTGATCCGTGTACGCAAGGTCTGGGTCTTTGTCAATCTCTTCCACGGCCCACTTGGGCAAAGGAATACTGCACACGAGGAAATGAACCATTCAGATCTACGTATAAACTTATAAACCATCACATAACAATATCAAGAAAACAATTAATTCACCTAAACATGTCCCTAATTTGTACTCACAAGTGAGGATGCAACCAACATCGTTGAAGAAAGAGAGGTAACCAAAATAATATAACATAACTAGGATACTCATTCCTATAAACAGTAATTGTCAGTCCAAGATGCAATCCTACAGGAAGGGAACTTCTACAACCGAAAGAAAAAAAAAATGAAAAACCCATCAGATTTCAATTGATTTTTTCATTTCTAAGTACTTTGAAGCAACATGCACGGAGGAAAACTCTAGAATTCCGATAATTTGATCGTATTCCAATTTCCCCATTGTTGTGTCCTCTACAAAAGTCAACCAAATCAAGTAAAAGCATAAAAACACCAACAAGAAAAAGCTAATCTGCTTTTCACATATACTGCATAAGGTCTTGTGAGCTCCCCACACCCTCCACATGTGTGGTCATAAATCCAACATGTAGAGCATGTCCAACACGCTCGCTCCGCACACAAAAACCAATTAAATACAAATTCCTTTGGAGTGCGAAAGATGAAGGCGTATCCTACTGGTATATTCATTCTACCCAAGAAGGTTATTAAGATCATTGAACATAAATTCAACAGATTTCTTTGAAGTGGGAAAGATGAAGGTGCAGCAAAAGCCGAAGTAGCGTAGGATTCCTTGTATTTTCCAAAGGAAAAAGGTTGTTTGGGTATGAAAAAGTTGGGGGAATAGAAACAAGCCTCCATTATGCAACATGTTTGGACCATTTTTGCAAGAGCTGGTTCTATATGGGTTACCTGGTTGAAGGAAAATATGCTAAAAGGAAGAAGTTTTGGTGAATAGGGATATCCCAAAACAGCACATGGAGTTGGAGAAAGCTTTTAAAATTGAAAGATGATGTTAGGGACTTCATAAAGTTTGAGGTAGAGGATGGAAAGGACATCCACTTGTGATTGGATATTTGGCATCCTGCATGGGTTTTATTTGAGAAGTATGGATTCAGAGTTATATATGATGCACGTGGTGATCTGGATACTAGACTGTAACTGTCTTGAGCAATGGTGTTTGGTTATGGAAGCCTGCAATATCGGACAATCTGGTGGAGATTCAGGGCAAACTTTCGGGGGTAAACATAGGAGCGTGTGCTAAATAACCAATCTGGGTAATATGAAAAAATTAAGAAATATTTGAGTTCTGATACTTGGGAGACGATTAGAAGGATGAATCCTATTGAGGATTGGCGGCAACTTATTTGGTTCCCTAAAGCCATTCCAAGGCAGGCTTTTGTCATGTGGTTAGTTATGAAAGATTGTTTAACAATAGGGGATCAATTGGCAAAATAGTGATATACGGGTGATGTTAGTTGTGTGTTTTGCCGTAATGGTACAGAAAGCCGAGATCACCTGTTCTTCCAGTGCAGTTTCAGTGCTAGAATATGGAAAGAAGCAATGGATAGATGCAATATTAATCATCCTCCAATTGATTGGGATGATGTGGTAGGGCTGGGAGTATGTGATTGGAGAAGGAAATCTTTGGCTGTCAATATATGTAGGCTGGGGCTGAGTTCCACAGTAAATAATTTTTGGAAAAATCAAAATGAGACTAAACATGGAAGTCTGCCTAAAACAGAGGAGCAGATCTTGCAGCGATATGTTCCAAAACCATTATTAACAACTCCAAACCATCGTGGCCAAAAAACCACTAGCCCCCGACAATCAACAGAATCACCCAGAACAACAAATGGCACCAACGAGTTGCTGCATAATTTCCAAGACCATCCCAGAAAGCATCTCAAAACCTCCATTGGACAGCTATGCCTCTTAAAGCAATATCTCCTCTGTAAGGCTCCAATTGCGGGACATAATTGTATTCTCCACATTCCTTTGAATCTACCTTTCCCCACAACCCTGGTTCACAACTCCCAGAAAATTGAACTTCCAAAGAAATTGAAATGTTGATGCTTCATGGGCTGTGGAAGTTGTTCTGCGATTTTACTGTTCACGTGAGCTGGGGGGTTAAAGTTGGTTTTTTCAGTTACTGCTGATGGGAAGTATACATGTTTTAGTGGTTTCTGTCTGCTGTAGTTTGTTTTTATGAGTTTCTGTTTGCTTCTGCATATTTACTGTAGAAGTGTAGTGTAGGGGTTGTTTCTGGTTTTTTGTTGTTGTGTTGGCCCTTTGGTGGCTGTAGGTGTTATAGTCAGCTTTTTAGCTGGTTTGTCGTATTGGTTTCCAGTTGTTAATGAAAAAGCTTATTCATTTAAATAATAATAATAATAATAAGAAATAAAAGCTTATAAAAAAAAGAAAGAAATAAAAGCTTCAAGACTGTTAATTTGCAAGCTAAGTAGGAATGCAGCAGTATACTACTTGTGGCCGCAGAGGAATGACATTAGACATGGTTCTCTTCCTAAAGCTGAGGAGAAAATGCTCCAAGAGGTTATTTGGAATGTAAAAAACAGAGTTAGGGGGAAAAGAAAGTGTATTCTCTTGTTCGTTGAATTCTTGCTGTTTCGTTTAGGCAGCTCTTGTTTGCTTGTTTGTTTTTGGTTGTAATGTTTGCAATCTAAGTCTGATTTTGAGTTTTGGTGATCTAGTTAATGAAAATTCATTCATCCAAAATAATAATAATAATAATAATAAAAGAAGAGGACTAAACGATACGCACGTGACGGAGTCGCCGACGTTTCCGCCACATTGGTGAAAGGACATGACGGCCTGGACCTTGAGGCCGTGTCTCTTGGCCATCTCGATGAGCTCGGTGTAGCCGCCCCAGTTGTACGCGCGCGGCGCGTCCCTCTCCACCAACCCCCACCACACGTCCATCATCACCCCCTCCACCCCTGCGCTCTTCAGCTTCTGCAAGCTAGCGCTCATCGCCTTACTCTGGTTCACCGTGTTGTCCATCGCCACGCTGTCCAGAGGCATCATCACGTAAACCGGAACCCCCGTCCTCTTATCCTTGGCAACCCCCTCCCTGTACTCCCTCTCCCTCGCTGGCGCTTCCACCTCCGTCGCGAATGCTCGGCCCGCCATCGATAGATCCGGCCGATTTATCTTGCTGCTATTCTTTGATTTTTATTTATTTTTTTCGTTCTCTTGAAAATCGTCTTCTTCTTTTAGCAACTTTCTTCTCGTGGATATTTATTTTAAAAGTACTGTTCCTTTAGTGACATACCGTGTCATTTGATGTCGACAATGTAATTGAAATGGGAGAATTCAGTTCACGGCTGGAATTTTCTGATGAGAAGTGTTTTGTTTACATGTTTTTTTTCTTTTAAGAAATTCAAGGTCAAAAACATGCCACATCATCAAGAACAACAGGCTGCTAACTTAATGTCAAACGACTCAAACTTAACATAACCTGATTCCTTTAATTTGCCGACATAGTTTTCTCTGGTGAAATTTACTTCAATTTAATTTATAAAAATAACATGTGATTAATTTTTTATTAACATATAAAATATAAATAAATTTTTAGTAAAATTTATTTCAATTTTATCACTACTATTAAAAAAATATGTACATTTACGTGTTCAAAAGACACAGAACACGTATAGATCGACAAAAATTAAGGAGCAATGCAACAAATTCAAGATCTTTTGGGAGAGTAAGCAACAAATTCAACAGTGCAAAGACGGCATCTTTAAGCTTCTTAATATCAATGGGAGCAATGCTTCAAGAATCAAATTGACAATACTATTTAAAAATATAAATTAAAAAATTGACAATACCAAACTTACTTGAAGCAAAATAAACCTAAACCAACTAAAAATGAAAACCTCTACACTCGTATTAAATGTTTTTTTTAAGTCGCTCGCATTATTGTTAAATTCACTAAATTAAAAGCAAAATTATATTATAGAAGTTAACTCGAACTAAAATTTAGATCTTAACTTTTAAGGATAATTTTACTTATTCCTAATGTTTTATCGCTTTTGAAATCATACCTCTAAATTTTAAAAATTTGTAATATTAAGTTTCCATGTTTTAAAAGTATATTAGGATTTTTCATTAAATATTAATTAAGAACGTTGAAATACCTAAAATGCCCCTATTTAAAAATTTTGAAATGTTGAGTGGTATGTTGACACACCACCATGTGTCACGATGTACCCCGCCTACCACTTTTTTTTAATTATTTAATTAAGACAATCTTATTAGGGTATGAGGGGTGGGGGAGAGCATTCACCTATTAACTGTTTGATTTAACCATAAATCTTAATGGTAATGATGAATTACAAACTTTTAAAATAGGAAAAATTATAGTTTACCTCCCTAAAGTTGACTGTTTTTCAATTCGAATACCAAAGTTTTAATTTTTGCAATCCACCTCCCTAAAGTTTCAAATTTTTGCAATTTGACCAATTGTATCCAAATTTTCTCATATTGCCCATAATTTTTATTTTGTTATTTTTAATAAAAAAAAATTAAAAAAAATTCAGGGTGGCTCCTTTGCCCATCTGGCCATTTTTGCACCCCAATTTTTTTTTTTTTTCATAAAAAATCAAAAAATCAAAATTATGGGCAATATAGGAATTTTGGGATAATATTGGTTGAATTGAAAAAAATTGAAACTTTGTGGGAGTAGATTGCAAAAATTGAAACTTTGATGTTAAAATTGAAAAACGCTGTCAACTTTGAGGGGTAAACTGTAATTTTCTCTTTAAAATATGATGATATTGCCACTTTTTAAAATTTACAAGCATGATTACAAAGGTGTTCGAAGATAAGGAAATAAATCAAGTTATTTAAATCAATATAGTTATATATATTTTGATTGTTTGGAAAACTATAGGGAGCATGGATCTTTTGAAAAAACAAAAACCCTAAACCCTAAACAAGCAAACAAGTAAAACTTCAAATTTTTCTCACAAAACTGAGTTCTAAATTTTCATAAGAATTTGTACTAAAAACAAAAACAAATTAGCAACCAAACAAAGTGATCCGCCTCTTTTAACCAGAAAACCCGAATAGGAGAACTTGGAACACCACAAATACATCTTCAACGACAAGCCCCACAAATTTGATATAAGATTCCAGCAGGAGACCATGAAACAACTATATTTCTCTGTATACTTTTTATCCAACAACAAGAATGTAGAAGAGTGTAGAAAGATCCTGAGACGCTCCAAGTAGTCATCATCAACAAATTTTGGCTCTCATTGCACCCGCCATGGCCTACACATTCTATAATGAGGGCTGAGTAAGATGTTTCATTCAGATTCCAGAGACAAAAAAAAACACCAGAGATTTCTCCAAGGTGAGGGAGATGCGTATTATTCCGTTATTCCCCGCCATTTAGAGATATCTGCACTATTATCTGTGCATGTTTATGTACTTTCGGAATATTCCCCTCATACATTTTACATAGTAAGATTCCACAAAACAAATGCTCAAGGAAATAGAGTAAACAGATAGGTTGACATCATGAGTCAAAATATGTACACACAAGGGTCACGCTAGCGCACACACCGAGGGAAGAGTATGAGGGGGAGACACAGATTGTAATAATTTAAATTTATTTGATAACACAATTATAAGTACAAATATGTTTGTATTATCCTGTCAAGAGGAAAGAAAGGAGTTATAACACAACAGTATACATGGAAATAGCCACGGCATATAAAAAGAAAGAGCTATAGAAAAACAACATGGCAGAGACAATTATTTGCCACAATATGAACTTTTTTTTCCCCTAGTCCCCAAAGCCAAACCAAAATTCCTAGTGCGTAAGGGCGACAGCAGCTTCCTGCACCAAAGGCCGGCTAATATGCACGAAATGCTCGGTTTCCCGCTCCACCTGCTCCCTACACTTGTTATCACCCTTTCCTTCCTTCATCTTCTTCACAAATGCCACAAAACGTCCCCAGTTATCCGCCTGGAATAACTGCGGGTTCATCCGCAAGTACGTGAATGCACACATCTCTCTGTTCTCTGAATTCCCATCTATATCCAACGACGATGCTTGTAAGATCTGCTGGTGCGCAAATTCATCATACCGAGGCAATGCATTTTCCCCAGCAAGTGGGACTTGTGCTTTCTGGGTAGCCAACGCCACTTGTTTGACAAGCTTCTCTGGTGCACAAAGGGCATCCTGTGGCTGCTCATGATCACGCATCTCAATGCAAGTGAAATTGAATATAGCATCATGGCGTGCCAACATCTGGGCAATAGGAAGATACCCATCTCGGTTCCGAGTGTTATAGTACCCTGCTGTGAGCTCAGGGGCGTGGGACCGAGTCCCATAGTGCCAATGGATGCCAGCAACCTTGACCGAAATCTTAACACCTGTGTTGTCAAAGACCGACTTGGCTGAGGTAAGTATTCTCTCGCCATGCTCTATTAGCATCTGGGAGTACCAGCTAAGGAAGAATTCACCATAAGTGCTCTTCCAGCCACCTTCTTTTCTGAAAAATGGGGTGTCTTCTGGCCAGTTGTTGTAGTGGCCAGCATCTGTGGGGCCTGTGCTACCCCATTCAGGCTTACCGGAAGATTCAGCCGCAGCTTTTAAGCTATCCAGCATATACTGCATCATCACGTAATTAGTATTAGAGAAGAACTAGAAATCCTCATATTATTGGCTCGAAGATTAAAAAGAGACTGTAAATACCTTGTCATAACACTGGAAGGCACCAATTCCAGGAAATTTCCATGTCCCATTCTGCTCTGGGTATGAAGGGTATCGGAGCTCCCCTGCTGGACCCATCCCGACTTGGATTTCCTGAATGGAACGAACGAAATACAATCAATTTAGCTGACCATTTAGTTTCATGGCATATCAAAGGGAAATCTAATTCAATTAATAAACCTCACAGCAGCAATGAACATATCACAACCCAGAACCATCGCCCACCAAAATGAATTAAACTTAAAACAATTTACAGGGATGAACAATTACCACGATGGTATCACCAAGTACGTGCTTGAAGTTGTCTCTGAAGGCGCGCATGAAATCAGCATAACACTGGACAGGTGACCGGCCCTTAAGGACTGGGAGGGTATCACAGCCAAGTGATAGATATTCATAATTCCTCCTCCCCCATTGATCTGTGTACGCAAGGTCCGGGTCATTGTCAATCTCTTCCATAGCCCACTTGGGCAAAGGAATACTGCACACGAGGAAACAAATTCCATTCAGATCTACGTATAAACTTATAAACCATCACATAACAATATCAAGAAAACAATTAATTCACCCAAACACGTCCCTAATTTGTACTCACAAGTAAGGATGCAACCAATATCTAGGATACTCATTCCTATAAACAGTAATTGTCAGTCCAAGATGCAATCCTACATAAGAGAACGTCTACAACCAAAATAGAAATGTAAAAACCCATCAAATTTCATGTGGGTTTTTCATTTCTCAGTACTTTGAAGTTGAAGCAACGTGCACGTAGGTCCAACAGATCACGTAAAAGCATAAAAAAAATAAAAGAAAAAAAGCTAATCTACTTTTCGCATATACGTAAGCTCTCGTGAGCGCTGCACACCCTCCACGTGTGCGGCCATAAATCCAACACTGAGAGAGTGTAACCCACGCACCTCACAGAAAAACCGAGTAAAATACTAAAACGAGAGATCGAAAAAAAAAAAAAAAAAAAAAAAAGGAGAGGAAGAAACGATACGCACGTGACGGAGTCGCCGACGTTTCCGCCACATTGGTGAAAGGACATGACGGCCTGGACCTTGAGGCCGTGCCTCTTGGCCATCTCGATGAGCTCGGTGTAGCCACCCCAGTTGTAGGTGCCCGGCGCGTCTCTCTCCACCAACCCCCACCACACGTCCATCATTATCCCCTCAACCCCTGCGCTCTTCAGCGCCTGCAAGCTCGCGTTCATCGCCTTCCTCCGGTTCACCGTGTTGTTCATCGTCACGCTGTCAAGGGGCATCATCACATAAACCGGCACCCCCTTCCCCTTATCATGCGCAACCACCTCCCTGTACTCCCTCTCCGTCGCCGGCGCCTCCACCTCCGTCGCGAATGCTTGGCACGCCATCGATAGATCCATCCGGGTCGACCCTAGAACCGGCGACCGGCAAGGGCTCAACGGCGGCGATAATCCTTCAACGATATCTGGCTTCTGGACGCTGCACCTAAGTGGCGAGGCCGGAGACTTCCACATCGACGACGCGCTCACTGTCGCCATTGACTCGCCGGATGAGGTCCCAGTCTCCGCCGGAATTGGTGTTCCTGCGAGGGCTCCGATCTGGTGGGTCATGCTCAGCGCCATTCGTATAACAGAAAATGAACAAAGAAAGCGCTAGAAGGTGAGAGGAAGCGTGGGAAAGTTTTCTCTCTTTGTTGTTTGAAATAATTGAAAGTTTGATTTGTGTTTTGTAGTTGGAGCTTTGGGATTTTGAATGTGCGAGAGGAGAGGTCGGAGGAGTTCTAGGATTTATAGGCTCAGATCGGATAAGATTAAAATAATCCTTTTACAACCGTCACTCTTGCGCCACGTGTATTACCCCGCGTGGCGGAGAGAGGGCGGTCGAAAAGGCGACGGCTACGATTACTCGATGCACGTGACGATGGACGGTACAGATGTCATTGCGCGTGAAGCTTCCAGCAAAGTGTAAAAGATTGGAAGCTGGCGACACGTGTGAGAAAGGGACTGATCACGTGTCTTGAGCCGAAAGGCGTCTCTTTGTTTCTAAGTCTGCATTGACGTCCACGAAAGTCGAAAGGAAGATATTAAGGACAGGAACGGTGAGATAGACCTGGTTGACACGTGGCGTTATCGGCGGAGTGGGCTCGTGATTGGTGCCAGTCTGATTTTTACGAGACAGCAGGCAACAGCTATTTGTTTTTTTACTGTTCTTCTCTCATTCAATCCTTGAAAAAGTTAACCAACATAACGTTTAGACTTTTCTCTTTTTATGATGATTGGCATTCTTTTTTTCTATTCTGATGATTGGCATTCTTGATTGATCAACCAGCCAGCGCTACATATTGTGTGTGTGTGTGTGTGTTTTTTTTCAAGTAAGATTATTATTATTAAAGAAGACAAAAGAGGAGTGGTGTGATCTCAACCAACACTCTAAAAATAACAAGAATTTAAGTCTAAAATTAAAACAGGAAATGAATATAAACATAATGCGTCCTACGATTCCTTAATCAAAAGGTCGAGGAGAAGGTATTTTTTAAGGTAATTTGTGGTGTTGTTTGAAGATTCATTGGTCGAAAGAAGTGTGCATTGCCAACTACACGATGAGGCAATCAATGTAACACCTCGATCAATTTAGGTCAATGAATACTAGCATATTCAACGCAACATTTTCAATGGTGCAATGAAAAAATAGTTTATCCCTTTTATATTTCTTTCTTTGAAATCACAAACTGAACATTATATGAGTAATCAGAAATAGACATCTTATATAATGTCAGATTTATTACATAATTTTAAACAAAATATTGTAAGCTACATTTACCGAAGTGCCAAAGGCAGCTTCCAATATTATTAGGGCTGGCTTCAAACAAATCCAACCACATCCTGCTATCGTTGTGGGTAATATTCTAAGCATTAATTGGTACAACTCTTCCTTGCCCTTTGACAGCTATATTTAAAACTAAACAATTTGACATGGGCGCTTATTTAAAACTTCACCCATGATGGGAAGAATGGAGAGGGTTCTAACCAAGGAAGAGGAAAAGCGTTTTGGAAGACTATTTGGAGTTTGAAGGTCCCGAATTCATCTAAAGTGTTTTTTTGGAGAGCATGTAAAAATATCCTACCCACCAAGGATAATCTAAAAAGAAGAGGCGTTATTGATGAAGAGCTATGTATTTTCTGCTGTTAAGAGAAGGAAACGGTCCACCACATTTTATGGGCATGTCCATTGGCACAAGATTCATGAGGATCCAGTAATCGGAAGCTTCAAAAATGTAGTCTGAGCTTCAGTAATTTTCTGGATGTATTTGAAGAAATATCGCCACAGCTAGATGGGGAGGACCTGAATGTATTTGTTCTTACATCAAAAGGGATATGGCAATGCCGCAACTCTGTCATGCATGAGGGTGAGTTTACTCATCCAACTGTTGTCGCAAACTTGGCCAGGGAAAGTTTGTTACAGTACTCATAGGCAAATGCTCATGTGTCTAATTGCGAAGCTGACGGGACCGAAGGGACGAAGTTGAAATGGCAGGCTCCATCGCCTGGGTTTTATAAAGCAAACTGGGATGTTGCACTCTCTACGGACAGAAATTGTATGGGAATTAGTGTGATAATAAGAGACGGAGGCCATGTTCTAGCAGGAAAAAAAAAAGACAATTCATGCAGTTTACGAACTTGTCACGGAGGAAGCGTTGGCAGGTCTACACACAGCAGAATTCTGTCGGCATTTAGGCTTCTATGAGATTCTGCTAGAAGGAAACTCTTTGTCGGTAGTCAAGGCCATTGGGGAGACAGCTTAGAACTGGTTACGGTATTGGCAAATTGTGGAGGACACCAAGATAGTTATGAAATCCCTCCGACAATGGAAGATAGGCCATGTCAAGCGCGAAGCAAATGAAGTGGCTCATGTTTTGGCATAGGCATCTAGGATCGTCACAGATAATATTTGGATTAAGGAAACTCCTGTTTGTATTTCCAATATTGCTCATTTAGAGCTTAATGCTCTTTCTTCCTAGAGCTAACGCTCTTGTATTCTTTTTTCATCTATGAATAAAGAGTATTTCCAATTTCAAAAAAAAAAACCCTTCACCAATGATGCTCCTATCGAAATCAAACCTTAGAAGCCGTCTCTCGACCCTCCTCCTCTCCTCTTCCCCTTCTACTCTCCACTCCTACCCTCTCCCTCCCCTTCTGGTTTTCTATCTTTTTTTCTTTATGTTTGTAGGTGTTCTCCAACCAGATTAGTAATTTCGGCATCTCCGCTATGTGTACCTTCCACCATATTCTGCTATTCATCTCCTCCCACGACCGTTATTGCTGGGTTTTTTTTTTGAATAAAAGGTTTTTTCTCTTTAGATCTGCCCTCATGAGTAAGGAAGAGTAATTAGGTATAATGGGTTATTTTTCATGGTCTGGATAATTAGGTGTGAAGGGTTATCTCTCACGGCCTATTTAAATAATTTTTGTTATGAAATTTTTCTACACATGTCTTAGATCTAATATGCTCGGAGCAGATTTACTCTTTAACTGTATTTGTACATGAGTTAAAGGAAGATTGAAGTTATAAATAGCACCTGATTGTATGAATTTTTGCTTGTATCTATGACTTTGTAACTTCATAGCATGTGACTATGATTTTTGCTTTGTGATGTTTGCTATGTAAGAACTTTATGCTCGTGATATTTAATTAATGAAATTCTTAAATTTCCATTCAAAAAAAACTTCACCCTCTTTTTACTTAAAGGCATATTTTCAAAATAAAAACAACCTTTACTTAAAACAGATGCAGGGTTTTAATAAAACATGTGTAAACAATATGTTTAAACTGGGGTTAAGTTTTTTTAATCCCCTCAAACAACCACCCCAATAATAATCTCTTCCTCAAATTATCAATTGCGAATTTGCGACAATTTACCCCCCCAAACTATCAAAACAATGACAATGTACTCCCAATGCTAGTAAAATGACAAAATTACCCTTACTAAAATTAAAAAAAAAAAATACTAAAATTTTATAAAAAATACTAAAATTTATAAAGAAAAACTAAAATTTCTAAGGGATGCTGGACCACCCCTAGGTAATTGGGGATGGTTCGACCACCCATCAGGGGGTGGATCGGCCTCCTCGAGCCATTTTCGGCGGTGGACGAACCACTGCCAAGGGCCTTGGGGGTGGTTCGGTCACCCCCAAAGGCAAAGCTTAGATTTTTTTTTTTTTAATTTTAATTTTATTTGGCTCTTGGGGGTGGCCGGCCACCCTAAACCAGCCAATATGAGGTGGGCGAAGCCACCCCACGGGTGGCTGGCCACCTTTTTTTTTTTTTTTTGTTCATTTGGCCCTTGGGCGTGGTCGAACCACCCCCAAGGGCCATGGGGTGGCTTTGGCTACCCCAAACCAGTCGGTTTAGGTTGGTCGAAGCCACCCAGTTTTCCTTTTTTCATTTTTTCTATTTAGATTAAATTTTTTTTCTTTTAAAAAAAAATGATTGGGATTTTTTTGTCTTATTAAAATTTATATATAAGCAATTTTGTTATTTTACTAGTATTGGAGGTACATTGTTTTGAACTTTTGGTAGTTTGGAAGGTAAATTGTTGCAATTAATAGTCTTTTTTTTTAGAGAAGGGCGGGGGAGATTGTCATTAGGGTGGTAGTTTGAGGGGATTAAAATGACTTTACCCTTTAAATTTAAAACATAAGTGTGAATTCATTTTAACTTGGAAGAGTTTTCTTTCTTAATAGATTTCAAACTACTAGTGCTCTTAGCATTTTCTTTTCACAAATTATATCACTAAATCAATACATATTTTATGTTGGAAAAAATTTTGTAGTAAAATAAATTTTCAGGAAAATTATTTCATCTGAAAATAATTTTTGGTGTTTGACTCATACAAAAAATCAATGACTGCAACGGCAACAACAGTGGTAGAAAATACTTTTCATAAAAATATTTTACATTGAAACAAACGGAATTTTATTGCATTGAACTTATCGGTATCACTATTACACAACTTGGGATCATACCCCTTGTGGTCTATAGTATTAAGCTAATCATTTGCTCTAAGCTTAACAGTACTAATCCTGCTATCAATTTTGTGTTTGGAAGCATTCCTAATTCCTCTCTCATCTTATCTTATATTAGAATTAATAGTGGGAAGGATCCCCTATATAACACTTCCATTTTTCCCTTTTGTTTGTATTTGCCAAGGAAAAAAAAAATTACTGATCATTCCGGGGCAATTTGATTTATTGGACAAAAAGATCAAATGACGTTTTATTCTATTTTTCTTGGGCATATATTTTATATATATGACGTTTTATTCTATTTTTCTTGGGCATATATTTTATATATATGG
Organism: Corylus avellana; assembly: GCF_901000735.1. Taxonomy (NCBI): domain Eukaryota; kingdom Viridiplantae; phylum Streptophyta; class Magnoliopsida; order Fagales; family Betulaceae; genus Corylus; species Corylus avellana. Next base: position 27,387,719 of record NC_081544.1, read on the forward strand.
TTGGATAAATTTTGAAAACCTTCTAAAGCATAGCTCACCTCCAATCTAAAATATTTCAATGAAATTTCATATTGTCAGCCATGGTTAGGACTACACTTTGTTTTGTGAGGTCCATCGCCTTATGAAAAATGGTTCTTTTTTTTTTTTCTTTTTTTTTTTCTCTATTAGTCATCTCCTATCCAACTCTTACAAATTTACCGTTGGATTTATATGACATTAATGGGAAAGACCAATAGGACATCTCACAAACTGGATCTTACAAATTTAATAGTGAATTTGCACCAGTTAAATGAGAGAGGAAAAATAGCATATTTCACACTTACTATAGAGTAGAACAATCATATGAATTGGACCCCCAAATACTAATGTCTTGTCTCCCTCTCTTCAGAAGCCTTTGGATGCAAGGACTTCTAAAAAACACCTCTTCTTCCACACGACATAGCACTCCTTCAAGTTGCTTGGAGTTCTGTTTTCACCAAGTTATGAGATTGCGGTTGGTTGAATAGGAGAGCCTGTAAATTTTCCTCTTTTTTTTTCTATCTTTTTTTATTTATTATTATTATTATTATTTTATGACTTATCGTTCTAAGCATCAATCATGCATAGATCCAAAATTTCATTTTTCTATTTCTCTGTTTCTTTTTGGTTGTTTCTATAAATGGCAATATGAAAATTGGCAAGTAATTAACCATCCTTAATTTGAAAATAAAGCATAGAAAGAGAGGTGTCCTCAAGAGGTAGCTCAATCAGCTGGAACCACGCCTAATAAAGCGAAGGTCACTAGTTCGAATCCCCCTCCCCCTCTTGTGCGGACATAAAAAAATAAAATAATAATAAATAAATAATAAAAAAAGGCATAGATAGAGAAGTCAAGGCTTTCTTTCAATTGTAGTGGCCTCTCTGTTCCAAGTCAAAATGACATGATGCGTTAAAAGTAGTTAAGGGGAGGAAAACAGAGGAATGTAGAATGGAGGGAGCCTGTTCCATTCAATTTTAGACATGTTTGGTAGGAAACAATGACCAATCATATTCCTTTTCACCTAGCACAACATGTTTGGAAGAAACTTGTGTGTTCTATGCCATATTTAGCCGAAAACAATGAGCATTACTAGGAAAAACTGGTGGAGGGGGGCCGCAGAGGACAAGTGGTGTATAAAGCGCCATGTTTTCCCTTTCAAAATTTTGAACTTTTGTGTTTGTTTGCTGGCAGCTTTCTCGTTTTGAGAGAGAGAGAGAGAGAGAGAGAGAGGGGAGGCTTTAAAATAGACCATATACTAACATTTGAGAAAGGTACCCTTCTAAATGTGTCGTTTTTGGGATAGGTACCCTTTTGTTGAAGGTCGTTTGAGCTTTTTCTCGGAGTTGCAATATTGATGTGCCAATTTCATCTAACTTATTATTATTATTATTATTATTTTATAACAATGATTAATTTAAGAGTTGATTAGCCTTGTCATATCAACATTATACGATAGTTGTAAGATAAAAATGTAATTTATAATGGTACTTGCAACATTTTTTTTTTTTAATCCCTATACGGGAGTAATATCAGGCAATTTCAACCTCCATACATGAAAACGAGTACTTTTAATTTCCACAAAATTAATCGAGCTTTCCCTTCTTTTTTATTTTTATTTTTGACATGTCCACACAAGAGGGGGGAGAGAGTTTTGAACTAGTGACATCCGCTTCATAAGGCGTGATCCCCAGCCAATTGAGCTACCCCTTGAGGACAACTTTCCTTTCCCTTATGCTGTTTGAATCATTACTGAGCTTGAATTTTTATTTAAGCAAACATATAAAATGTGCAAATAAACAGTCAAAAAGGTAAACTTAACTTATGACTGACTCCTAAGAGCATCTCTAGCATTGGTTTTCATTTTAACTACTCAATATATATATATATATATATATATATATATATATATATATATATTCTCATTTTAGCTACTAGTTTTTTACTACACACTCTACTAGAATATCTATTTTAAATATATACTATAATTAAATATTATTTTATTATATGAAGGTGGGGAGGGGGGATATGAAGGAAAAGGAACAAACAAGCATTGATGGAGAGAGAGAGGAAGAGAGAAGGAAAAAGAAATAATAATAAAAAAAGAGTAGAATGTGCTAAGTAACTTTCAAATATGAAAGTTTATTGTAGCACATTAAAAAAAAAAAAAATCATTTTAAAAGCTTTGCTAGAGAAGTAAAATGCTCAAAATAGCTAAATTTAACTAAATCTCTATTTTGAAAGCATTGTTGGAGATGCTCTAACTAGGGTAGTTTATAGTTTAGTTTTAGGTTGTTACAATTGAACTCTATTGGTCTAGGTGTCTAACACTCGGTCTATAACGCCCCTTAATAATTATGCATTTTATAATTTCTTTGGGACACTACTACTATCCCTTGACGTTAAATACGCATAAAAAATTGTTATATACGTAAATAAATGTTTGGTTTTCATTTTTTGCTTATTTTTTGTCCATCTCGATATAAGGGACGGGTAAATTCACTATTTAATTTGTAGGTTCCACACATTCAATTGTAGATTTTTTTAAAAAAAAGATAGACATAAGATCATCTCATACATATATTAAAACTATAACATTCACAAAGTGCACTAAAGCTTTAAGCATAAGCATCCATACATACATCTATAACTTTTTACATCATGTGTTCAAATTATAACTTGATAGTTACTTTGGAGTGATAACAAAGATATAGCTAGTGTTTTTCCTAAGTTGTTACATTTTAATTACACCATTAAATGTTTTATTTTATGGTTTTGGGTCAATGTGCCACACATAAGGAAAGTTGCTTTAAAGAAAGAAAATTTATCTCATCACATGCTATATTATGATTAATGAAAGTTTAAATGAAATTAAAAGAAAAAACAAAATGAGCATGTGTTAAGGTAAGTAGAGTTTTAAGGATATGTTATCTGCTTCTTTATTTCTCCATTTTGATTCCATTTATCTGTTGGGTGTCTTGGAATTCTGGGTGCTCTGTTTTATAGGTCCTCTGTTTAATTGGGTTTTCCTCGAAGCACACGAGGTTGGGAAATACTCCTTCCTTTTCTGCTAATATCCTTCAATCAATAAGTGAAGGATAACTTTACGAGTTCAAGAAGTTTTCAATTATATTGTGTTATGTCTTAAGAAAGGAAACTTATTTCATGAAAATTTATGAACTTGTATTTTAATTATCAGATGTTTTAACTTAAACGTCTTTAAATCGATTGGGCTTATTGAGTTTTTATTCATGTATTGTTTTTTTTTTTTTTTTTTTCCCCCTTTAGAGATTTCGATGCAAATAGAATAAGCAGCCAATATATGTACAGTTAGGAGGGGGAGTAATAGTGAACAAGACTTTAAAACATGATACAATTTCTTAGAACATTCACAATGAAATAGCCAAATGTTACTTTTATCTAAAATGACCTTTTTTCAAGTGTTTAAAAAACCCACTATATTGGATTAGCCAAAATAAAATGTAAAATAGATATTTGATTATAGAGGAATGATAGGGACCCAACTTTTTTGCCCAACAAAAGTCCAACTTTTGTCTTATTTATTTTTAAAAAATAAAATAAAATAAAAAATGGAAAAAATGTTTGAAGCAACCCTATCTATTTTTTGTCTTTCTTTTATTTGGTATTTTAAAAAAAATGAAAATTGGTATTTTTTTCATAATAATGTCATTTTTTTCAAGAAAATGTCATTATTATGAAGAAAAATACTATTTTTCATTTTAAAAAAAATACTAAATAAAAGAAAGGCAAAAAATAGATAGGGTTGCTTCAGACATTTTTTCCATTTTTCATTTTGTTTTTTTTAGAAAAAAAATAAAGGGTAAAAGTTGGACTTTTGTTGGGCAAAAAAGTTGGGCCTTTAGCATTTCTCTTGATTATAAGAGCTAAAAAAAAAAAGTTAAATGTAGCAGCACTTTTCGAGGGATTCATTTTATTTTTTATTGTTTCTCTCACCTATTTTCTCTTTTTCCCAAATTTTTTCTTACTTTTTCTCTCGTATGTTCTCTTTTTCCTAAATTTTTTTCAATTTTTCCTCTCACATATTATCTTTTTCCCAAAACGTTTCTCACTTTTAATAATATTTAAATGATATAGATAAAAATATAACTAATTGGATGTAGGAGACCTTTAAAAATTTATTAGCTAGACTAGATAAAGTGCGTTTTAAAGAAGCCATTTTGCATAAAAATTTGAGAGCATTTCCAATGGAAGAGCCAAATGTTACTTTTATCTAAAATAGTTCTTCAAATGTTTAAAAAAACCCTTACATTGGATTAGCAAAAAAAAAAAAAAAGAAGAAGAGTAAAATAGATATTTGATTGGAAGAGCTAAAAAAAAGAGCTAAATGTAGCAGCATTTTTCAAGTGAGCCATTTTATTTTTTATTGTTTCTCTCAATTTTTTTTTTCCAAATCTTTTCCTATTTTTTTTATTGCATGTTTTATTTTTTCTAAAATTTTTCTCACTTTTAATAATATTTAAATGATATAGATAAAAATACAGTTAATCGGGTGTAGGAGACCTTTAAAAATTCATTAACTAAACTAGATAAAATTCGTTTTGAAAAGCCATTTTGCATAAAAATTTAGCTTATCCATTGTAAATGCTCTTACAAGTTAAAAATACGTTTTAAACACTTATGCAATAAAGGCTATGAAATTAACTAACTCTCGACCCTTACATATTCAAGGGTGTTACAATATGCACCCTATACCATGTAATAGATACCTAAATTTAAGATGCATTAGTAACAAAAAACAAAGAGTATAGTCCTCAAGAGGTAGTTCAATCGATTGTGACTACACTTAATGAAGTGGAGGTCACTAGTTCGAATCCCCCTCTCTCTTTTACGTGGACATGTCAAAAAAAAAAAAAAAAAAAAAACCAAAAAGTATAAAAAGGTTAAAAAAGAACAAACCGAATCATAACAATATAATATGTATTTATTTGAATGGAAAGAAAGAAAAAAAAAACCAATATAATATGTATAATAAGAAAATTATTATTATTATTAGATGATTAGGATGATATGCAACAATATTATAAAAAAACAATTGGAAAGAGAGAAATAAAAAAAAGAGTAATACTATTCAAAGCATAGTTTAGACTTGCCATTACGTCGAAAATAAAGGTTTTAAAAGAAAAGAAAAAATAAACATTTTGTTTGTCTTAATTTTGTAAGTATTAAAAATATTTTTTATGTTACAAAAAAAAAAAAAAATTTTTAAGCTCCATAACTCAATCTCAAAATCAGCCATTGAATCAATATTTATTAAAACAAAAAAAAAAAACAATAACTTATTTTTATTGTAATACCATCTCAATTATATAACATTGATATAACAATAAACTAAATAATATTTTTTTTTAAAAAAAAAACCATAAACACTTAGCCGCCCTATAAGACTTTATGCGAGGCGGCTAGTCTCTTCAGGAGCAGACGCGTGGCCCGTAGAATTTCATACTTATGCTAGGGCATTTCGGTCAAATTGGGAAGCATTCACAGAATTTTAGAGAAGGAAAAAAAAAAAAAAAGAAAGAAAGAAAGAAAAAACAACGTATCATTTCAGAAGTCCGATGCCCCTCCTTGCTGCTCTCTCCCACCTCTCCTAATCGCATCCTTTCGAACTTTCTCGGAAAGTTTCTCTCCCTCGCATCGGTTTCTCGGTATAATGCTGTGAAATTCTCAACCATGAGCTCGTCGGAAGCAAAAATGAGGGGATCTATGTATGTAGACAACGCGAACGCTCCGTCAACCTCAGGTCCACCGCCTCGCGCCCCTCAGGCTGCGCCGACCCACCCGAATTCCAAGCACAGGTGAAGAGATCACCAATTTATGCTCACTTCCTCTCTTAGATTGCCGTTTTTCCTCTAATTTCTATCAGATTCGAAGTTCTTATTTCGATGCAATCTTGGAGATTTTGGTGAAATCCACATGAGTTATGTAATTCAGCCTTATGACGATCGTTACTATTTTTAGATTACTAGTATTTAGTGCTATAATTGTGAATCATTCATTCTCGACGTGAAATTTCCACCAAATTAACCTCAATTTCATAAATATAAATATACATCAGTTGCCGATGCTAGTTTTTTTTTTCCTTTTGATATTCTTTTCTGCGTTTTTAATCTAGTCTGGGTGAAATTTCCGAAACTGATACATTGATAGTTATAAATCTTTACTATTATTCTTTGTATTGCTCAAATTTCTGCATAAAACTCATTGAGTTCTGAACAATGTAGTATAGCGCTTTGTTATTCTGATGTAGTTAAATAATGTTGACTGATTGATTGACGCGTTGGTCGTTTTTTTCATTTCTTATTCGTTAGGACTTGTATCAATTAAAATGAATTTGAGTGTGTTTGGTGTTGCTTCTAAGTCTGTATTGTTTTCACATTTTTGCCAGTGGTGGCAATGTGTTTCGACTCTTGGCACGGAGAGAGGTTTCTCCTCGAACAAAGCACTCTTCAAAACGATTTTGGAGAGAAGCTTCTAACTCGCAAGTTGATTTATTTGGGTCAAGATGTGAAGCAATGCAAGATGCAAGAGGAGGTCTTATCTCATGGTATGGTCTGGGTTCTTCATTGTTCTTCTATTATGTTCCAGCACACACACATGCACGCACACGCACACATGCACACACACTTCATTGTAGGTAAGGAACATTTTTTTGTTTGGTTAATTTTTTCTTTTTATAAGTACTCAACACATATCATTAAAAGTGTAAAACAGCCCTAAGGGCACAAGAAGTATACAAAAGAAAGCATCTAGCTAGAAAATGCAAAAAGAACAAGGAAATCTCTATAACTAAGTGCCACAAGAGAAACATAAGTATCTGTCCAAAGATACAAAGTTTTGAAGAATAAGAACTTAATCTCCTTTAAAGTCCTCTTTCAGTCCTCACAACTTCTATCATTCCATTTTCTCCATAAACACCATAAAAGGCATGCAGACACCATTTTCTACACAGCAACACTTTGTGTACTACCGGTAGTCTACCAACAAGCATACAGATGGATTGCGCATTTAGGCATAACGTAAGATAGTCCAAAACGATTGAACACCAACAAATTTCAAATTTTCAACCTTCCCTCAAAGAGTGGCGAACAAACCTTCAACTAGCTAACCAGATAATAATTGAACTCTTTACTTGGCTCACCCTGTAAAAATTCAAGTCGGAGCTTCTCAATACTGTTTGCAACACTTGCCGGGAGAGGAAAGAGGGACATGAAATACGTAGGCAAGTTGGCAAGGGTGCTCTTGATAAGGGTAACCCTACCACCCTTGGACAAGTTTATCATTTCCAACAAGCTAACCGACGCTCTATCTTCTCAATAACACCGTCTTGAATATGGTTGGTTTTATAGGAGGCCCCCCAACGGTAGGCTAAGATTCTTCATCGGCAAAGAGGAAACCTCACAACTTACTATACCAGCCAGTTTTTCCACATGCTCAACATTTCCCATAGGAACCAGTTTTGACTTAGCCAAGTTAATCTTCAAGCCCGAAGTAGCTTCAAACCAAAGGAATAAGCAACGAATATGACGAACTGGATTTGCATCTCAGAAAATCGAAGTATCATTAGTAAACATAAGGTGGGAGAAAACAAACACACCAACGCTACTCACAAAGGAACTAGACAACAATCCCCCACTCACAATAGCAAAAATCATTCTACCCAACGCCTTCATCACAAGGACAAACAACAAGGGGGACAAGGGGCCCCCTTTTCGCAATCCATAGGAGCTACGGAAAAAACCTGTTGGAGTGTTATTCACCAAAACCGAGAAACGCACAGAAGAAATGCAATGATCTATCCAAGTGCACCATTTCCCCCCAAAACAACACCTTCTCAACATATACAACAGAAAGTCACAATTAACATGATCATAAGCTTTTGTTGGATGCATTTTGCATATAACACCCGGCTTACCAGATCCTAATCTACTATCAAGGCATTCATTGGCGATAAGAATAGGATCTAGGATTTGCCTACCTCTAATGAAAGCATTATGCGACTTAGAAATTATCTTCTCCAACCCCAACTTAAACCTGTTTGCTAGAATTTTAGTAATAATTTTGTAAGTGCCCCCCACAAGACTAATCGGGCGAAAATCCTTGATGTCAACAACCCTTGGAATCTTCAGAATGAGAGCGATAAGCGAAGCATTAAGGCTCCTCTCAAACTTATCTCCAGCATGGAAGTCATGAAAAACCTTCATGAAATCCGCTTTTAAAACATCCCAACATGTGCACAAAGAAGGTAATATGTGTATACACATATTAAACGTGTTATTGGTTATGTGATTTGTTGCTATAAGGATATGTGTATAATCTTCTGAGCTGTTGTCATTCTTTCAGGGTGGAGGCAGAAACATTGCGGCATCTATCAGCCAAATATTGTCCACTGTTGCCACCTCCTAGGTCAACTATAGCAGCAGCCTTCAGCCCTGATGGGAGGACGCTTGCTTCTACGCAGTTAGTTTCCATTTCTTGTCTCTCTTTAAGATTATGCCAACGGTTGGATCAATGATTTGCCTAGTGATGCTTCATTTTTCAAATAGCATTGTGTTTCTGTTCTTGCAGTGGAGACCATACTGTGAAGATTATTGATTGCCAAACTGGGAGCTGCTTAAAGGTTTTGAATGGTCACAGGAGAACCCCTTGGGTGGTAGGTTTATGTTATATGCTCTGTTCATATTTGTTTATTTTACTCACCATATAAAAGAAGAGAAATAAGATATTTTTCATTTTTCTGCTAACAGAATATGTTGTATAATCTATTCCATTCAACTTGCTAAAGTTTACAGTTTTGCTGCTGTGATATTGTTCTGGCCTTTTGAGGAAGAAAGTTATTGCTACAACAGGCATTTCTGTAATGTGCGCACCATATGGGAATGTATCATATGGTGATTGCCTGTTAGAAAGCAATTCTTTGCCAAATGAGCTCCTTTTCACACCCATTATTAAATTGCACGCATTGTTAGATATGATGTTTATAATATTAGCATACACCTATTCTATTAACGTGCTATGTCTGCTATGCATCTTTTCTTCTCATGTTCTTGTGGAACTTTTGCAGGTTAGGTTTCATCCATTATATCCTGAAATACTTGCAAGTGGAAGTTTAGATCATGAAGTTCGTTTGTGGGATGCAAACACTGCAGAGTGTATAGGATCACGTGATTTTTGTAATAATCTCTATGTATTTATGTATCTAGAAAATGAGAATAATATCATGCTGAAATTAGATAATCTGTGTGGTGGATATGATAGCTCTTTCCCTTTCCTCCATGCAGATCGTCCTATCGCTTCTATTGCCTTCCATGCTCAGGGGGAGCTCCTTGCTGTGGCTTCAGGTCACAAGGTGAGGATTTTTCACCTTTGAATTTTACAGTTGTTTTAGGATGACTTGTTCTTTAATGTCCTTGGACGGTAATTTCTGTATTAGCTGTATATATGGCATTACAACCGAGGAGGGGAGACATCGTCACCAACCATTGTACTGAAAACACGCCGGTCTCTTCGGGCTGTGCATTTTCACCCACATGCAGCCCCTTTTCTTCTAACTGCCGAGGTAAATTTTTCAATGGTATCATATTACTATCTGTCTTCCAGGCTTTCATGTTCTTCCATATTGCTTCTAATATTGTGCTGATTTGCAGGTCAATGACCTTGACTCATCAGATTCCTCGATGACGCTTGCAACTTCTCCAGGTTACTTGCACTATCCTCCACCCACAGTGTACTTGGCTGATGCTCATTCCAATGATCTTCCTTGTTTGGCGGATGAACTTCCTCTAATGCCTTTGCCCTTGTTGATGTGGCCTTCATTTGCTAGAGATGATGGTAGAATATCTTTGCAGCATTCTTATGGGGATGTTGGTTCAAGTGGTGTGCAACAGAGAACGGATCCTTCTGCTTCAGTGCGACTTCTGACATATTCTACTCCATCAGGGCAGTATGAACTTCTTTTGTCTCCTATTGATCCTAATAGCTCATCTGCTGTGCCAGAAGATATGGGAAACGATTCTCTAATGAGTGAAACAGATAATGCAATTTCGCAATCTGCTATAGATGCCATGGAGACTATGGAAGTGCAGCCTGAAGAGAGAAATAATCGCTTCTTCCCTTTTGGTGATCCAATGTATTGGGAATTACCTTTCTTGCAAGGGTGGTTAATTGGCCAGAGCCAGGCTGGGCAACGAACCATGGGTTCAGTCAATGCTTCAGCTCATGAGAATTTATCAGCATTTAGTGAAATGGAAAATCTTGTAGCTTCTTCAGTTATGCCCACTGGTGTTAGCCAATCTAGGGTTACTGGAAGATCTAGTTCGCGGCAGCATTCTTCACGTTCCCGCTTGATGTCCACAACTGGATCTGGTGAAGGTGCTGTCTTCAATCACATTTCACGCGATGAAGGTGATCCTCAACTTGCTGTTAGCAGAATCCAATCTGAACTTGCAACCTCACTGGCTGCAGCTGCTGCTGCAGAGTTACCTTGCACGGTTAAGCTAAGAATATGGCCGCATGATGCAAAAGATCCATGTGCTCCTCTAGATGCAGAAAAGTGCCGCTTAACCATACCACATGTTGTACTTTGTAGGTATAACCATTTTATAGTGTTGAATAATAGCATTCCCCTGCTGTGCCAACCTTTTGAATTGCCTTTAGCTTATTACTATCTCTTAGCTTATTACTATCTCTGGTGAACATCCAAAAACCTATATGGGAAGTAGTACTTGTTGGTACTACTTATACTTATCTGAAATAGCTCTTCATGGGCTCAAACTTTAGCTTGAAGATAGAGATATTGGAATTATTTTAACTTTCTTCATTTTCTTTTACCATTACAGAAATTGTTAACTGTGCTGCCTTTCTTCTTTTTACCATGTTAATGGGTAGACTATGTAATATCATTAACCAAATTTTGATGGATGTTTACATGTAAGGATTTGATTGCAGTGAAATGGGTGCTCATTTTTCACCCTGCGGGAGATTTTTAGCAGCCTGTGTTGCGTGCATGTTGCCTCATCTGGAATCTGATCCAGGATCACAAAGCCAGCTCCACCATGACATCACAGGGGCTGCAACATCCCCAACACGACACCCAATTTCAGCTCACCGAGTTCTGTATGAGCTTCGGATATATTCCCTTGAGGAGGCAACGTAAAGCTTAAACCTATATATGTTGTCAAATTATTTTCATAGTTTGATCCATCGTTTCCATGCACTTCTTCCTGATGTTCTATGTTTTTTCTTTTATCTAGATTTGGCTCCGTGCTGGCTTCTCGGGCAATACGGGCTGCCCATTGTTTAACTTCAATTCAGGTCAGTTGCTTTCTGGTACTTTTTTTGGGCGTGTGTTTTTTTGGAGATTCAAGAACCTATAATGTTTGAATATAGTTTCATTTGTGTCTTGTATGATGTTGGTTATCCGTCTTCTCTAACAGATAAATGCATGTTTTCTTATTTTTTTAATAATAATTTCATTTAAATGGCCTTTCACCTTCAAAATTTCGTTTTCAAAAAGAATACTCAAAAAATAACTAATTGTTTATTGAAAGCATTGCTCTTTTATGAGTTTGGTAAAGTCAAATGTAAGAAATATTCTTGCTTATTTTGCAAAAGTAGTTATATGTGAAAGTGCATAAAAATCATTCTCTGCTGTATCAACTTGAATTTTGTTTTTCTTTTTAAATTTTGCAAATGCATATCTTGGGCAGTTTTTCTTCACAATCAAAGGGCCATGAAAGAGAAGAATTATAAATCCCGAAAGTTTTTTGCAACTTTTTGTACATCATTGCTCCAAGTAAAAATTAAGTTGTCTGACTTGTATGATGGTAATACTATAATTTCAATTGATGTAGTGACAGAATAATGACATAGTTATGTATGCATTAAAGAAGATTTATTATATGTATCTGTTAACAGGAACTTTGCTTCATATTCTTGTATTAAATATCTATATTATTTCATATCCCCAGTTCTCTCCCACATCAGAGCACTTGTTACTTGCCTATGGTCGGCGCCATAGTTCACTTCTTAAGAGTGTTGTCATTGATGGAGAGACAACAGCACCCATTTACACGATTCTGGAGGTAATGAGTTCATATCTTTCTTTTTGTACTCTTGCCACCTATGTTTATAGAACTTCTCCCCCCAAGAATATGATGCGTAGAAAGACAATGAAAGCACAGTTGTTGGCTTCTTTCTTGTCTGGTATGCATTACTCAGGTTTATGAAATTCCCTTTATTAAAAAATTTCTTTTACTCAGGTTTACAGAGTGTCTGATATGGAACTTGTGAGAGTTATTCCTAGTGCTGAGGATGAGGTCAACGTAGCCTGCTTTCATCCTTCAGTTGGAGGTGGCCTTGTCTATGGGACTAAGGTAAACAGGTTTTGGTATTTGCATCTTTATATATGAGTATCGTGAGCCTGATATTTTCATTTTTTAAATGTTGTTTTGCTAAAAAATGTTTTCATTTTTTAAATGTTGTTTTGCTGTCAAATGCAGGAAGGGAGACTTAGGCTCCTCCAATGTGATAGGTCTCATGCCATGAATTGTGCACCATCTCGCTTTCTTGATGAAAACATGCTTGAGGTATAACTAGGCTTGACATAGTTTTTCCTACTTCTCGTTCTTCTAATGAAGCTATGCGTTTACAAATTACAGACATAGATCTGGAATTCTTTGGCAAGAAAACTGGACTTTTTGCTTTTAGCACGTGGTTTGAACTTTCTTTTTTCATGTGATAAGAAATCTGATTGCTTGTTACCATTTTTGAAGTTTCACTATGATTATTTTTATCTATATGCTCCAAAGATTTTATCAAAAAAAGATTTTATATGTTTTACAGTCATCAAATTTTATGGACTTAGTAATGAAATTTGGCTTTAAGTATGATGATGTGCTTAGTAGATAAATATTATTGGTTTATTGGTCTGAAACATAGGTTTTGCGGCCTGAATGCTGCTGCTTGTGTTCCAGTTGCATGTCAAATTTTTTTCCTTTCTTAAAATAAGTTCAAAACACTGATGGGCACTTTTCACTCATTACTGGGGACTCTTTCCCCTCTGTTTTCTCTTTATTGGTTTTTGTGTTGTTATTACGAATGGGGGTAAAGGAATAAGAGTGGGGAATCCATCGATCATCTTCTTCTTCATTGTGAAGTAGTAAGAGATTTATGAAAGTCACTTTTTAAGTTGTTTGGCATCATTTGGGTTATGCCTAGAAGGGTGAGAGAGTTGTTGGTGAGTTGGGGAGGTCAGGAAGGGTGTCGTAATATTTTGGAAGTTTGGAGGTTGGCTCCGTTTTGTTTAATGTAGTTTATATGGAGACAACGGAATGCACGGAGCTTTGAAGATTAAGAGATTTCAGTAGTGGAGCTAAAAAAGATTATATTCAATTCCATTTACACATGGAAAGCAGCACATAATAGTTCTTTTTTTCTTCGTCTAGTTTTTCTGATTTTTTGAACTATTCTTCTTGTTCTCCTAAATATGGGGTTCTTTTGTATACTTCCTATAAAATAGGGTTGTACTCCTTTGTGATTGAAAAAAAAAAAAAAAAAAAAAAGAAGAAAAAGAAAAAGAAAAAGGAAAGGAAAGGTTGGGGAATGCCAGATGCGGAAGCAGTTCGAGTCCCAGCTGCTAAGGTGATAAATAAGTAACCAGAAAAAAAAAAATTGGCTTTGGTGATCAGTCTATATCTTTTTTCTTTGAGCGAATTTTGAAAAGAGTCAAATGTTTTCTGGTGGCTGATAAGTGAAACTTGAAGTATCCTTTGTGCTTTTCAATAAATCACTTTTTTATAAAAAAAATAAAAAATTAAAAAAAAAAAAAGAAGAAGAAGTGAAACTTTAAGTAATGAAGGAATTCTTTATATTACTTTTACAGCTTGTGAACTCATGTTGTATTTTTCATTGACAAAAAGGGAAAGAATGAGAATGGGCTTTGAAACATGGATAAATAAGATAAAGTAATTACACACTCATGGAGTCCCTTTGAAACTGCAGAATATCTATGACTCTGTTTTTTATGTTATCTTAATTCATGGTTAGTTACGTCATTTTCCTAGTTGTCAAATAATATTAACATGCTATTACTTGATAGAGACAGGAGTCCAGATCAGCTGAGAATTCCTGATTGTTGTGTTTACCTGGTACATACTATGCAAAATTTTGTAAGCTCTCTAATTGCATAGGCATGCCAAGACAGTTGCTTGTGTGTTGGATTTGTTAACTATGCTCGATGAATTGCTTCGCTTATCACGGATCGACAAGTCTGTAATTTGGATTTTCTTTTTCTTTTGGTAATTTGAATTTTACTTTTTATTGTAGGTCCCAACATATGCTTTAGAATGCTAATAGCTAGCGATCATTTCCCACATATGATCTGTACAACTCCTCTTGAATGGTATCCTTCTCTTTCCAAATTTACCTGAGTTTGAACTGCTAGCACTTCATTTATTGACTTGGTTTTTCTTTTCGTTTTGTATTTGCTTACTTTGGTGGGAATTAGTCATTAAAAAAGTATTAGTAGTTTTTTTTAATTCATAAACATAATGCTGGTAGCTATATGAGTGAATCATAGCTTGATCTGACATTGAGGTCACTGCCAGCATGTTTCTTATTTAGCTGTAGCCGAAAGGATTACTTATGTAATAAAGAAACCCCTGCTGGTGTCATGAAGGATTTTATCTGCAATATTTTGCGAGGGACTTGTTTTATCACTTAAACAACCTTGAGAAGCTTGGGTACTAGATTATAAAATAAGGGCATTCTCCTCATCCTGCCTCCTATCTGTCTTCTCGTATTGCCAGCTCTTGCTTGATCTGCTGGTTTCTGGCTGGCTCTACTTGTGGCACAAAGCTGGAGTCCACCAAAGTCTCTGATTGCATCTGTAAGGACTAGAAAAACCAAAGTTCTGGTTTACTGTTTCACTTTATACTTGAAATCCAAAAAAATTACAGTTTTTGTACTATGATGCTCGAAAATTAAATTCATGGGAATTATTGGAATCTCTTGATTTCCATAGTTCTCTGCCGATGATGATCATATATATATATAATGATAACTGGACTATTTTGATTGAAGTAATTTTCCCTCACCAAACATAAAATAGAAACAGAACATGCACAGTTTCTGTCTTCAGCACCCTCCCGTTGTTTTCTATCTCTTTTTGGAGATTCAATGCCATTTTTCTATCTTGCATACCCACTATGGTACTTGGTTGAGCTCTCTCTCTAACAATTTGAATAGTTAAAAGAAACTTGGGGTTGCTGCAAATGACTTGTGGGGGCAGACAGTGACAAGAAGCCAGCACTAGGAGCATATCTAACAAGACTTTATCTTTCTCTGATGCTAACTTTTTAAATAAAATAAAGCACTCTACAAGTATTGCAATGTGTTAGTTGCATAGAGGCTAGCTGAAATATCAGTTGAAGTAAAGCCCAGTGAAACAAAAATAAGAATTAAAACCTGCAAAGTGTCACTGAAATTAATGGAACTTGTCTCAAAGGACAATCATAAAGAAAATGGTGGAGGCATCAGAACATTGCCAAGGTTTTACTGGAAGATATGGCTCAATATGGATCTGAGTGGCATAATGGGATATTTGTAGCCGAGTAAGTGATGGGACTAGGGCCTAATTGACTCGGTTCAATTGTGATTAATCACAATTGAGTATTGTGGTGAACCTTTGTACAATTCATTGTAATGTAACCTCTGACAAAGCTATCCAAAAAGAAACTTCCTCTAGAGAATTAGGGATCTCTGTAAGCATGTTTCTGGAAAATTGACGTTGGGCAGAACTAGGATTGTTTTGACAGTGTATAATAGCAGCAGAAACTAAGAATTGAAGATAGAAAAGAGAACTCAGGAAGAGAGAAAATAAAAAATAGGGAAGAGAAAATCCCTAAGTGCCCCAAATAAGCAAACAGAGAAATAACTCTGAAAACTTAAATTTAATTGATAGTATAAACTGAATTAAAAAACAACAAAGACTAGATGCCTTTATATAGGCTAGACACCTCCTAAATTAACAAGGAAAAGGAAAAGCAAACATATTTGGAAAATGAAAACAAATCCTAATAAGAAAAGGAAAACAAATCCTAATAGGAAAGGAAAAACCTAATCCTTATTGAAAAAGGAAAACTAAAACACACATGCATAATTAAAATAACAATTTTCTAAAATTCATCCTGCTTCAATCTCTCTAGGTTGGAAAGAACTCACCCTCGAGTTCAAATCATATTTTCCTCGATCTTTTGGATGTCCAATTAATCCCTTCCATCCTGTACTTCTCAAAATCAATGCAACTTGATACCGAAAGAGAAACAATTTACAACCCATCACAACATGACTGGGAATAGTAGTTTGAAAACTCTTCTTATCGTATTGAGATATTTCAATCTTCACATGGTATTCATTTATCTTCTCCCATCCGTGCGGCATATAAATCTCCAAAAAATGATCAACTATTTCTTCCTTATTGAAAATAAAATTTTCCTTCACCTCTATATGATCTTCATTGTCAACATATGTATCATAAGTTGGTGGAGAATTCCAATCCACAAAACATTGAGAAGTATCTTTAACGTCTTCTTCATATTGAAACTCTTCATCAACAAACTTAACTCCAAAGTCTAAGTCTCCATGTCGTTCATCCCTAACACGTTCCTGAAACAGAACAAGCTTGTGATACGGGTTCTCGAAATTGGATTTTGAATTGCGACGACAATATTGCAATACATCTCCAAGTTTTGCACCGCCAGACGCTGGGTTAACTCCGCAACCTGCCTCTTCAAATCTTCACTCATCATGTCTTATATATTGCGCTCATGGTAAAGGACTTCATCATTCGGAACTTGTCCATGTCGACCTCGATCACTAGTCATGAAAAACTAATGAAAAAATTCATCCCAAGAAGATGCTAAGCTTTGATATCAACTGATGCCGGGCAAAACTAGGATTGTTCTGACAACGTATAATAGCAGCAGAAACTAATAATTGAAGATAGAAAAGGGAACTCAGGAAGAGAGAAAATAACAAATAGGAGAGAGAAAATTCCTAAGCACCCCAAATAAGCAAACATAGAAATAACTCTGAAAGACTTAAATTTAATTGATAGTATAAACTGAATTGAAAAACAACAAAGACTAGATGCCTTTATATAGGCTAGCCACCTCCTAAATTAACAAGGAAAAGGAAAAGCAAACCTATTTGGAAAAGGAAAACAAATCCTAATAGGAAAAGGAAAACAAATTTTAATAGGAAAAGAAAAACACAATCCTTATTGAAAAAGGAAAACTAAAACACTCATGCATAATTAAAATAGCAATTTTCTAAAATTCCTCCTACATCAAAAATTCATTGTTGAGGCTAGGTTTCTGGATAATTCCAACAAGTAATATGCTTAGACCGTCTATTTTGGATGGCTGGTCCAGATCTCCATCATGTGGTGGAAAATTTTTTAAGGACACAGGTTTATCAGAGCTGGAAGGGGGGTGGGGGTTGGGGTTGAGAGCAAGAAACAATGTCAGTAGCATACAATATAACTGGAAATGGGCCCAGTCTGATAGAAGGGTCATGGTAGAACTTGGCGATTCGAGAAAGCAGTAGCTGATTGGAGAGGAACTCTGATTAGATTACTAGAAACAAGGATGGTCGTTGCATAAGTGAGCAAGATGAACTTGTTCACTGCAACGGATCTGGCTATATTAAAATACTAGTTGTTCTTGAGCCAGCCCGTAGCGACGGGATACTACCCTTATTTAGGTGTTGCGAATAGAATGTGCCCTAATGCATCGAGGATCTAGAGCTGGTGGTTGTGGCCCCTTGAACTAAAAACCCTAACATCTTAAAAGAGAGACCAAAATGAAAGAAAAGGGTGGTGATTTCCCAAAAAACCCCAGTTGGGGGGGGGGGGAAGGGGGCTACATCTGCGGTTGGGTTGGGAGAGCAAGACCTGGGGGAGAAGGATGGGAGGTGGCGGTGAGGGGAGGAGGAAGAAAGTGTGGAGGGCAGCAGGAAGGGAAGGGGAGGATAGATCTGGTTGAGGATGACTAGATTTGGGGAAGGAGAGTTCAAATCAGAGGGAGGAGGGGGTGGAGGGTGGCGATGATGGTCGGGATGGGCAGAGGAAGAAGGAAAGGAGAATTGGGAAGGAGAGGAAAAGGGAGAAAGAGAAGAGGGGAAGGGAAGGGAAGAGAATGAGGGCTAGGAGCGGCACCTCCTCAGCAGAGCAAAGGTGAAGGAGAGAGAGAGAGAGTTCATGGGTTGCTCAGCAGGGATTCCGCACTACATTGCATTTGCGTGCATGGCTACTTTCCACTTATGTTTGTGTAGTTGAAATAACCTAACAAACTTAAGATACCTTTTCTATTCATTTTTATTCTTACAATCTCAAGACATGTCTTTTGTTCATTTTGGCTAGTATTGATACTGGTCTACCTTCTGGCCTTTTTATGAGTAATTGTTGACTGTGTTACTGTGCTTCCAGGTGAGTCAACATACTCATGTATTTATGCGGGTACTGGTTCGAGGATGGCGATCTTTGTTTACCCATGATAGTAAACTCTTAAAACCACACTATTTTTTTCCCCCTCAATGCTTGCCAAATGCTCCCTCACATGCTAATTTTTTTTTTTTTTTTTTTTTCCTTTTTATGTATTGTTACAAGAATCTTGTCTGTAACATTAGGAATTTGGTCTAACATGAAAATGGCCGATGGTGCCTTGCCCAATCTGCCAGAAAAATATAGTTGTATTTGTTTGTTTCACATCAAATGAAGATTGACAGAAAGAAAGGGTCTCTCTCTCTCTCTCTCTCTCTCTCTTAGTTTTAACAAGTTTCCATGGATTCTATAAGCTTGTAAAACTGCAGTAAGTCTTTGTGCACCTGCGGCTGTGTGCACGCGGGGTTGATCTCCATTGAGATTATTGTGGCTTGAGGCAACTTTTGAATTTGAGGGGTAAAAACTAATTTCCAACCGCGTGGTGTGACCTCCTGAAGAAATTAGCGACCATCACTTTAATTTGGTCGACTAGATCACTGGCTCTCTTTTTTTATAAATTAGTGGACCCTGAATGTTGTATGCCAATAATGTTGATAGGTTGTGTGGGGGGCACGTGACCACTTTTCTGTTCATTTTAACGTCCAACTCTGATAGAGTAATCTTTTTTAACAATTGATGATAGTTTGCCGTATCCATATACTATATTTTGAAGTTTGGTGGTGTAAATGAAAATGTTGTTATAGTTTTAGTGTCAAAGTGTATTTTCCATTTAAATTATTGACTAAAAACAAAAATGAATGAGGATTGATGGCTCTTTTCATGATCAATTACTATGTCATAATAACTTTAATGGCACATGCAAGACTTGTAAATGGCAGCACAATAGGGTGGTAACTTTAATGGCACGTGCAAAACTTGTAAATAGTAGCACGATAGGGTGGTTAATTGATTGAGTTTGGTATTACAAATACAATGTGTTGAATTCTTAATTTTAGCTTTTTCAAATTTTGGTTCAAAAATGTATGTGTCAAATTTTTTAAAACCTTGTTGCTCTGTTTTGCTTTTCTTTTCTGCAAATATTGGAGAAGCTACTCCTCTCTTACAGAAAAAAATAAATAAATAATGACTCGGCCTTTTTCATTTGGCTTGTAATTAGTTAAAATATATTAAAATATATATGTATAGTTAACATATACTTTTTCTTTTTCTTTTTTGGTTTAACCACCAAGGTAGTAGTTGAATTGGTAAAGCATCGGGGGATAAGGTTCAATTCCTTCGTTCCTTTCTTCTTAGTGGTCACAAGTTCGAAACTGCTTGCAGTAGTAGTCCGCGAACCAGATACTACTAAGGAGCTTTACTAACTTGCACTTTGGTAGAACTGTGGTGACGGACTCACCTTCTCAAGCACTAGCCATGACTCAAACCAAACATTTCACAGTGAGTAGGAACCCCAATGGTCACGTCTTTTCTTTCTTTTTTTTTTCTAAGAAACTAAAAGATGTTCTTGAAAATAGTCTCCAAATACTGTACACAAAAAAGGTTTGATGATGATACTATGCACATTGGTTTTTTTTTTTTTAGAAAAAAAAATAAAAATAAAAGAAAATCAAGACTTTGGTTGAAGGATATGACCAGAATTTGTTCCCATGTACGCGACAAGTATCCACTGCCTCGTCCAACTGTGCTTTACGCTTAGAAAATTGTTTCAACTTCAACTTTCAAGTACGCCAATTATGCATTAATCTATTTTACCAAGGTGATTTTCTATGCACCGACAATGTAATGATTATATAGTCAAAGTACAAACTTCAGGGAAGATTCTTGATGGCTCGCGAAGCCATCTTCTTACTGCTCATGATTCGTAAGCTTTGCCTCAATATGTCAATCTCCCTTTCCTTCTTGTAATCCTCATGCTCTATGGAAGCTAGCTGCGCTTTCAAGGCTTTGATGGTCTCTTCCTTGGCAACCACTTCTTTCTGTAACTCCTCTATCATGTCTTCTTCCTCTGATCTCCAATACTGTGCATCCCCTGCAGACAAAAGTGCCGAAAAGTTACTCTGATAAGCCTCCATTAACTCAAATTATTGGTAAATGCTACATGCATG
This sequence comes from Corylus avellana, assembly GCF_901000735.1. NCBI lineage: Eukaryota > Viridiplantae > Streptophyta > Magnoliopsida > Fagales > Betulaceae > Corylus > Corylus avellana. The sequence goes on from NC_081544.1 coordinate 27,408,381, forward strand.
GTGCTGTCACTGTACGATGTGGGAGTGAGTTTGTTTTATTCAAACTTTTAAGGAAAAAGGATCTTCCCAATCCCATAAAGTGAATCGAGATGCTGTTTTTGTTCTCTAAACGTCTTGTATGTTGTTGCATCACAAAAGATTGGGACCCAAAAGTTTTGAGAGATCCAGCAAACAATTATGCAATCGCGGAATTTACGAATTACAAGGAAGAATTATATGGGTGTCAGTTTCATCAAATGTCACACTTCAGTTATCGAGGAAATATTGTGTCCTATGTCCTGGAGAATGTCACTAACCTGCTTATCTAGGCCACTGTTGAGCTGCTTAAACTAAGAAGAACAAAATATGCATATCCACTCAATTATGCTGAAGATTACAACTAGATTGGCTATACAATATTAGACCACCTCCTCTACTTTCAGTGCAAGAAAAAGTAAGAACTTTTTAAAAATAAACATCAATCAGAGAATCCTTCTAATGTCATTGTAGTGGAATCCCAAGAAAAAATATGACTTGATTTCCTGCAGACGGCTGTGCACGTATGGGAACTTTTCCCTGATTAATCAGAATTCCAACTAATTTTCTTTTCTTTGTTTTGCATTATTAACTTCCATGATAGACTAGGCATTGTCATTTTAAGTTGAGTTTCCTTATTTAGGTTTTAAATCCACCAATATTTTTAGCATTAGTTGCAGAATGCAGAATAATTACCCATATATATAATTAGATCAATTGAAGCGATTAGTTCTTTCCTTGTGAAGCTTTGTATTTTATATAATGGAAAGAGGGTTGAATGTAATGAAAGAACAACTTAGAATGATGAATTTTTGAGAATTATTGAAACTATTAGTTTCTGTTGTGTTTATAAGCTATATGATAGCTTGCTGTTTCATAGAAAAGAAGATGTTTTTCCTTGTTTTTTTATTGCATTACCATAATTAAGTACTTCATCCTCATTTACGTATAAATTACCTTGTTCTATTCTATCAAGAGAGAAAAGGAGTTTAAAGAGTGAAGCATATATATTAATCAGAGAAGTACTACTAAACATTCATGTGCATGCACTAGAGAGAGAGAGAGAGATGTTCATGTACCACGATCTGTCCTTTGAATGAGATGATCAAGCTCAGTCTTAATGGCAAGATAGAGGTGCTTCCACTTCTCCACAGCCTCATCACGCCGAGCTCTCTCCTGCCTCATTTGTTCCACCAAGAAGCTAGTACTCAACAATTCTTGCCCTTTCTCACTCACCTGCGCCTGCCCCATCCCTCTAATCTTATCTTCTTTCTCTTCCACCATCTTCCTCAGCCTCTTCACCTCCTCTTTCAGCCTCTTCCTCTCTTGCTTCCACTCCGCCTCCTTGAATGCAAACACCATCATGTCCCGCTCATGATAATTACCCTTGCTCTCCTTCTCCCTCTCATACACCATCTCCTTCACTTCCTTCTGCAGAAACACAGCCTTCTCTATCACCCCTCCAACCCTTTCGTCACACAAATTCCTCCTGTTCATCATCTTGCTCTTGCTAGCATTCACACCCATCTAGCTCTAGTACTCTTACACCGAGGGAGAAGAGCACGGATGGCATAAATTAATAGAGCTCGGTCTAATTAGGCCTCACAAGACTTAATCATTAATGCAACTATGCAAGTGTCAAAGAGGATCCCTCGTGAAGGGCAGCTTGTGATGATTTTTCATGGAGATTTGACACACATGGCCTGCAACCAAACATAAATGGGGACATGCCAAGTCACATGCGATTTTTGTCAAGGAGCGTGGGGTAGATCACGTCCAATTATTACCCAATTTATTGCCAGCTTCCAATGGAGACCCTACATTACTTTCTTCGCAATTGCATTATGGCGAATTGTACTTCAAAGCATCCTTCCACTATTCCACACTCCATACTTTTGTAGATGGACCAATAATAAATATTCCTAGCTAACGCAATCCATAATTATAATTTTGAATATAAAATCAGAAAACAATAGGCCAGAAACAAGAGAAGAGGAGAGAACACAAAATATTTGGGTGGTTTGGCCTCAAAGGCATGTATCCACCGTTTGGAAGTGTCCAAATTAAAGGCATCACCCCAACTACTGCAAAGGGTGTTACTGTCGGGTTGTTGTTTCATTGTTTTACTAATTGTTCAGTTTAATGGTTGTTTTACTGGTTTATTATTGTGGTGCGAGTAGAAATCTATCTTATTGACAAAACAGGTCATGTTAAGTCATATTTATCTTTTTTTATGTTGTTATTTGGACAAAATTAGGTTTATTTCTTTTAAGAGTCTTGTTGACAGCAAATTAGATTGTTGAGTCGTGAATCATACGTAAGTCCTATTCTTATGGGACTCTATTTTCTATTATATTATGTTCTTTAAATACCGCATTAGTTTGGTAAAAAGAAAGCAATCAAGAAAAGTACCAAACATTATGTTTGTAAGAAATGAGAGCACCTCTAACTGCTGCTTGTAAAAAGCCTAAAAACTCTATCAAATCTATCTTTCATCTCCTACCATATCTATCATTCTTGTTAAATTCTCACTCACATTATGTACGCAACATATGGGTGATTGGACCACTCGATTTGGTGGTTGCAGCCACCCGTTGGCATGTGAAAGGCGTAAAAAATATGACAAGGCAAGTCAAATAAGGTAGGCTCTTAATAAAGAAAATATAATCAACCTAATAAGACATGCACAGATTTTTTCTTTCAACATTTATTTTCTAATGTTTGTTGCATAATTAGGTCAAATCATAAACCAATCAAAAGACTTTTTGGGCTAATTTTAACTTATTTCCATTGCCGCCAGAGGCGGTGGTTTGATGGTCTTAGAGCATTTTTAGCAGTTTTCTTATCATTTTTCTTACATTTAAAGATTCAAACTATTTTTTATTTTTTTTTATGTCAAAATACACTCCAATAATTTTTCTTAATCATTCCCTATATCATTAAAATATTTATTTTTTTTAATTATATTATATACATGAGAGGAGAGATGAGAGAGAATTGTTAGAGGAGAGAGAGGAGATCAGAGAAGAGAGAGAATCATTTTTTTATATTTTAATAATAATAAGGATTGCAATAGTGGAACCCAAAACATTGGGTTTTACAGTAGCAATTCTAATGTTTAGGGTTCATTTAGAGAGTCTGTTGTAGGATTTTTTTGCGATTTTTAAAACATATTCCCTAAACTTAGGGAACAGACTCTCTATAAGGGAGTTTACTGGGAATGCTCGGCAATATTCTCATTGAATTTGAATAATGCAAGAGCATGGGTTCGACTCTTGAATATGATAATTCTCATGCTTATTTGTATTATCCCCTTGAGTCCCATCAATGCCCTGGTGAGGCGGTCATTGAGTTATGGATCGGTTGGTATTGAGGGTGTGCCTAAGATTTTCGCCGTCTAGGTTTCTCTTGATCAGTTTTCTCCGGATTAATGTTACTATGGTCACGTCCAACTAGAATAACCACAATTGGTCTCATCTTCTAACTAAAAAAAAAAAAAACTTGTTTCCATTGTGGACTGACTCCATGAAAAAAATCAACAAATTTACATTTCCCTTTTTTCCTTGGTGTATATATATATATATATTAATCTCATGGATATTTTATAACAACAGTAAAATTATTTAGGCATGGACTAATAATATCACATATTGAAAAACCATGGACTAGTCAGTAGTCATCTCTGTCTAGTTGTCTGTACTTAAAATTCTTGCCGGTCCACATCTGGCGGATGCCATGATGGTCGACTAGAGCAGCCAGAGCCTTGGGAAACACAACAGGAAGTATGAGGAGAGAGTATATATTTAAATATTCGTGCTGCAAAATGCAAATTATATCCTTTTTGGGAGATGGATATTTATTATTTGTTATTGTTGGAAAACAAACAAATTCCAATATATGTTTATATGTAGGAAATTTCCATTGCTAACCCCATACAAATTTATTAGGGTTGTACAAATCCATTTCTGGTTATAAATCCTTGGATCCCCTTCCTGAGAACGACTTGCAGTTAATGCCTTGGAATCTAATTTTGCAGTCATTTGTCCAGGACCCCCCGGTGGTCCATTAATTTTGGCATTTTCAATCATTTGTTTGCTTATAAAACTCAATTGCATGAGTTAAATTTAGCAAGTGAGACGCAAATGTGTAAGCCCATTTCAAAAGTTAGCCCACATTGGACAAATCTCTCCCTCTCTCTTCCCAATAATCCAACTCATCTTATCTTTTATATCATAGAGAGATAAATCACCCTCAAGACTTATTAGGGGTAGTTTCAGCCACCACCTTTGTGCGAAGGAGGTGGCCGAAATCACCCCCAGTACCCACTGTGGGTGATTTCGGCCACCCCCTTTGTACCAAGAGGGTGGCTCGATGGCCAAGTAGTCACCTCCAATTTTTTTTTTTTTTCTTTTTTGAAAAAACTATTTTTTTTAAAAAAAAAAAATTAATTACATGATACGTGTCAACATTTGATTAGTGCTGACGTGACATTCGGTTAATTTTTAGATAGAATTTTAACAGAGGTACTATTTTCGTCTTTATGAAAGCTACAGGTACCTCCTGTGATACAAATTAAACTCTAGGAGGCAAAAAATAAAGAGTCCAAATCCTATAGAGTTTTTAGCATTTAACCCGAAAAAGTATTGAAAGATTTCATGTAATGCTTTATTGGGTGGATATAAATAATATAATTCACCTAGTTGCTAAATGGTAGCCTTTTCCAAAAAAAAGAAAAAAAAGAAAAAGAAAAAAAGAAGAGTAATGCTAAAAGCTATTACGTGAAAAAGTGAGCATCTAAACGTATGTATAGCATTTTTTTTTTCTCGTTATAATTCCCCACCCTTCCAAAAAAAAAGAGCTTGGGACATAAAATGTTATAGAGGACTCAGAATGTTTACAATATTTAGAATATGATTGCATGTGAAAGGCTATCCAGGCTTAAAGAAAGAGTGAAAAATATATCATAGATAAGATAGAAGAGCTTAAAATATATTTTGTAATTCGACTTGCAGACTGCCAGTTACATGAAGAGATAAGAGTTATGATCTAATTATTTTCCATGTGTGCTTTTGTCCTTGACTCCTATTATTACTCCCATTTGAATGGTCGGAGCTGATATGCTCATCTACCCCCTCTTCCGATTAATTTTATAAGTTACTATTGTGCTTCTTTAAGAATTAAATAATTTTTAAAATCATAATTTGATTAAAATTCAATAATAATTAATCGTAAGGTCAATAATAATTTTAAAAGCAACATCATTTATAGAGTGACATAAGAGTAATTTTTAGCATTATTCTCCTCTTTTCTCCTCCCTTCAAAATCCCAAACTCTCTTTTACTTCAATTATCACTTTTAGCTCGAAAGAAGTAATAAATAATAATAATAATACATTTTCTTAAAAGATGTGTCTTTTAAGAAATTATAGCAAGAATAACTTTTAAAATCACATAAATATAATAATACATTTTCATGTAAACTATAATAAATACATGAAAAGGTAACTCCATATAAATAATAATAATAATAATAATAATAATGTATAACATTACTCTCTCCGTGAACCTTTTGTGTAGCTTAATAGTCACGTGTTCCTTTCAACATTCCGTAGATTAATGAATGCCACAAATAAAGGCGACAACTTTTGGTTATGATGAGGTTGAAGAAATTCTTTAGCCTTTAGAGTTAGACTGGCACCCATATCCCTAATCCCTATGCCTTTAGCAAACAATTGATGGTGGCCTTTGGTGGGCCGTGGGCGTGGAATAATTATGACTTTTAGGCCATCCCAGTACTCAATGTTGGTGGACTTTTGGGCCGCACTAGATTTTTAACACTGACGTCATTTAATTTGTTACACTCCACTCCATCATGCTCTATTCATCTCACCCGTTCAAATTTCCACGTCTAATCGTGGAATATTGTTACTATACATCCAAACCCCTTTTTTTAAAGACATTTGAGACATTTGTCCAAAAAGACACTCATTTTGTGATGGTTTACGTGGGATTGCACATTGTTTGAGTGTGAAAAATATAACGTATTTATATAGAGTAAGTTATCTTTAAATAGTATGAAGTATATTTTTTTTGACATGTTCATACAAGGAAAGGAGGAGGAAGAATTTAAACTAGTGATCTCTGCTTCATTAGGCGTAGTTTACAGCCGATTGAGCTACCCCTTGAGAACTAGTATGAAGTATTTTAAAGTAAATCTATTAATAAAATTGTGCCGAATGACACTCAAAGCAGATAATGTTATAGTACTCGGATCGAAAGTATTACATATGATATTTATCGGAGATTTCTATTGTTAAATAAAAAAACACACCAAAACAAAAAAAAAAAGAAGCATAATATCTTAATATTAAATATAAAAGTAATATGAAAATATACAAAATAGAAAGAAGACAAGAAAGGTAAAATCCTATTCTGATCACAAACTTTTCATAAAGACAGAACGTTCATATCATAAGTTAAGACAATTTTGCAAAATATATTTGTGAGAAAAAAAATATCGTTTTCAAAAATTGATATGAAAGACTTTTGATACTAAAAAAAAAAATAGAGAGAGAAAAATGGTAAATTAATATTAAACTTGTCCTAACCCACAGACATGTTTTTTTTTTTTTTTTTTTTTTTGTTTTCTTCCTCCTTTGTCTTTTATGGTCTTTTAGATAAACCTTTTAATATTACAATATTCCTAATTTTCTGACCTTACGTCAACCATATCTCTTTGCTTCCAATCTGACCGCCAATAACGCACCGAACCCCGCATCGAATAACAGCCGTCGATTGTAGAGATCGGCGCTACACATCGTCACTAGGCGACAAAGACGACGTGTCAAAAGCGCAGGGCAACAACATGATGTGAAGTATTTCCCCGACAAAACAAAAGGCGTTAAAACGAGTCTGTGGGGCCCGCATAAGAAGAAAGTATCTTCGCTTGGCCGTCGGTTTCTGGAGTGGGGCTCGATGGTCAGCTTCTCACCGGCGGGCAGGAGTAGTGCTCCTAGAGGTGGAAGAGACCTCAAGACACGGTGTTGGTTTGGATTCCGGAAATGCCCTGGTTTTGTGAGAGAATAACGAGAATGCCAACCTTTCACGAGCCGTGTACGGTCTAGGATGGCTCATTCATCTCATGCCATGTATCAATGTGTTTATTTATTTTTTCTTATTTTACTTGGCAAAAGGGATGTATTATTGTCTTGAACTTAAAACGATATCATGCAATAATCATATATAAAACCTGTGTTCCTCTGTGATATTCATCGTTCTATTTGATGTCATGTAGCTTTTTGGTAAATTCAACTTTAGCTCTCAATTAACTTTTCAATAGTGATCGGACATGGATGAGGGTGTCACTTTGGAGTTTATAGAACAGTGCAGTACTGCAGGACATGATGGGTGAAAAATAAAAAGATTTCACATGAAATACTTTTTAACAGAAAGACAAAGTCCCTGTCGTTGGTGTGGTGTGGTGTGGTGTGGTGTGGGGACATTACCTTTATATTATTAAGAGATTCATGGTTGGACCGAAATAGAGCTCATGCATGGGGCATTCATTACCTTTAATAAGAATGGCATATTCATATTATTATGTCCTTTTTGTTATCTATTTGAAAACAAAACGGGGGAAGTGTTAAGATTTAAAATCTTCTTAAACTAAGGTATTCAATTTATAAAATTAAAAACTAGGGTCTTAATATCAAAATGATAATTGATAAAATATAACAACTTTTCTTTAATACGAAAAATGAAGTAACACTTACTTGGGCATTATAGTTTGGATGAAATTTCTTTCAACTTACTCTAATAATTGCCAAATATCTTCTAACATGTTTGAATTTTTAGGTTAGTAGAATTGTAGTAAATTACTGTTAAAATAAATATCTGCATCTTACATGTTATAAGACGCTTAACATTTATTAGAATGTGTCGAAAAAAATTTCATTCAAACTAGCTTAGAGTAAATTTCACAATAGTGAGATTAACATACCTTACTCAAACATATAGTATCGTAGTAGCATGGAGAGCTAGAGATGACATAATTGTGAATGTACAATTTTTTTCTTTGAAGCATTTATAGCATCCTAGTAAAAAAAAGCCAAAATGTTAGAAGAGGGTTATAAAAAGCTATCCATTACTCTCTCTCTCCAGCTTTTATTTGCTCTTGTCTCACTCTAGAGTCTAGACTTTCAATAATTATGTCATTTCGTTAATCAATTAGCTAAATGACATTTGAAAGATGCTTAACGAGCCAAAAATACTTTTTGAAAATTGAACATCTTGTTTACTTGTTTTCAAACACAATAAGATGGACAAAAAAAAAATAAAAAAATAAAAAAAACAGAAGAAGAAAAAAACACAATAAGAATATAAGATGGACTAAAAAGCGAAAAGACTAAGATAACACGATGAACCGGAGAGTCGAACCAAGGACATACAGACCGGACCGGTTTTCATGACACGATGTTGAAGAGACAACGGTAGCGCGGGGCAGTCCGAGGAAAATGGTCACGTGCTGCGCCGAATCAGAGCACCTTCTCATTAATAAACGGAAAAATAGCAGTTAAAAGGTTTCTTAAAAAACAGTAGCTCAAAAGAATGGTAGTAACCGAAAATAAAACAAAAAGTCGTGGGGAAATCCGGAAGGAGCAAAAATAGTTGAGTTTGCGCGTTCAAGTTCTTGTTGCGTGCTCTTGATAGGGAAGCCAAAAACGTACACACAGAGAGCGAGAACCGGGGGAGAGAAAGTGCGAGAAACTCAGAGGGAAAATTGTTGCAGAGGAAGGGCTTGTTGTCGTTCCCGATCTTCTTCCCGCCATTGCTTAACCCTCTGCAACCACATTTTTCCATTTGACCTCATTTCCTCATTCATTAGCCTCCAAAACAAGATTTTCTCAAACGGCGGGAGAGCGCGGAAGCCCGTACAGCTAGGGCGTAAAAGCGGAGCAATAGCACTTGTGCCTGGTGCGACTCCAAATTCAAGGAAGGTTTGGGGCAATTGAGACCGAGATTGGATCGAGTTTGTTTGGATTGGAGGGATTTATGGTTTGGTCGCATTGGGTGGTGCTTGTTGTTGAGGGAATTTAGGGTTTATTAGCTGAGCCTCGGATCTCTGTCTCGTCAAGTTTTCGTACGCAAATGGTATTCGTCTCTCTAGCTTCTTGGCATTATCTTCCTCTCCAAGTTTTCAGTTTGTTTCTTATCTTTGTTGAATTTTGTACGTCTTTTATTTGTTTGCATTAATTTATGTTATTTTTCTTAGCTTAGAATGACCAATCTATGCTTAAGTTTGAATTGTTTCTGTGATTAGTTGGCAGAAATTACGACCAAGTTTATAGCTTTGATAGGTATTGAGAAAGCTGATATATCTGTATGTTTAAAAACAAAGAAAAAGAAATGTGGTTTCTGTGTGGAAATTTTTGATATATCTGTATGCTTACAAAATTAAGACATATCTTTTTTTTATTTTTTATTTTTTATTTTTATTTTTTAATTTTAATTTTTACATTACAAAAAAAGAGTTACCCAAGTGTAAAAGTATCAGATAGTAGTCGGGGAGCTAAATGTCTACTCAGTATCAAACAGTGCTGTTTCCCCCCTTTCTTGTTGTGACAAATAATGCTATTTAGTTCTGGCATATGTTGGGTTTGATGATATGTCTTGTTTAATCGCATTGGGTAGCATTTGGTGTGATTCTATGGTTCTTGTTGAAAGTTGTGTATATAGAACCTGCATTGTTGTTGCTGCTGCAGATATTTGGATTTGGTAAACCTTACATCAACATGGCAAGAGTGCATTGCACTAGTGTTTCCTTGAAGTGCCTAGCCATCTGTGGACTTTTCTATAAACTTAAATACTACGAACAACTGACAAAGTGATTTATTAACAGTATTAGCATTAAAAGTGCTGAGGTGCTTCATGGCAAGCTGCATCATACTTTGGTTTACCTGGTTTAAGACGATTTCCTTTGAATGTGGAACTGCATTTTTAAATTTTTTTTTTTTTTTTTAATTTTTAATTTTTAATTTTTTAATTTTTATAATGTATAGTGATTTCATCTAATGTGCCATAAGGGGCAAAAGTCAAGTGAGAAAATACTTCAGGACTCAGATTTTATTGTTATATTTATTTTAGCAGATTATGTAATGAGATGTTTAGAAAAGCAAACCTTTAAGAGGCTGCTCTGAAATTATTTTATCTTGCTAAAAGTCTCATTTGATAATGATTAACCATCAGTCAAATTATGGTAAGTGTTTTTGTTAATTTTGCCGAGGGAGGCAAAGGGACTCTCCAGTTTTGTATGTATTTGGATTCCTATACATTCTTGGTTGCTTTCTTGCTGCTATCCTCACATGTTGCTTTCTTGCATCCAACTCATATTTGATGCCATCGTCCATCTTGGAAATTTGCTATTTTCACAGTCTGCTCTTTTCAATAGATGTGCTGATGATGTAATTGACCACACAGGTTACTCAAGCCAATTTAGTGGTTGGATCTCTTGTTTGGGTGGAGGATCCTGAGGTATCTTGGATAGATGGTGAAGTTGTGGAAGTTAATGGTGAAGATTTAAAAACAAACTGTACGTCAGGGAGGACGGTGAGTGCTACTTCTTATAATCTATAAAGTTAGTCTTAGAACTGTGGGATTTTTGTTTATCGATAAAGAAATTTTGATTTCATTATATTGTAGTGTTTGTTGTTTCTATATTGAGTTTATTCACATGCTTAAAATCTGCATGGGATAATTGACGCTGATTTATTTGTGCATTTACTGGTTTAGTACCAACTGAGTGGTATAAGACACATTCCAGGGAAACATTTACTTGAAGTTTAAGAAATGTTTGGGGTAGCATTTATTCTCGACCAAAACTCTTTAAAGGTTAGAAAAATTAATTCATAGTTGTCAAAATGCCAAGGTGAGAGATACCATATTTGAGGTGGGAGATGGATCAAAGGTTAGATTTTAGCATGATCTTTGGTGTGGGGATATGGCCCTTAAGGATGTCTTTCCAGTTTTATTTGGTATTGCTTGTGCAAAGGACACTTTTGTTGCAGCTCACTTCGAATTTTTTGGAGGTGCCATTAAGTGGTACTTGAGCTTTGCTAGAGCGGCTCATGATTGGGAGGTGGATGCCTTTGGTTCGTTCTTTAGGATGCTGTATTTAGTGAGAATGAGACGGTAAGGAGAAGTCAAGTTGTGGTGGGTCCCTTCCAAAAGAGGGTTGTATGGTGTTAAATCCTTCTATAGAGTCATGAGTTGTCATGATGGCTTCCGTTTTCCTTGGAAGAGTATTTGGCAGACTAAGGTTCCGTTGAGAGTGGCCTTTTTTTGCGTGGTTGGCGGCCCTAGGAAAGATCCTTAGCATGGATAATCTTTGGACGTGGCACATCATTATGGTTGATATGTGTTGCATGTGCAAAAGGGGTGGGGAGTCTGCACTCCGCAGACCATCTCCTTCTTTATTGTGAGGTTGTTTGTGCCATTTGAAAGGTTTTCCTTAGTCGATTTGGGTTGTCTTGGGTTATGCTTAGATGAACAATCGATTTGTATGCTTGTTGGTGAATTGCCGACAACACTTAAGAGTGCTGTTGTATAGAAGATGGTGCCTTTTGCGGTGTCTTTGAATGGAAAGGAATGATAGAAGTTTTGAGGACCACAAGAGGACTTTGGAGGAGATTAAGTATTTATTTTTCAACACTTTAAATCTTTGGACAGATGCTTATGTTTCTTCTGTGGTGATTAGTTATCATGATTTTCTTGTTTATTTTGTCTCTAATAGTTAGGTGACTTCTCCTGTATACTTTCTGTGTACATGGGGGCATCTTACGCTTTTAATGATATCTTGATTGCTTATTAAAAAAATGCCAAGGTGATATTTCACAATGGTGGCTATATATTGCTTATATTAAGATGTTGTCAGCGAGTTATCCCTTCCTTTTACTTTTCATGGCTATATTCTTTGTCATTTATTACTTTTGAAGAATTCAATTTAACTGTAAAGTTCTCCATTGCGGTTTTGTTTGTGACTAAGAAATTATCTCTGAAACGTAGGTCTAAAAAGTTCTTACATTGCCTATCATCTTTCCAGTGCAAGAGAAAAGCTACCTGAAATCTCCATTTACTAAGAGAAGCGGTTTTCATTTCTTCTCTTGGGAGGCCACTGACCTGGAAATATTCACTTTTCCATTCTTCTTATTTTACCCAAGTATTTTAGACTGAGCATATCTGCATCAAAACTATGATGGTTAAGGTTCATTTGAAGTTCTTCTCTCCGTGATATTAACAGGGATCATTGTATGTTTATGTAATACAGTGCCTGCATCTTTATATTTTGTATTTTGTATTTTGTATTTTTTTTGTCCTGTTGGTGGTTTTTTTTCTTCTTCATAGTTACTCTATATAAAAGATTGAGATAAAGTCTATAGCGTTACTATTTGTTTATGTTGTAGGCTGTGGCTAAAGCATCCAATGTCTATCCGAAGGATCCTGAATTTCCTCCATGTGGTGTTGATGACATGACGAGGCTGGCTTATCTGCATGAACCAGGGGTTCTGCAGAATTTAAGATGTCGCTATGATATAAATGAAATATATGTGAGTATTAATCATAAGTTTCATGTTCCCACTCTTCTCCTCCTGCTTTTATTGTGGCTATATTCATGTTGAAATGGATGGTTCTTTATTGAGATCAACTGCTTCAAGTTGTTTCCATAATAATGCATTCCTTGGTCATCTTTATATGTGTCTAAGAAGTGTGGTTGTGTATACTTATTTGTTGTTCACATCATATGTGTCAACTTATTTTTTCCCAATCTGATTTTCAGAATTATATCTCTGGCAGTTCAAGTGTGGAAAGCTAAACTTTCTGGTGGTGTTTGCAGACTTACACAGGAAACATATTGATAGCTGTCAACCCGTTTCGAAGGCTACCTCATTTATATGATAAGCATATGATGGAACAGTATAAAGGGGTGGCTATAGGTGAGCTGAGCCCACATCCTTTTGCTATTGCGGATGCTGCGTACAGGTATCTGTCCTATACTGGTGTCAAAAATTGTTGAAGTTCTTGATGATATTTAATGTGCCTAAAAAAATAAAATAATTGTAAATGCAGATTGATGATGAATGAGGGAATAAGCCAGTCAATTTTGGTTAGTGGGGAAAGTGGAGCTGGTAAAACAGAAAGTACAAAAATGCTTATGCGTTATCTTGCCTATATGGGAGGCAAAGCTGCAGCTGAGGGTCGACGGTCTGTGGAGCAGCAAGTTCTAGAGGTAAAAAAAGTATTTACTTATCCAAATAGGTGTGTCAAAGGTGATACTTCTGATGTTGCTTTCTGGGGTGTCATGACTCTTCCTTTGAAAGGGGATCTTTGAGTGATAAATTCTAGTATGTTTTCTGTTTTTCTTCTTTTTTATTTGGCAGTCCAACCCTGTTCTAGAAGCATTTGGTAATGCAAAGACGGTCAGAAACAATAATTCAAGGTGGGAAATCCATTGCTCAAGTCATTCATACTTTTTTTGTTCCTTCTACTTTTATGATCTGTTATATCGTCTATTTGATTGGTTAAATTCTGCCCTAAATGAAGTGTAACACATTTGCAGTCGATTTGGTAAGTTCGTGGAGATTCAGTTCGACCAAAGAGGCAAAATTTCTGGAGCTGCCATCAGAACATATTTACTAGAACGATCTCGTGTTTGTCAAGTGTCTGATCCTGAACGAAATTATCATTGCTTTTATATGCTTTGTGCTGCACCACCAGAGGTAAATTGGTCTCTTGCATGTGTATGGAATTCTGTTTGTGGAGAAATTAAAGTCTGCTGCCATGCTCTGGTATTGGATGTTGTAGAACAAATTCTTCTTTGAGTGAAACTTTTTATTCAGGTTAAAACCAAAACAATGATCAATGTGCTAACTCATGAAGAGTCCCCAAACCACAGTAATATTTAACTCACGAACTTTCTTGGGCAATCAGTCAGAGACAGATGTAATCAGTCAGACAGATTTGTCGAAGCGATCAGAAAAAGATCATCTTGAGTATCTTCTAGAGGGATTTCTTATTTGAGGAGCACTAAATTGCTCCCAAGTCATTCTACTATTCTAGGCATGTAAGATATCCCATGTTTCGAGATAGTGTCATAATCTTTTCTGATACCAAAACTGCTATATATAGGACAGCCGTTTAATTTGGATATTAGTTTTTCTCAATATAGGTGAGCTACAAGGTTTTAGATTTTCAAGTTTGTTGATTGGAAGGCTAGCTTAAGGATTAAGGAATGTTTGGAATTGAATAATATAAGAAAAATAAGCATCAAAGGTGTCGTTTGGGGGTTGTGAACAGTTCCCGTGAATAGTAACTTGATCTTTTCTGGGTTTCTTTTGCTAATTTATTGTGGCTATGTTGGGGTTTATGAAATAGGTTTACTGGGAGAAACTATGCTTGATAAAGGTTCAGACGAGTTCTGGTTGTTGATTAAATTGAAGGAAAAATGAGAAGAGCAAGTTGAAAGAAGATATACGAAACCTCTGAATCTCACCAAAGTCTTTTAGGAGTCATCTAGAAAATTTTCATGGAGTCTCATTATTAAAAGGAGAGCAAACACGCTGAAACTTCGTTATAAACATTTCCCTCATTTGTAAGAGTTACATCAATATTTATAGACTTCTTGTGCTCCTGACCCTAGTAGGATTTAAGACTAGTACAGGAAGTTCTAGAACCAAGCTTAAAACTACGAATAACCTATGGAGCTCTTGTATTATGCCTAACTAATCTTAATCAATATTCTTTAGTTCTAAGCTTGCTTTTCCTTTTTTTGTTTTTTGTTTTTTTTTTGAGCTTCTTGTGTCCTGCATTGGTTGCTCATCTATCTGATATTTTGAGTTCAGGAGCACTTCTGAAGGCCCTCTAGGTCTTCTTATTTGTTTGTGTTATAAATTTCCTTCAGAGGTTGCATTGCTCATGTCAAGCCTTTTTAATCCCCCCGAGTGCGAGTTTTAGTCTCATTAGAATATGCTCCCCTAACAGACCTGAGAAATGATAAAAGGCTATTTTATCACCCTTTGATTGACCAAGCATCCTTGTTATCAGTATAAATTTGTAGTTTGCTTATTGAACATTCATCAAATGAAGGGTTATCTAATTCTCAAGAGGCTGGGAAATGGAAAAAGTGAAATATGTGGTATAGCTATAAAATTTCTGAATTCTTGTAGATTTTCTTAGCGCCACAATTCATGCTATAATTTGTTCTCTGTTGGATTGGTTGAACCCTAAGTTTGATTCCATTTCCTACATAGAAAAAGAGTTTCTGTGGTGGCATTTACAGCTTTTGTTATTAGAAACTATGACGCACTAACTTTAAATTTTATGTCAAGTTGGTTACCTGCTTAGTTTCTGTTTAACTCTAAATGAAATAATCAAAATTAATTGAATTTCTCACATGTTTCATTGTGTCTCTGCTATCAGGATGTTGAGAGGTACAAATTGGGCAACCCAAGAACATTCCATTATCTAAATCAATCAAATTGCTATGAGCTGGATGGAGTGGATGATTCTAAGGAGTACCTTGCAACTAGAAAAGCTATGGATGTTGTTGGGATCGGTTCTGATGAGCAGGTACTATTTCTTATTAGTTTTTTAACAGGAAATATTTATATGAGAAACTCTACTAGAATTTCTTGTTCTCAGGATGCAATATTCCGAGTTTTAGCTGCAATACTCCATTTGGGCAACGTTGAGTTTGCAAAGGGGAAAGAAATAGATTCTTCTGAACCCAAAGATGATAAATCTTGGTTCCATCTCAAAACAGCAGCTGAACTTTTCATGTATGTGATTCTTCATCACTAGTGGCAATGAAGTTATTGGTAATTTCTTAGGGGATAATTGTTTACAGTAATGTCTGGAATGTGAAATGCTAATCCATAATCTGCATTTTTTGTTTAGGTGTGATGAGAAGTCTCTTGAAGACTCATTATGCAAACGTGTGATTGTGACGCGTGATGAGAACATAACAAAATGGATTGATCCAGAGTCTGCAGCACTCAGTAGAGATGCTTTGGCAAAAATTGTTTATTCAAGGTTATTTGATTGGTAGGTTGCAATATACTTCATAGCTCCATCATGAATGATCTATTCTGTCCGTTAGTATATCTTCCTTCTTTCTTTTTGATTAAATGTTTTGAGCACTTGTTGACCCAGGCTCGTGAACAAGATTAATAATTCTATTGGTCAAGATCCTGATTCAAAAAACTTGATTGGGGTTCTCGATATTTACGGATTTGAGAGTTTCAAGACAAACAGGTGCTTAACCGGTACGCTTTTATTTTTGTTATTCATGGAGGTTAATTTGTTGCAAAGCAACAGCTGGGAATCCCAGTGATGATCTGATGGGGATGCCTAACTAGGATAGTTAAACTTTGTGGCCTTGATGACATTTGTATGTTAATTTGGTGACTCATCATATTTCTTGTTCATTTAAACAACCACTATATGTGTGGTATTTGTTTGGACGGTGGCTAATGACATGGATATGTTAATTATGAATGATTTGTTTATGTTTTGTTGTATAGATATGTAGTTACAGTTTTATGATTTGATGTTTGTCATATTTTGAGTTTGGCAGTGTGTAAATGTTAATTGGCTCTGTGCAGCTTTGAGCAATTTTGTATCAATTTGACGAATGAAAAACTGCAGCAACATTTCAACCAGGTTTGAGGATGAAACATATGCCAAGTGTTCTTTTGTATTCCTGGATCTCCTTAGTTGCTTCTAACTTAATTTAACATCAATTTGTGTTTTACAGCATATTTTCAAGATGGAGCAAGAGGAGTATACAAAAGAAGAAATCGACTGGAGTTATATAGAGTTCATTGACAACCAGGATGTTCTTGATCTCATTGAAAAGGTATGTTAGTTTCTCCGCTGCCATAAATTTTGCTTCAGCTTGCCATCCAATGTTGAAATATATTGGATTCTTTATGATTTAGGTTTTTTAGGTGTATCATTTTGTTATAATAGCAGTGTATTTGCTGCAGTTGTGTGTTTGATGAAAGGTATAGCCCAAGTTTTAATGGTTTTGAGCTCTAATGCTATGAGTTTAACCTTTGGCTTTTGAGATTGTCTCTTGGTTTGATATCGGCTTCCGGACTCTTTTATTTTTTCAGATTTTAGGTTTTAGCTCTTTAGGGTCCTTTTGTGTATCTTGCGCATACTTGAGCTGTACGCTCTGTCCTTCATGATGAAACTTGTACTTATCATCTGTATGATATTTCTTTGGTGACAAAGTTGTTTCCTACTTTCTTTCCTTCTTCAAAATCTTCCCTTATGGTTTACTTAATTATTTATTTTTGGGATAAATGCTAAATTGGTCATTGTGGTTTGGGGTTGTGACAAATAGCTCACCAGGGTTTAAAAAGTGACCTAATACTCTATAGGGTAAGCAAAAAAAAAATAAAAATTCATGCCATTAGAAAAGTTAATAAAATCTGTTAATGTCCCACATCAATACCAATCATATTGTGACATGGGTTACTTATAATATAATAAATATAAAATATACATATAAAAAAAGAACAAGAAAAAAAGAAGAGAAAACAAAGGGGGTGGTTGAGAAGCCTTCTTTGCAGCTCCAGCAATGACAGGTTGCAAAAAAGTGGTGGGCAGGCCAGCTCTCTCTTGAACCATTGCTTTATCATACGAAGAAGTATGGTCCCAATATAGGAAAAGTGAACAACAACCAGAAACAAAACTCAATGATGCTTAGAAAGAAAAAAAAAATGGAAAAAGAGACTTTAAAAGCAAATGGGGGTGGGGGGAGCTGGTTTGAGCCAGAAGAAGAACAGAGTTGCAGATTTCAACATACACATGGTTTGCTGGCAAGTGCACCAATTTGACAAATTCCAGCTTCTGCTGCTTGCACAACTTGAGCTGATTTGCTGATCCCATCACCATATCTGTTTTTTTTAATATATTTTATATTTGTTTTTTTAATATATTTTTATTTTATTATAACTGACACTTGTCACAATGTAACACATAATTGGTGTTAATGTGACACATTAACAGATTCTATCAACTTTTCTAGCGGCATAGACTTATTTATTTTTTGCTTACCCGAAAGGTCACTTTTTAAATCCGAGGGAGCTATTTGTTTCTCCAAACCACAGGGATTTAGCATTTTTCCTTTTATTATCTTTGAGTCTTAGTTACGCCCTCGTCTGCCCAATGATTGAAGGAATTTAAGCTAATGCAGTAGGTGCCAGTACTTGATACTAGCATGCTGCACTTATTTCCAATATCCATGGTTCTCCCCTACGTCCTAGTCTAAAGATTTCCTTTCTATTTTCTTCTTTTTCTTTCCACAAAAAGTTGGACATCTGATGGTTTGAGTTGTTTTTGTGGAAATGATCATTTTGTATGCTGGAATGTTTAGAGTACCATGTTACTTCCATGTATTTGACTTATGGTGGCTGTCTGGTTGCCTCTGAGTGCACATACATAATACACACACATGCATATATATGGCTGTATATTACTCCAGCCAATAAGGAGTCATATATATATGTGTGTGTGTGTGTGTGTATGTATATATACATGTGTGTACACACACACACATAACGAGGCTTTATCTTATCACGACTCTATGCTGGCTGAACATTAGTTGCTTTTGTGCAATTTTATCATGCTTGTCCATCTAGTTTTCTTGTTCTTGGTCTTGTGCCTCTTTTTTTTGCTTGTTTCCCCAGTGGGCGAGTTCAATTCTTTTTCATGGTCAGATTAAGGGGACTTGGGTAGATGAATGACATACATATACTTTTGTATTTCAGAAACCTGGTGGCATCATTGCTCTTCTGGATGAGGCTTGGTATGTTATAAGAGATAAAACAGTAATGCAATTACTGTTATTCCCTTCTATCTCATTTAGTTATGAAACAATTAATTTATTTGGTCCTTGCAATACTGTTTTTCAACTTGTCCTTTATTATATATATATTTTTTTGTGGTATCTGATGTAGCCCTTGTTATTCTTTGTAGTATGTTTCCAAGATCAACACATGAGACATTTGCAGAAAAACTCTACCAAACTCTTAAAGACAATAAACGCTTTAGCAAGCCAAAGTTGTCACGTAGTGACTTTACCATTTGTCATTATGCTGGTGATGTAAGTATCTGAAATTCATTTGGGCTTGCCCTATATATATATATATATATATATAATTTTATTTTTTAATGCGGTAAACTTTTGTTTTAGGTCACTTATCAAACTGAGCTCTTCCTGGATAAGAACAAAGACTATGTCATTGCGGAGCATCAAGCACTCCTGAGCTATTCCAAGTGCTCCTTTGTTTCAGGCTTGTTCCCACCTTTAGCTGAAGAATCTTCCAAATCATCAAAGTTGTCATCAATAGGTTCTCGGTTTAAGGTATGTTTCTATTGTATACATATGTGCAATTCAGTATAAATTCTTCCCATATTGTTTTCAGTCATCATAACCATTGTGTATTTTATATAGCAACAATTGCAAGCTTTGCTTGAGATACTGAGTGCCACTGAGCCACACTACATTCGTTGTGTAAAGCCAAATAATCTTCTCAAGCCAGCCATATTTGAGAATAATAACATCTTACAGCAACTCCGCTGTGGGGTAGGTTTCAATCTTTTCGTCTCATGTATTTTGGCTTACTAGTCTTTTTCCACAACCCCCCCCAACATTTACTTGTATTATTGGCTTAACAAATGTCATATTTCAGGGAGTCATGGAGGCAATTAGGATCAGCTGTGCTGGATATCCCACTAGGAAGACTTTCGATGATTTTTTACGTCGGTTTCGCATCCTGGCACCTGATGTTTTAGATGGAAGGTATTTTTTGGTCGTTTTATTAACTGGAGTTGGCGTTAAACTCTATAACGATCTAGGAAAAACGTTAGTCATATCTACGCTATCATTTCAAAATGACTATTCAAGTTGCAATTGGAGCTTCCTAAAATTACTTATAAAGTCCAGTTTTACCTAATAATGAACTAATGTGGTACTTAAGCACCTATGAGGTCCTTTATAGTCCACCTATTCTATGTGGGCAATTCATCTTCTCAATGTGGGACTAACTCTTTGGGGTGTCACAGATTCTTACTTTACTAACTCTAAATTCTTATTCATTTCAGCTATGATGAGGTTATTGCTTGCAAGAGGCTTCTTGAGAAGGTGAACCTTAGAGGCTATCAGGTATAAGTTCATAATTTCAGTGCTCTTTGTACTGCTTGAACATTCCAATAATAACAAATTTTGGATTTTCCTTTTCTGCATGTGGTTTGGGGATTGCCTGTGCAGAAAATGCTTGGCAGACCATCATTGCCTAGGTCTTGTGTTCTTGTTTGCATTATTGTATTGCAACTACATGCCACCATTAAAATCTACCATTTTTCTGTATTCATGCTGTTGTGGGCTGCTGTATCTCACATGATCCCATCATATCTAAGTTCACAGAAGTCAGGCTGACAATCTTTTGATCCCTTTCTTTTGCAGATTGGCAAGACGAAAGTGTTTCTTAGAGCAGGTCAAATGGCAGAACTAGATGGTTACCGAAGTGAGGTCTTAGGGAGATCGGCAAGCATCATCCAGCGAAAAATTCGCTCGTTTTTGTGTTGCAAAAGCTTCATCTTATTGCGGCTATCTGCCATACAAATCCAAGCCTTGTGTAGAGGTACTGTGTGATTCAAGAGAGTATTAACTTTCCAGGTTTAGTTGCCTAACAATGGAGATTTTTGTATGAATTAATAATATGTTTTCTTTGAGCTGATGCAGGACAAGTTGCACGCCAGAAGTATGAAAGCTTGAGAAGGGAAGGGGCTTCTTTGAAAATCCAGAGACATTGTCGCATGTATCTTTCTAGGCATGCTTATAAGAATTTGTGCTCTTCAGCTGTTTGTTTACAGACTGGTATGCGTGGGATGGCTGCTCGTAATGATCTTAGGTTGAGGAAGCGGACAAGAGCTGCAATTATTATCCAGGTAAATATCAGCAATTATTATCCAGGTAAATATCAATTTTTATTCAACCATAGGAGAGTTATCTGAATGTTCTCTACGTTTAGCTTTTTGTTTTATTTTTATATTTGGAACGATGTCAGCAGGATGCCTATCAATGTTAATTAATTTCTTCTCTTTCTTGTCTCATATGGGGTGCCATTTTTTATATTCCCCCTGCACTTGGCTTGCACCTTTTTGGCGTTTTCCACATCATTCTATTACGTCGATAAACAAATGAAGTTTATAAATTCTGTAAGCTGCCTAGCCAGGTTGTGTAATTAGCACTTGGATGAGTGATAGTAGTAAGTTTATCGCATTTGGTCTGGTTAGGGGAAATATCCTGAGTTTGTAAAATTTTTAATAGGGGATGATATGAGAGTGTACGGTTCGCATGATGTTTGGTGCAGCGATGTGGCATTAAAACAAGTATTTTCTGATCTGTTTTTAATAGCTGAGAATAAGGACGCATCTATTAATTCTTATCTGGGGTATTCAGAAGATGGGGTGAATCTCTCTTTTATGCCTCCTATATCCTAATCTTTTGGGAAAATAAATATTCTAGAACCCCCATGTTTTTTCGAATTTTCATTATAGACCTGAGTTTTCAATTTGGCCAATTTATTACCAAGTTCACAAAGATACTAAATCTAAGACTTCTAGTCATTTTACCTCAAATAAATAACAAAAATGACATGAAAAAGATTATTATACCATTCTCATTAAAAAATTTTAAAAAAATATAAAAAGAAAAAATGGGTCCAGGGCGGCCATGAGACACCCAATTGGGGGGTGGCTGCGAGCCACCCCACGACCACGCTATCCTCAATAAAAATTTAAAAAACAAAAAAGAAAAAAAAAAAAAAAGGTTTGGGTGGTTGTGAGCCACACCTCATTTGCCTTTGTTGTTTTTTGTTTTCTTTTTTTTAAAAAAAATTGGCCAATTTTTTTTTTTAATTTTACTTTTTTAAAAAAAATTGGCCAATTTTTTTTTTTTTAATTTTACTTTTAAAATTTTAATGAGAAGGGTGTAAAATTCTTATCACGTTAATTTTGTTATTTATCTGAGGAAAAAAAAAAAGGCTAGAGGTTTTAGAAAATCTTTGTAGACTTGTGTATTAAATTTACCAAATTGAAAACTCAAGTCGAAAATGCAAACTTCGAAAAAGTATTTGGACGGGGGGGGGGGTTGTTGGAATATTTTCCCTAATCCCTTAGTGTGTCTAGCAGTTGAAGGCTGTCTTGGAAGTCTTAATGAAATGAAAATTTTGACGTTCATTTTTTGTTGAGGTAGCTAAGAGGGTCCAATTTGGGGCAGTTTCCTTCGAAGAGTATTCAATGTAGCAAAGTTCATAGGAAAGCCCTTTACATTTATTTATTTTCTTTGGAAAACTATTTATATGAAGATTTTAGCATGTGGCACGTGTAAATCAAGTGGAGAGTGAATTGACCATCTATTTCTTCATTGCTTGGCTTGTGAATTGTGGTCTTTTGTCTTCTTATTATTTGGGGTTCAATTCATGATGCCCAAGAAAGTAGTTAAGTGTACTTCAGTTGGAAGACGACATGGTAGTAGTTTGGTATGCACTTTTTACCCGATATGGACTATATGGAGAAAGTAGAATAATCAAACTTTTAATGTTGAATGATTTACACTAGAGCTTAAATCTTTGGTTTTGAGATCATTGTACATGAGATTTCTTTAGTCCTTTTTCGAACTTGTAGATGTTTTGATAGTTTTGAGTTAATCTTTTGCATATCCTCGTACATAAGGGCTTTTATTCATTGGAATATTTTCTTTACAAGACCTATGCATGATTGGGAGGTGGAAGTGGTCTTTGTTTTCTTTGAGTTGTATTCTCAAAAAGTAAGGCAAGGAGGCGAGGATAAAATTTGTTAAGAGTCCTAAAAAGAAAATTGTTTGAAGTTAATTCTTACTATCATGTGTTATATATTCCGGTAAGTTCCCTCTTTTTTGGAAGAGTATTTGGAAAGTTAAGGCTCCCTCTATAGGGACATTCTTTGTGTGGATGGCGGCTTTAGGAAAATTTTTAACTTCGGATAATTTATGAAAGATGAATGTTATTGTGGTGGTGTGGTGCTGTATGTGTAAGAAATGTGGAGTCTATTGATCACCTTCTTCTTCATTATGAGGTTGCAACAGAATTGTAGAGTGCGCTTTTCCAATTGTTTGGTGTTGTATGGGTTATGTCTCGAAGGGTGAGTGAGTTGTTGGTGAGTTGGAGGGGACAATTAAAAAACCATAATTCTTTGAAAATGTGGAGGTTGGCTCCTTTGTGCTTAATATAGTGTCTTGGGAGAGTGGATCGTGAGATTGCAATGTTAGAGCTGAAGAGATGATGTTACAATCCCTTTATACATGGAGAATAGCATTGAATAGTTTGCCTATTTCTAATTTTTTTGAGTTTTTGGAATTTGTTCTTCTTTTTCTATATTTTAGGAGTTCTTTTGTATACTTCCTGTATGCTAGGGTTGTGTCCCTCTGCCTTTTTAATGAATTTGCATTACATATTAAAAAAATAAAATCTTATACCTATCAAACTAAGTATTATAGAGAAAGGAAGGAACCCACAATTATCGCTGGGGTTTCATATGAAATGAAAGGAAATATTCCATATTTTTGTTTTGTAGGGAAGTGTTAGATGTGCGATCTTCAAATTATTCATGTAATGATTGCAATTCATGCCCTATTCTCTTTTGGTGGGGGCACAATTCAAGATTCACTCTTTAAATACTATGATTATAGCCATTTTAATATCTTTGTTTTTGACATGTACTGGCAGTAACAGTGTAATCACATATAAAAAAATTTATCGGCAAAAGTAGCTTTATTTCACCTTTACATCTGGTGTGATCCACCTCTTTTAAAAAGTTCTACTTTTTCGGTTGAGTAGCATTCTTGACCGTGCTGAGGCATTTATTTTTTCTACCCTGGTTAACTGAGAGATCCATTACATTGCATTGGGGCTTTTATCCAAGGACACAAGTATACAAGAAAAACCTTTAAATTAAAAAGAAAAAATAAAATAATATATACTAATTCCCAAAGCTCAAAACATCCAAGAATTCAGAGAAGCCTAAATGCTAGGAAAAAAAGTGGAAAAACTGAAGCGCTGAGTCATTTGTTATGCCGTTTACAATTGTATGACATGGTTTGAGTCTTCTCCTGTCTTTTAGGTATATTATGCTCCCTGATTCTATGTGAGTTCATGTCTATCACAGAGTCAATGCCGAAGATACTTGACCCGACTTCATTATTTAAGGATAAAGAAAGCAGCAATTGCCTCACAATGTGCCTGGAGAGCAAGGGTTGCACGTAGAGAATTACGGACGCTTAAAATGGTGACGAACTTTTTCTTTGTTTCCTTGTTTGGTGAGAGCATGCTTGTTATTTAATATTTTCAAAACTCTTCTCACTAGGTGAT
The DNA here is from genome assembly GCF_901000735.1 of Corylus avellana. Lineage (NCBI taxonomy): Eukaryota > Viridiplantae > Streptophyta > Magnoliopsida > Fagales > Betulaceae > Corylus > Corylus avellana. The sequence goes on from NC_081544.1 coordinate 27,432,868, forward strand.
GTTTTCTAAGGTATTTGTGTCGATATGCTATTTACCATTAAAAAGGAAAAATCTTGACAAGTTTATATATTGTAATTGGTCTGGAATGACAAGTTTGTATTTTTAAAACTCAGTTACTCTGGTGCCTTGTGCTCGCCTTGCATTCGGTGGTCATATGTGGAAAACATCTTTTTATTCTAAATGTCTGTCCACAGGCTGCTAAGGAAACTGGTGCTCTCCAAGCTGCCAAAAATAAGCTGGAAAAGCAAGTTGAAGAGCTGACCTGGCGTCTGCAGCTGGAGAAAAGAATGAGGGTAATAATTTTCTTTATTAGATCAATCCACAATATTTTAATTTTAGCTGTCAATGACAAGCAACTGGAGAATTTATTTGGATACTAGCTTTTGGTTTTGCTGTGAATGTGTTTTTTTTTCCTGCTCAATGCTTTGGCTTCCCTTTCAATTTTAAGTGTCAATGGATTCAATTTAATGTAGAATTTATTCTTCTTTGTCAATGATAAGTTGCTTATATGGTCAAAAGATGCTGTAAACCAAATTGTGAAGTGATGACTTTAACATGGTGTCCTTGTTGTCTGCAAGGTCCTTGGTTCACTTTTTGGCTATCCCCATTCTGTTAATTCTGTTCTGCATGTGCAATGTCATTGGGATTGGGGTGTGGTGGGGGGGTGTTGGAACTTAAAGCTTTTGAGATTGATGGTCTCCCAATAACACGTTAATACCGTAAGAGATCTTTATCAATAATATTGATGTGCGCTTTCTTAATTAATTCCAATTACTTCTAAAAAAATAAAAAATATTGATGTACCACTGAAGCTTTTCGGATGCATCCTCTAACCTTCATAAGTGTGAAAAGGGGTGCACTTCTAATATGAACTTAGGCTACTGTCTGTGTTGCATACAAGTTGTATTTGTCAGAAAAACAACATGCTGGTTTCGGCCTTTTAAAAATGTTTCTAGATTTTGTACATTTTGTTTCTGTCAATACCGACACATTATTTACATAATTTACCTCTCCAAGGGGTTCTCTTCTACCTCTATTTTTACCTTTTGCTAAAGAAATAGTGTGTCAAATGAAACACAAGGATACTTCGAATGTGGTATTTTTTACACAGCGACTCTGTAAACTCTAAACTGTATTGTTTTTCTTGTTTCTAATTGATGTATCTATTAATTCAGGCTGATCTTGAAGAATCCAAAACACAGGAAAATAGAAAGTTGCAGTCTGCTTTAGAAGAGGGACAACTTCAATTTCAAGAAATTAAAGAACTACTTATGAAGGAACTTGAGGCTGCCAAGAAAACTGTTGAACAGGTTCCCGTTGTACATGAGGTTCCTGTTATTGACCATGAAATGTTCAGTAAGCTTACCGCTGAAAATGAAGAGCTCAAGGTAAGGTTGCAGAAATTCTGGTATGTTTATGTTGCTTCTGGAAAGACCTTATCTTGCTTCTGGAAAATAACCTTGGATTTTGATTGGAGGCAATGAAATGAGTAATTATGGATGTGGGGGGCGTGTTATAATTTTTCACATTTGATGATATTTTCCTGGCTGTGGCACTTTGTAGGCTCTGGTAAATTCTCTGGAAAAGAAAATTGATGAAACAGAGAGGAAGTACGAAGAAACAAACAGGGTTAGTGAAGAGCGGTTGAATCAAGCTTTGCAGGCAGAGTCAAAGATAATTGAGTTGAAGACTTCCATGCAAAGGTTCTTTTTATGAGTTTTCTACCTCTGTCAGTTGGTTTCAAGTGTGAATTATTGAGGAGCTGGATCAATTGGATATTTTCTTGATTGGCTTTGGTTGAGCTATTATGCTATGAATTGTGATTTATGGTTAAAAGATTATTTTAATTTTAACGATTGCTTAACTCTTTTCTCAGACTTGAAGAAAGACTTTCTGACATGGAAATTGAGGACCAAATGCTGCGTCAACAAGCATTATTAAATTCACCTGTTAGAAAAATGTCAGAACATTTAGCAATTACAAGACCTCTGCAAAATGGTCATCATGTAAGTGACGAAAATAAAGCCAGTGAGAGTTACTTCTATATACTGTTTAACTATTGTTAGCTACCCTTGTTATATATTCCTGAAGGAGTCTACTTTCTACAGGAACCACAAAGTGCTGCACCAGCAAAAAAAATTGGTACAGAGTCTTTGAGGAGATCACAAATAGAAAGGCAGCATGTATGAACCTGATAAAAAAAACTAGTGAATTGTTGATTGCTAAATTAATTAATTAGTTTTTAAATTTATTTTTATTGTTGAGATTAAATGGATTAATTCTGATATTGGTGTCTGGTGCAGGAGAGCATAGATGCTCTTATCAAATGTGTTACACAAGATCTTGGGTTTAGTGAAGGAAAACCAGTTTGGGCATTTACCATATACAAATGTCTTCTTCACTGGAGGGTATTTGAAGCAGAAAGAACTAGTGTATTTGATCGCCTTATTCAGTTGATTGGCTCTGCAATAGAGGTGAGTTGATGTGCATTAGAAAATTGTTGTTCTTTCCTTGGACAAGTAGAGATCAAAAGATTATTGAGTGTGGCAAACTGTGGGAGGGTAATCAGGTGAACATTCAACCTAGAAATCTGTTGTTTGGAATGATTCTTGATTGCTAAAATTTTCAATTTATTAGCTGGAGATATATACTTTCTTCTCTTTCTTTTTCTTTCTTTCAAAAGTTTAAAGAAAGTAGTGAATCAATAAAACAGTGGGGGCTTTAAAATGGCCCTGCTGCCCCGTGTAAAAAAAGATGAAAGGGAAAATTACTCTTACTACCTCTAAGGATCGCCTCAATTGTTGTTACATCCCCCCCCCCAAAAAAAAAAGAAAAAGAAAAAGAAAAAGAAAACTAAAAAAAGTTGCAATGTCCCCCTTAAACTATTTGCTCGTTTCACTTAGCCCCCCTTCATTAAGGTTTTTTCTTAAATATGACAGAAAATGTGCGTGACCCAAAATGGCCATAATACCCTTGTAAGATTTAAAAAAGAAAAAGGCAGGAGACCCACATGAAGGAGACCCACGGCGTCCTGCAAATATATATATTTAGAAAAAAATTAAAGGCATTTTGGTATTTTATGCATTTCAGGGGTATTTTGGTGTTTTTACACATCTCACCAATTTGAATAAGGTTTAGTTAGCTTTTCCTTGCCAAACTTCTTCCGATAGATCGAATAGGTGGAAGGTTCTTTCGCGCATTTTCTGTTCAAGTTAACCAAAAGTCCAAACGGTAGGGGGTTAAGTGAAAGGGGCTAATAGTTTGAGGGGTCAATTGCAACTTTTTTAGTTTCGGGGGCACCTTACAATTGAAATGATAATTGGAGGGGGATAAATGTAGTTTCCCCAAGATGAAATTTTATTGAGTTTGTCAACTTAAATATAACATGGAGCTTGCCTTTAATATTTCTTGCAGAACCAGGATAACAACAATCTTATGGCTTATTGGTTAACCAACGCATCTACATTGTTGTTCTTGCTCCAACGGAGTTTTACAGCCAGCAATGGAACTGCAGTGCGGAAGCCTCCTGCTCCGACATCATTATTTGGGAGGATGACCCAAGTACTTAAATGATTATTTATTTATAATATTTTTTGTGTACCTTTATGTGTTTATGCATGTATGCACACATTAACATATATTCAAGATGGCAGTGTAATGGTCATACAAAAATATTTTGTGATGTTAATGTTGTTACCCAGGGTTTCCGTTCTTCTTCAGCCAATCTTTCTGTTGGTCCAATGGATATAGTGCGTCATGTTGAGGCAAAATATCCAGCTTTGCTTTTTAAGCAGCAGCTAATAGCATATGTGGAAAAGATATATGGAATTATCCGAGAGAACATGAAGAAGGACATGTTACAAATAGTTCCTTCTTGTATCCAGGTATGACAAACTCAATTTTCCAACACCACAGGTCCAAAGCTGTACAATGACTTGTTTAATGATTTTTCATATTCTTTCAGTTGCTATATGGCTTTTTAGGAATGCTTTGAGACAATTAATGCTGTATTTGTACATGATTTTAGTGTGAATTCAAAGTTAGTTTATTTGTTTTCACATCACATGATCATCATATTTTTTTTCCCTGAACCTGGATTGCTTGTCTTTGCTTCTTTTTTTTTTTTTTAAAAAAACATTATACCCGGCCATAAGCATGGCATGACTTTTGTGGTAGGTCTGTTCTAGTTTTCTGTATATTTTTGTTACATAAGATGGTGAACATGTGAGCTACCCTTGCTGTATTGATGTATCACTGATTGGCATTTAAGTGTTGAGAATTACTTGCCTAAAATGTTGCGAATGTTGTCATTTAATAATTGAGTGCTAAGGTGTGCTGTGCTAGCTATAGCTCTATATGCTTTTTAGTTTGGTTAGTTACATCTTGGACTAGCGATTTTCTAACACCAGTTGTCTGTTATCTGACATTCCAGGCACCCAGAACATCAAGAGGAAGTATTTCAAAATCATCTGGACAGTCTAATAGCAATAGTGGCCCAGCTAGTCCCTGGCACAGAATCATTGAGAGCCTTGATGACCTTCTTTGTACATTAAAAGAAAATTTTGTATGGAATTACTTTTGACAACAAAGTAAATCATTATCCTATTTGTTGAATTTTGATGCATCATGAACTTATGGTCAACTTTGTTTCAGGTGCCTCCAGTTCTTGTTCAGAAGATATTCTCTCAACTTTTCTCATTTATCAATGTTCAGATCTTTAATAGGTAAATTGATGTTCTGTGTGTGTGTGTGTGTGTGGATATGTTGTAAGTTATAAGCTGTCAGTATAACTTGTGGATGCATTTTTGTTCGCTGCTGCAGCCTTCTCCTTCGTCGAGAGCGCTGCACATTCAGCAATGGGGAATACGTGAAGTCTGGGTTGGCTGAATTAGAACTATGGTGTGGCCAAGCAACAGAAGAGGTACTATTTCAGTATTGTGACTAGTGTAAGGCTTCATTTTGACACTTTTTTAAGAGTAACGCTACACTTACTCCCACTTCTCCACCTATTTCCCTACACCCACAGGTGGCTTTTAAAATCACTATTGGATTAAAATCCAGTAAGGATCCATCTCATATTTAATGGTGGTCTTAAAAGCTACCTATGAGTGTGGGTAAATGGGAGTAAGTGTAGCATTACTCATTTTTAAACCTCTGCCTTCCTCAATGGAGAATCCCCATATATGCCTGATTAGTATTAGCCACTTTGGATTCTCATTGATGCACTGGTAGAGCTGGGTCAGGCTATGGCTTAGTCGGATTTGAGGGAGCACTTGTGGTTCTCACCATCTAGGCCCTTCCTGCGGCTCTCAGCGGGTAGGTGTTACTATGGTCACGCCCAGGTAGGATAGCCACAATTGATCTCCCCGGCCTAACCTTTTTGCTAAAAAAAAAAAAAAAAAAACTCTGCCTTCCTCGTTGGCAGATCTTGGCAATAGCCTTCAATGAGCTGTGACTCAAATAACACTTCCTTCCTCATGGTATGGAGGGTGAGGTCATGGGTTCAAGACCTCAGTGAGTGGGCGTCTAACTCTTCAAAGAAAAAAATTGTATTTCTTATTGCTTGTTTGATGTTCCTGTTGTTGCAGTACGCTGGCTCATCATGGGATGAACTCAAACATGCAAGGCAGGCAGTGGGATTCTTGGTGTGTTCCTATACTGGAAGTCTTTTCAGTAACATTCTGAAATTGGTGTAATTGATTTTTCAATTGCTACTTATAAATTCTCAAATAAGATTGTCTCTTCAGTTCTTCTTTGTGTGTTACCAGTACCAGTGTCTAAAATTCTTTTTAACTTTTCATCTATAGTTTTGCTCTGTTTTGTTTTAAGGATCTTCTCCTAAAAAATTCTTTTGTTTTGCAAGTGACTTTTTGCACATATAGTCCAAAGAAAGTGCATCCTTCTTCAGAAGGATTTTCCTCTTGAATCGCCAAGTCCTTGTATGTTTTGATACATTTTGGCATGAAGCTCTTCCTAAAATCTTTGGTTTCCATCTAGAGCTTTTTAACACATTGATAATCATCGTGTGGATCTTACTCTCTCCCTCTCTTTCAAGGATTTTGTTTTCTTAAAACAAAGGAAAAAATGATGTCAAGCTTGCAACTATTATGACAGAGGTGTGGAACTGATGTTGTTGAGTTGTTGGCTTATCAACTGCTGCATTCATTATTCTGGGGGAGAATACACATTCAAAATTTACATTGAATGTGGAGAAGTTGCTGTCATTTGCTACTTATAAGAAAATAGGTCATCGTAGTCTGCTTTGGTTAAGCTGTCCTATCATTGTTTGTAGTCTTCATTTAGAACTTAGATGAAGAGGTTAGTGTTTTGGATCAGTTTAGGATGTCTTAAAGCCTGGACTGGATTGTTGACATCTGTATTGTGAAGCATTCATCAAAAGTTGCAAAACCAAAACTAAGGAAGTTTAATCACCTTATAGTCCTGCTCCTGTTTTGTTAAATTTTGGTACTTCAGTTCCTAGCACTTGTATCCTACTATAAATTGGGTAGGGTCCACATTTAATTAAACTGTACTGAACCAGATTGGGATCTGAGAAATATGACATCGAGATAATTATGTAGTTTATTTATTATTATTGTGATGTAGATGTTTGGCATTCGTGCTGTGAAAAAAGTAGTCTCTTGACTTTTTGGGTTGTCTTTATCTCTGTAATACTTTATAACCATCGTATATTCAATTAGTATATAGGCATGACTTGAAAGTTGCTACTGTTCACAGTACTTTGGAACCTTGTCTGGAACTTCCTGTATAATTGGTAGATCAAGACAAAAAAGTGGAATCTGTTGTTAGATTTACATTCTCACTATAACCATCTATAAGTCATATTAAATATTTTAGTAGGCATGATATTAAGTTTTATTTGGCATTTTTTGGGAATACATTTGTTAATGCAGTCTCATATGGTTTTGAGCCTTTTTCCTTCCCAAAAGGTCTGCTTTTGTTGGTGGTATCAAATATGGACATTATGCATTAACTACTAACTACTTTTGCTGAAATGGATATGTCCACGCCAACTTAACTTGGTTAAAATTTTCTCTGCAGGTTATACACCAAAAGTCTAGAATTTCCTACGACGACATTAAAAATGACCTCTGCCCTGTAAGTCTCTCTCTCTCTTGTGCACACAGTCGCAGGATATTATTGGCTTCATTGAGATTTGGTCTGACGAAAAGCCAAATACTAAATTGAGTGTGAAACCAGCATGTTTTGTTTATACTTGAAGTTAACAAGAGGAACAGAAAAGAAATGGAATAAAGCATGTCTTTTGAAGTTGATATAATAATGGAGCTTGTTGAACAATATTGGAGTGTTTTACCTTTGTAAAGGAATCGTAATTTTTTGGAGTTTAAAATGATAGACCGAGGCTGCATTTTTATAAATATTTTGGACATGTTTCTCTCACACATTATTGCTTGCTGTCTTCAGATCCTGAGTGTTCAGCAGCTTTACAGAATATGTACACAATACTGGGATGACAATTACAACACTCGAAGTGTATCACCAGATGTAAGTCATGAAAAACAAATTGATAAAAATATTGTTTTCGAATTGCTCCAAGATATTTTATTTCCTTTTCTATAGTTATTAATGTGGTGTTTGTGAGTATGTATTTCTGTATGTATATGTATGTGTGCACGCACACGTGTATAAACATATTAAAGTGGTGCTGTACCTGTCATTTGTGCAGGTCATTTCCAGCATGAAGATTCTAATGACAGAGGACTCCAATGATGACAATAGCAACTCTTTTTTGTTGGATGATAATTCCAGGTTTACATACAAACATTTCTAACAGTAGGAATTCTTTTCTATAGAAAATCTAAACGATACTAGAAAATATATATATATATAGCATTTCATCAAAGATAAAGACTCCCTTCAAGGCTGGGAGATGAAGTTTTTTTTTTTTTTTTTTGTGAAAACTGTTAAAAATAATAAAGATACACCCACACATGCGCAGATAGAGAGACACAAACAGACAAAAAACACCCACATATTTGAAAATGACACTCCTGTGTTTCCATTTATATTAGAATGAATCAATTGGTTGAGGGAAAAAGAAAATTTCTAGAACTGATGTCCAAACTCCCCAGTAATTATGGTTTTTGAATGCAGCATTCCTTTCTCAGTCGACGACTTTTCCTGTTCCCTTCAAGAGAAGCATTTTTCTGATGTAAAGCCTCCTGCAGAACTCTTGAAGAATCCAGCCTTCCAATTTTTACAGGATTAAGGCCGTGGTTCTAGCAGTTTTTCTTGTCGTGATGCATCAAATTTTGTCAAAGATTTGACTGAAGCTTCGACTCTGGTCAATGCCACACTGTAAATTCACCCCCGGCTTTTTTTTTTTTTAAATCCTTTTTATATTGTTCCCCTTCATTGTGAGTCACATCCGCTGCCCCGGAGTTAAATATGATTTAAAATAGAAATGTAAAGTTTCAGTAGGCTGGTTCAGATAGTTAAAGGGGCAGGGATAGGTTTTACACTTTTGAGTGCACTTTGTTTTCTTCTGTATTTTACTTTGAATTTTTTTTTTCTTAGTAATGGGTCACTTGGAGCCAGCATTCTTTGTAGGGATGGTAGAGGGAAGAAAATTATCAATAGTGAGGTGGGAGGAGCTGATCTTAAGTGCTGTTCCAGTCCCCCACATAATGTACATAACAACAGAATATGTCAAGATAGTGTAATTGGTTTGTAGTGTATTCATCTTTTTATGGCTTTCTTCATTTGGGAAAGGAGTTTTGTATGCTTTGTAAGTTTTCCACAGCCCAACAGTAATGTAAAGCCATTTCCAGTAAGGATGAAATATTTTGGTAGCAGAGATGGGCGAAGATCTATAACTTAACTTCTATACTGTATATGAAAGCAATATCTAAGCGGAATTATTATATTTCTGTAATTACCAAATTATTTAGCAGGGTCCTTACAGGCTAAACCATTTAATATACTAAAAAAAAGAAGGAAAAAAGAAGAAAAGATAGCTTTCTACTTTTAGGACTCTTGCCAAATCTTCACATTGCACAAGGGTAGGGGCAAGCAGGATTTTGAGTGGACTTGAAATCATAGATCCATTTTGGGCACGTGCGTGAGTCTGGAAGTAAGCCCAGTGCGCGGCCCATATTTGAGGGAACATGATTCTCTCCAGTTAGTTATACTTGAAGGGTATTTTTGTCTTTTTACTTTTTGAGAGAACAAAAATACTTATTTACTATAACTAACTAGATATTCTCCGGTTCAAATGAACGAGAGAGGATCCTATTTCATATTTGAGTTGTGGCGGTTAATTAATATTAATTGCTTGATTAGGGCAATTGCGTGTTTGTTGTAACCAATTAAATCCGTAATAGTTAACCATTTACAACGGTAGATTTTTGCAATCTTTCATAAGCACCCCTTCAAAATCTATAAATAAAGAATTTATCCTACAATTTAATTTTTCTTATTCGTTCAAGTCAAATACACAATTTTGTAGAGAAACAGTGAAGAACAAACTTCATTATGGATGTCTACAGTTTGTAACTTTGTTGTATCCAAGAGGGGAATTGCCTATAACCCAACAACAAACACAACAAACTCTTGCGAGTGGGAGATCAAATCCAAAATGCCATTTATTATTAATTAACATGTGTGCAAAAAAAAGCATCGTGAGGTCATGTTTGGTCAATAATTGATAGAGTAGGCTGACCGAGTTAATCATTTAGCTTGGAAGCACATGCTGGTGGTCTTCCATTTGGAAGATTTTCATTAAATGCGTTTGTTGACCGTTTCCTCACCAACGGTCTCACCCAACTCTTCCAACATTCATGTGATCACATGGCTTCCCAAGTTTCACACCTGATTCTCTCGCACTTGGGGGAACCGTTTGACTAACTATTATATAAAGCTATACTGCATGCCCCCGGCCATTTCGGTTAATACAGTTATTAAGTTAGTTGCTTTCGTACATATACCAAGATCTCTTTTATTAATGAACAAATAACTTAGTAAATGGCTTAATTAGGAAAAATATATATTAATAATTGTATGCAGTACAGCCTCATGTTTCAAGGGGATTTGAGCATGATGGTCCTTCTAATTAATAGTACCTTTTTTTATTTTGAATTCTGAGATTCATTGAATTGGCAGAACCACCATTTGATGCATGGTGTAAGGCATTACACGTTCCAAAGGAAAACATAAACAAAAACAAAGCTATATATATGGTTTTGGTAAACTTAGGACCACTAAAGTACATGAAATGAGTAGATGTAATTAATACTAACCATGCATCACATGGCCGCTGCTAGTAATTATTTGTGCCTCTCTCACTGGGGGGGAGAAGGCATGCAGCCAAATAAATGTATAAAAACAAGAAAAGAAAATCTAGATCAGGTCTGGTTGGTGCCACAAGAAAGATTTTTGGTTGTGCCTACTGCCATCTATCTATCCCTGCCATAGTACTTGGATGACTTCATACAAATTGACTTCATTCATTCAAACTTCATAACCGACCTCATTATCAGAATCTAATTATCGAAAACCGTGTTGTTTATATGAATTTCGGAATGATATAGCAAGAGAATTAATGAGGCTAATCAAATGAATGATCATTTCAGATATATATTCCCCTCTTTTCTTTTCTTTTCTTCTTCTTTTTTTATTAATTAATTTGTCCTTTAATTTACTTGATATATATCCTTTCTTTAATCCTTCATATCACCGTTTTTTTTTTTAGTTGGTAAGATTCTTTTTTTGCAATAAGAGATTCATTCTAATCAGACTCCACAAATAAAAAAATTATATAAAAAAAAGTAGTTAAAAACCTCCATTGATAGAGGCAAATGATTGTCCGGCCGGATGTTCTTATATACGTGTGCCAAAAAATAAACCCCAATGATTGATTTGCTTTGGCATCACCTACTTTTGATAGCACTTGCCATAAGTCTAGAGTGGGTCACATGCATTTAATATAGTTCATTTTATTGTTAACCGGCTCATTTTGAAAACTTTTATTATGTAGATTAAAGTAGGACTTACAATTTTTTATACGACTTGTGAATCTAACACAAATTCAACACGAAATTAAAGGGTTAAGGTTGAGGAGTCTAATATGTTTAATTAAATTAGTCGAATTATAGTTTATTTATATAGTTTTATATCCATGTTTCGACACGACACGATCTAAACATAACACGCAACATAATGATAGGCAAATTTTTGACATAATTCGCAAACATGACATGAACTCAATACAAAACTAGAGGGTTATGATTGAGATGTTTGAACCGTTTAATTAAGTAAGTTAGATTATAGTTGACATTTATAGTCTTATACACATGCCTCGATACAACCAAAACCTAACATGCGGATAGGTATTGACACCCCTAAATTAAAGTTTATCATTTGTTTGTAGTCGAGCAAGATACAAATTGAATAGTAGATTGCAGTCAATCTCGATTATATATATATACACACACACACACACACACACACATATATATATATATATATATATATATACTTTTGGATGTGATCTCCTAGACGAAATTTCTATGTATCTTCACAGAAAGACTTACTACGTATACATTTGTAATAGTCATTATCAACCATAAAAGAAATCTTTTGACTTGTAGCCAAAGTGCCAAACAAGGCCGTGTCCTGTCAACATACCTAACCCGTGCGTCCTTATTGCAATATTCGAAGTATCAACCCATTAACCTAGAGCCTATGCAATGACTGAAAAAAAGGATATAAGAATAAGCATTATATATATATATATATATATATATTGCCCTGTTAATTTGTGAATGGTGTTTGTAGTGATGACGATGGTATAGTTACAGCCTTTTACTTGATAAAAATGGTCCAATGTGAATGGTATTTGGTCGTGAAATATAAAAGATTTTATGGTTTTGTGTATGTCTTGTAGTTTCCTTGATTAGTGGGTTTCATCCCAAAACTTGATTACTTGCTTATCACATAGTGCTTTTAGTTAGCACCATGGTATATATATATATATATATATATATATATATATATATATATTCATTTCTTTTATTGCCCTGCAACCCTAGATAGGGCAAAACGATCCAAAAGGATTTGTGCAGCCGACCATGAGCAAGTGGGAATAAGTCTACTCCTTTAAATATATTGAGAAGCTCGATCAATTAAAATAGTTAACCCCCATGTTTAATTACTAAAACCCTTTTCTTTATAAATATTCTTTTTGCTCATCTTTGTCCATTTTGAACTATAATTTGAGTAATGTTACTCTTCGGATCTATTTATCATATCTCTTTTACGCGACATATATCAACCACTTAAAACATTGTAAAAGTAATGTTAAGGAATGTGAAAACAGAACCAATTCCACATGTATGGTCATGATATCAAACCATTGTTGCTTTCATTGCTGATCGATATGTTCTTAATTGTTATTATTATAATAAAACTTACTATATATTAAGGCTCACTTTCTTAGAACACATTGTCTACGGAGCTTCTTGGTCGAAGGTCCTTATATAACTTAATGAGTTTCCAGCTATATATCATTATCCATGCATCAAGATATCATTTAGCATTAACTTAGTATAGCTAATCAAAGAGAGATTATCCAGATAATTTCTTGGAAGCCCCACCATTTCCTCAGGAAAGCCATCTTGTTGCAACTTGCATGCATGCATATATAATTAATTGGATCTATTGTGGTTTTCGGTTGACGAGCATGCTTGCTGAATCTGAAGCACAGCCCTCCACATAAAGTATACTAAACCTCTAATTTGGAAAGAAATAAGGAGGAAAAACGAAAAAGAGATATATGATCCATTCTCGTTTATACATTGGAAAGATAGCTAGCTAGCTACAGGGGGGCCTCCCACAAGTTGGCTCAAAAGTGCCTTTTGCCAGGCTAGCAAGCTAGTTATTAGATTTAGATACATATAAACTACCTACACACATCCCTGTTTGATCCTTAATAGAATATGGACAGATCTCTCTTTCCTCTCAAGGGCCAGCTTGATATATATATAAATTAAAGTGAAAAGTCTAAATCTTTAATAAACATCAAAATATCTATGCTAATCAAATTTTTATATTTGAGTTTTGTTGAGATGTTCTTTTTAATAGATAATATAATTTTATCTTTCTAGTATAATAGTCGATTGCAAATAAGATTTTATCAATTTTCATTTTCTTTTTTTTTTCTTTTTTTTAACATTAGGAAAATATATCATTATTTTTTTAAAAAGAAATGACTTGTTTCAACTTATACTCAAGCATTTTAACTGGCCAACCAAGTCTCTCTCTCTCTCATGACACACACACTAACACGTACAATCGTGGGACATTTGGGTTGTCAATTGTGTTGGAGAGCCCACAACGATTTTGAAGTGATAATTTTACACATTCCAAAAACTAGATTCTAGAATAAATAACCTCATAAAAGAAGAGCCAAACACCCCCTCATGATTTTTGCACAAAAATAATTTAGCTCGTGAAACAAGGGTTCCAACTTCCAAGCACGTGAGGCACCACTTTTTCCTCCCATTTTCATGATACATATCTCTATCATTGTCACATCTACGAATTTGGCTTACATGTTATTATTAAAATAATAGTACGCATATTATAGTTTAAGCAACGATCAAGATTAAATTTTTTTTAATTTTTTTTTATTAATCGTTACTTAAACTACAATATACATTTTTTTATTTTAATAATGACATATAAGCGGAATCCTCGGATTCTCGTCCCACTTCCCAAAACGCAATGCTGGGACTTAATAGTTAGGCCCTGTTTGCCAATGGCCTTGGAACGGTACTGTTCCAAGGCCGGTACTGTAGCCTTTTTTTTAGGAAAAAGTGTTTGATTGGTTTTAATGAAAATGTTTTGTGGAGAAAAGTGAAAAAATATATTTTATATGAAAAAGTACAAAAAATTTGTTTGTAGTGATTTTTTTATTTAAATAATAATAATAAAAATGATTGATGTAGTATAAAAAGTAGAGATGTTAAAATTAATTTTGAGGTAAAAATATTTTTTTTTTTGGATTGAGGAAGGCCCTAAAACAGTACCATTACAACGCAATCGGCAAACACACCCTAAAACTCCAAAGTGGGGTGATGGAAAATTTGACTTTAGTGGCCCGGAAAAGAACTTTTTCCAAGGCAGGAACAAGGTGCTAGCCAATAGGTGTAGATGACGTGGCTCCAAATTCCAATTCATAGGCTTCATAATCATTAATCATGAGGTGCAACTGCGAATCAAGGAAAAAGCACAAATCACCTACTCCACGTGCATGCCTATTCAAGTGGGGGTGTTTGAAATCAAAATCAAATCAAATTTGAACCCTAGCTAGCTAGAGGTCTTGGAGTAGGGATTGTTGCTTAAACTCGTTTCCCGAGGGTTAATTCTGCTGTGTTTTTTCCATATCTGGTCTTTCACGACGTCGTTTGTTTTCGTAATAATGAAACAAAATCTTGGTCCTTTAAACGGGTAGTCAGGTTTCGGCTACGGTAAGTAGGCTCAAACAACGGGCCTGAGACCTATGGTTTAGGCTACGGTAAGTAGGCTCAAACAACGGGCCCAATGAAGCCATGGGAGCAAATGTTCCGGTTGCCTACATAACAATTGAGGATACCAAGTAGAGGATAACTCCCTACCACTTCATTTTAATTGTTACGTGTCCATGATATATATAGTAAGTAAAACATTCAACCAATACTTTTACCTTACAATTTTCGTCTCTTTATTTATTAAAGTCATTTAAAAATTATAAGTTGGTTCTCAAATCAAAGTAATTTTTTTTTTTTTTTCCTAAACAGAAGCATGGTTTTCAAGAAAATTATTGCGACAATACACCTTTATCGATACATTAGTATAAAAACTCATGGAGGTAATATGGCGAGCCCCATATATGGTTGAAGGTGGTGGCCAAATCACCCTAGGCCATTTGGGGTTGGTTTTGGCCACTTCAATGGCCTTGCCTTTTTTTGTTTTTTTTGGCTGGCCTTGGGAGGAAGGGGATGGGGAGGACATTGAAATTTTTTAGGTAGTTTAGAGGGACATTGATACAATTGGTAGTTTGGGAGGAAACATTAAACTTTTCCCTATTTTGTATTTGCTTAGATAATTGAAAAAAAAAAAAAAAGAAGAAGAAGAAGAAGAAGAAGAAGAAGATAAGATAAAAAAATAGACCATCTTATATATATGGGCCGTGATTTTAAGCACGCCAGGCTTTTTTTTTTTTTTTTCAATTTTTTAATATTAAAAAAAAAAAAAAATTTGCAGGCGTGCTGTTCTGTTTTACTTCACCATATATATATATATATATATATATAAAGAAAATTCAGACAGAAACAAGTTGTTCCATTAAAACAATATCAACGATAGCCCCATAACGGAATTATCTTAAGTCTTCCCAATAAACTGTTTACAAGCCTTTGATGTAAGCTAGTTTTGTACTAATTTTGTCTCTTTCTGATTAAAGTCTATCGTAAATAATCATGAAAGGAATTGCCAGCACCGATATATTGAGTGGTAATAATGGGGTTAGCCCATTTATTGCAATTGTGGAGGCAACATTTGATAAATTCCTGTTGTTTTCTCTCTCTCTCTCTCTCTCTCTCTATATATATATATATATATTCAGATTGTAGTGAACCTTGATGAACCTCTTAAATAGCTTGTACTGACCTGAACGTCTTAATGGGATATAGTCAGTGGCGGAACCAGACATTTCACATTA